>NC_057744.1:17086226-17223270 GCF_004010195.1 Chiloscyllium plagiosum
GAACGTATGTGGGGAGTTCCTGGACTAGGGGGGATAGGACAGTGTCGAGGTAGGTAGAGATGAGTTCAGTGGGGCAGGAGCATGCTGAGATAATGGGTCGGCCAGGGTGGTCAGGCTTGTGGATCTTGGGAAGGAGGTAGAACTGGGCAGTGCGGGGTTCCCGGACTATGAGGTTGGAAGCTGTGGGTGGGAGATCTCCTGAGGTGATGAGGTTCTGTATGGTCTGGGAGATGATGGTTTTTACCTTTCTATCCCCTTGTTGTCCTGCAGGATAACTGCCCTGACACCCACATCACTGGCATCGATAGCCACCTTGAAAGGCTTCATGTAATCCCATGTAGTTAATACTGCAGCAATGGTTAACACAGTTTTTAAGCTGTCAAACCCACTGTCCACTGAAACTCCTTGCCCTTTTTTAACAATTTGGTGAGTGGAATAACCACACTGCTCAAGTTCGGTACAAACGTTCAGTAAAATCCACTCAACTCCAAGAGCCGTAATATTGCTATTTTCGTCAACAATGTGGGAACTTCCCCATTTACTGTCGTTTTCGCATCCCATGGGGCCATTTATCGATGTCCAGTAACATGGCCCAAGAAGGTGACTTCGGCTTTGGCAAATTCACTTTTAGCTCAGTTTACCACCAAGCCTGCCTTCTGAAGTTGATTGAAAATGTCCGATAAATGTTGTAAATGTTCCTTCCATGAGTGTCTAAAAATCACCATATCATCAATGTAAACAGCACAGTTGGATAATCCAGCAATGACCTTATTAGACAGTCTCTGAAATGTGGCTGGAGCATTTTTCATATCAAATGGCATAACCTTGAACTGATATCATCCATATGGCGTTACAAAATCTGAAATCGCCTTTGCTCTGTCTGACAGAGGTACTTGACAGTAGCCTCTGAGCAAGTCCAACTTAAAAATGTAAGTTCCTTGTCCCACTTTTTCGACATAGTTCTCTAACTGTGGAATTGGATATGCATCAGTCTTTGCAATGACCTTGACTTTGCAATAGTCCACATGTGACCATTGGGCACCATTTGGTTTTGACACCATGACTCTGGGTGAGCTCCAGTCACTGTGACTCACTTTGATTATGCCATCTTGGAGCATGTGCTCTATCTCCTTCTGAACCTGTGTCAACTTTAGAGGTTTATGCCTGTAAGGATGTTGCTTAATCGCAATAGCAGCTCCTTGTCTACATCATGCACAATTAGGTTAGTACTTCCCAGTTTATTTCTGCCTATCTCCCCATGTGATAGTAATAACTCTTTCAGGTCATTTCAATTTTCTTGTGGAAGGTAACTCAATAATATATCCCAATTTGTGACAACTTCCTCATTGTCCCATTTGATTTGAGGAATGTCCAAATCAGAATCCTCTGAACTTGATTCTTCATTCTCCTCTTGCTTTCCTTCCTTATCAAAATACCTTTTGAGCGTATTCACATGACACACTCTGTGAGATTTCGTCCTGTCTGGAGTCCTTATCAAGTAGTTCACCTCACTCAACTTCCTCTCGATTTGATACAGTCCACTAAACCTTGCTTTCAAAAGGCTCACCTGTTACTGGAAGTAACACCAATACCTTATCCCCAGTTGCAAAATTATGAATTTGAGATTTCTTATCTGCTTCTTATTTCATTGTATGCTGTGATACTCTTAAATGTTGTCTAGCCAACATTCCAGCTCTATTTGATTGTTCTCTAAAATTTGACACATAGTCCAAATGGGTAGTCATTGAATTCTGACTTATTAATTTCTCCTTAATCAATTTTAACGGTCCTTTTACTTCATGCCCAAACATTAATTCAGATGGACTGAATTTGGTCTATTCATTTGGTGCATCTCTGATTGCAAAAAGTACAAACAGAACACCCTTATCCCAATCATCTGGATAATCCACACCATAAGTCCTCATCAGTGCTTGATGGCATCTCTCTAGTGCTTCCTGCAGTAGATTTGAATTGCCTTATTCCCAAATTATCTATAACCTTGAATAGTTTGACTTGATCTGGCTGGATCTCTATTGGTAGTCCATATCTCGTGAAAAAATAAATAATTTTTCTATAACCCTTTTGGCTGTGATGTTATGTAATGGGAATGCCTCTGGAAATCTAGTTGACGCATCCATTATTGTTGGTAAGTACTTATTCCCACTTTTTGTTTGATGTAGGGAACCTATGCAATCAGTCAATATTCTTATGAAAGGTTCCTCAAATGTTGGAATAGGTAATAAAGGTGCAGGTTTAATTGCTGCCTTGGTTTTCTGATTAGTTGACATGTATGACATGTCTGATAAAATTCAACTGCAGCGTTGTGTAGTCTAGGCCAGTAAGAATGTCTTTGTATTTTAGCCAGTGTTTTCCTCGCTCCTAAATGACCTCCAAGTGGTAGCTTATGTGCTATTCGCATCGCCTCCTTTCTATACCATACTGGCAAAACAATTTGATGAATCTCTGCCTATTTCTCATCTGCTTAAATGTGTGATGGTCCCCATTTCCTCATTAAGACATCATTTGTCAAGTCATGATGAACAGGAATGCATTCACTTTCTTTTTCAGTAAATGCCTTTTGATATAACTGTTTAACTCATCATCTTTCTGCTGAAATTCAATCAGCTCAGCAGAGCTAAAGATACTGCCATGTTTATCTATTTGGTCCTTCTCTATTCCACTTATCTGATTGAAGAAAGTTTTGGATAACACTATGTCAGCTTCCTTATCTGTGCCTTTTGATCTCTCCTGCTTCAGCTTTTGCCTCTATGATCTTGTGATCACACAATCTGGGAAAATTCCTGGATAAACATCCTTCATGTCTTCAGTTGCCTGCGTCTCCACTAGCTTTTCAACAAGAATAGGCAGCACGCCCACCGGTGAATCAGCTATATCATTTGCAAGGACAAATTGTATTCCTGGAGCTGAGAGTTTGTCCAGTACTCCTACCACAAATTCTCCATTCTTCTTTGGACTCTCCAGTCTCACTGTACATAATTGAGGACTTGCATTCCTGTTAATAGTACCTGGCAATAGTCTCTCAGGAGTTCATATCTCCTCATCCTTCAGCATTACAGACTGAGAGGATCCTGTGTCCCTTAATATTGTAACCTCCTTACCTACTTCCCCTGGCCGATGTGAATAAACTTTACCCTTGCATGTATATTTTTTAAGCAGATCTGGCACTTCCTCCGTAATCAACCTCTGGTCATCTTGTACACTCTGAGGCAGTTGTCTAACTTCCCTTGTGCTTTTTGTTACTAGTCCAACAAAACTTTCAGGCTTGTCCGGTTTTCTTACATCTGGCTTTCTCCTCGCCCACCAACACTTTGATTTTGTGTGGCCCACTTTATTACAGTGAAAACGCTGGAGCTTTTTAACTTCTTTGCCCTCCTCAAGGGATTCTTTTTTACCCTGTGGTAAGTTATCCCTATGGTCTTCACTGAGATCTACCTTTCCCTTTCCACATGAGGATTTCTCTTTGCCCCAGTTTCTATCCCTCATGTTCCTGGAAGCCAAACAGAGTTTTATGGACCAGCTCATAATCATCAACCGCTTCAGCTGTTAACTTTGCTGTTTTAACTCTCTCCACTTTGACATGAGTTTGCACTACTTAAGGCAGTGAATTTTTGAATTCCTCCAAAAGAATTACCTCTCTAATGGCATCATAGGTTTGCTCAATTTTTAAAGTTCTTCTCCATCTATCAAAATTACTCTGTTTGATCCTTTCAAACTCAATATAGGTTTGACCAGGGTCCTTCCTTAGATTCCTGAAATGTTGCCTACAGCCTTCTACTACACGCTCATATGCATTTAAAATGGCTTTTTTCACCTCCTCATATTCCCTAGATACCTCCTCTGATAGTGATGTGAATACCTCACTAGCCCTACCTACAAGTTTTGTTTGGATCAACAAAACCCACATTGCCACTGGCCACTGCATTTGTTTAGCCACCTTTTCAAATGATGAAAGAGGCTTCTACATCCTTCTCACCAAATTTAGGCAATGCTTAAACACACTTAAACAGTTTCTCACTGGGCTTCTGACTATCAGGGGCTTGCTCCCCCTCACTCTCTTCCTCATTAAGCCTACCCTCAGCCTTTATCTCGAGCCTTTTAAGCCGACTTTCCTTTTTAAATGTCAGTTTTTGAAGTTCAAAAGATCTCTCTTTTTCCCTCTCTTCTGCTTTTAATCATAACTCAAACTGTTTCATTGCTGCTGCCCTTTCCCCATCTCACGCCTCCAACTCAAGCTGTTTCATTTGCAATTGAATTCTTGCCATCTCTACAGATTCTGATGGTTTCTCCAGCAAGTTTAAATGCTGAGCTACTGCTATAATGATCTTTCCTTTCCTCACAGAAGCAGACAGTTCCAATTCCAGCTTCTCTGCTAATTCCTGCAACTTGGTCTTATTCACTTTTTTGCAAACCTTCCAAAGCCACTGCATCCACATTCAGAAAACTTTTGGCGACTGAAAGAACCATTCCTATCCCAAGGTCTGTCTACCCAACCAAACCAACACCCGAAATAAAGACACCAGCACCTATCACTCACTGTTTAAAATCCCGCAAAGAGCCCCCAATCTGTTATGGGCTATAATTGGCGTGTGACTGTGCGAAGTAGAGTAAGAGGGCAATAGACTGAAGATGAGTGGGAATATTGCCTGCTCAGTGCAATGCCTGGATAGATGGGAATGAAGACAGCTTCAAGATTTGACATAATCAGGAGTGCTGTGCAGGAAAATGCATGGGCAAGTTCGGCTGTGGAGCTTGACAACAGATATTACCCTCTTTCTCACTCTCCCATCTCCCTGTGTTCTGGATCCAGATTCCCTTCTGTCCATCCCAGCTGGTCGCAAAGGTTTCCCTCTTCAATCAATGGGGAAAAGCTGTCTCACTGTACCCTTCAAATCTCACTTCAGGGAGGAAAGACAGGGAGAAGCATTCCCAAGGCTCCTTTCTGTTGCTATGCAGCCTCAAAAATCCAAGTGAGTTGAGATAGTGTAACCCATTTTAGATCTTTACAATTGGACATCTTTCCTTATAACATCCCACTCACCTTCCCTGATTGGTCAAGGTGTCTGAAGTTGGCAATACAAATGCTGTGGCTCAGATAAAGAGCCTTGGCACAGCTTTGGGGAGAGTGTTTTCCAACTCGCTAATTGTCCCAATGCTTTGGCAGGGACTAAAGTGAGAGGTTTCTGGACTAAATATCTGGAGTGGGAATGCAACCCACAGCCACCTGACTCTGAGCTGCTAAGGCTACCACTGAGCAGCTCATGATTCCTACTCTCCCTCCCAGTGCATGCTCATTTGTTTAAAGTGGATTAATGACTAGAACACTTCTTAGAAATGAATGCTTGAAAGAAGGTTGGCATTATTCAAAGAAAGACATATGAATTTTCCCTTATATCCTGGCTACTACTGGGATAGCATAGCTATTTCAGAAACATTGCTCAGGGAGGGGCAGGACTGGCAGCTTTTGGTCCCACAGTATAGATCTAACAGGGAGTGTAGAAAAGTATGGGAGGGGAGGTAAGAGAGGAGAGGAATTGGTATTTTTGGTAAAGGGGGTTATGGATAACATAACAGCTATACTTAGGGAGATATTCCTGGGAGAACATCCAGTGAAGTTAAATGGTTAGAACTAAGAAAGATGAAAGGGATGATCACCTTAATGGGATTGTACTATGAAGTATACTTAAGAGGGAAATTAGGTTGGGCAAAAAGGGAACATGAGATATCTTTGGTCATAAGGCTGAGGAGAATCCAAAGAGAAACTACAAATACATTAAGCAAAAAAAGAATAATTAGAAAGATCAATATGGCCATCAATGTGTGAAATCATTGAAAATGGGTGAGATAACAAAGGAGCATTTTGTGTCAGTATTTACTGTGGAGGAGGATATGGAAGCTAGAGAAATTGGAGAAATAAATAGTGATATCTTGAAAAGTGTCCATAGAACTGAACAGGTGATGCTGGATATTTTAAAAGGCACACAGATGGGTAAACCCCTGGGACCTTATCAGGTGTATCCCAGAACTTTGTGGGAAGCTAGGGAAGAGATTGCTGGGTTCGTTACTGGGATACTTGTGTCATCGATAGCCACAAGTGTGATGCTAGGTAAAACTAGGTAAAACTTCACCAGTTTCCTCATTTCCCCTTCTCCCACCTTACCCCAGTTCCAACCTTCCAGCTCAGCACTGTCCTCATGACCTGTCCTACCTGCCTATCTTCCTTTCCACCTATCCACTCCACCCTCCTCTCTGACCTATCACCTCTATCCCCACCCCCATTCACCTATTGTACTCTATGCTACTTTCTCCCCACCCCCACCCCCCTCTCATTTATCTCTCCACTCTGCAGGTACCCTGTCTCTATTCCTGATGAAGGGCTTTTGCCTGAAACGTCGATTTTCCTGCTCCTCGGATGCTGCTTAACCGGCTGTGTTTTTCCAGCACCATTCTAATCTAGACCCACAAGTGTGATGCTGGAAGACTGGAGGTTGGTTAATGTGTTGCTTTTATTTAAGGAAAAGTAGTAAGGAAAAACCAGGGAACTATAGACTGGTGAGCCTGACGTGAGTGTGGGTAAGTTATTGGAGGGGATTCTGAAGGACAGGATTTACATGTATTTGAAAGGACAGGGACTGATTAGGGAGAATCAACATGATTTTTTGTGTGTGAAATTGTGTCTCAATAACTTGATTGGGTTTTTTTTCCAAATATCCCCGATGAAGGGCTTATGCCCGAAACATCGACTCTCCGGTTCCTCAGATACTGCCTGACCTGCTGTGCTTTTCCAGCACCACAATTTTTGACTCTGACTCTCCAGCATCAGCAGTGCTCACTTTTTCCTCTGAGATCACAAAGACAGATGATCTGGTCATTACTACCATATTGTTTGTGATACCTTACTGTGTGCATTTTCAGTGCTACAACAGGGACTGCACTTGCTAAGTACTTCATTAGCTGAGAAGTGCACGGGGAAGATGTGGCATGAATGTAAGCCCTGTTTTTTTGTTTATCTGGGCCATAAGCTTTAATCTCATTCAAAGCTAAACAAACATTCTTCACAAAGGCAGACAGCATTAGTAACAGAATATTTTAATATTAAATGTTGAAAAATGTCCAACTTCTTGGGCAACAGGGAAATAGAGTTCAAAAAGATCAAATGTTGTTTTATATTGCAATCTTGTTCTGCTGTGATTGTGCAGGTTATTACTTTTACACAGTAGATAGGGAGGCAGATGCTTCAGATCAGAGTAATTAGAAAAAGAAAACTGCTTCTGTTTTGCAATATTTGGACATTTTCTCTTGAACCCTCTTCCCAAAGGCAGGTCTGACCCATGGTGCCACTAATTCTAGGGAAAGGAGAAAAGTCACAAATCTGTAGCCACTAGAACTGGATTGAATTCGATGTACCAATCTGATGAACATGGACCAGCATGTCCTCAGCAGCAAGTTCAAGTTATTATGTACCACATACTTTGCGTGCATGCTATTGCTTGATGTAGAGGCTCCAATTGTTTTTCTCTGAGAGGAATCTTTCCCACCATTTCCAACAGTCATTGAGATACTTTGGCAGAATTTACAAGTTCATACTGTTATGTCCAAAGACGGTAGAGTGTAGTGTCACTCTATTCCCAGTCCTCCATGGGCCAAAACATAAAATAATAAAAACAAATCTTGCTGCCAATATAAATAATTATATATCTTGCCCATTATAGGTTTTTTTTTAAAAAGCAAGATCTATAACCATGTTTCTTACTAAGGACAGATTGCTCAGGGGATACAATCTTGAGATGTTCTTTCGACCACTCTTTTGACTGAATGAATATGCTTCACCCTGAACTCAACAGAGAGTTTCCTTTCCAGAAATAGGAGATATCAGCTGGGCAGCATGTTCTTAGCAAGCTTTCCTCCAACTTAGCTTGTGCTTAGTAGGTTTGCCCCTAACTCTAGGAGAAAGTGAGGACTGCAAATGCTGGAGATCAGAGCTGAAAATGTGTTGCTGGAAAAATGCAGCAGGTCAGGCAGCATCCAAGTAGCAGGAGAATCGACGTTTCGGGCATGAGCCCTTCTTCAGGAATCATTCGTCGATTCTCCTGCTCCTTGGTTGCTGCCTGACCTGCTGTGCTTTTCCAGCAACATATTTTCAGCTCTTGCCCCTAACTCTGTTTGTTTTCACCGGCATTCCTCTAACTCAATGATGTAAAACACAAATAATGGATCAATAGCAAAACAGATAGCTATCGACAGTCACATGATTTGCAGAAAGCATTGTGAAAAAAATGCTCCAGTGTCAACAATGAACTTCCAATGACCTTTCTTTTTAAGAAACTATTCCAGCTATATCCATAAAAATTTTAAATAATTCCAGTTTTCATAATCCTTCAAAACTTCAGTTCTCCAGACAATATTAAATATTAAATGTCTTCATAATATGACTTGGCCTGATTGGCCACATTATGAACGTGTCCACAGAGGTGGCACGGTGGATCAGGAGTTAGCACTGCTGCCTCACAGCACCAGCAACCCAGATTCAATTTCAGCCTTGGGCAACTGTCTATGTGGAGTTTGCAATTCTCCGTGTGTCTGGGTGGGTGAAATCTGGGTGCTCTGGTTTCCTCCCACAGTCCAAAGACATTCAGGTTAGGTGGATTGGCCAAGACAAATTGCCCATAATGTCTACAGACATGTTGGGTAGGTGGGTTAACCATGAGAAATGCAGAGTTATAGGGATAGGGTAGGGGGATGAATCTGGGTGGAATGCTCTTTGGAGAGTTGGGCTGAATGGCCTGTTTCCACACTGTAAGGATTCTATGAAATTGTCCTTGGCCATTAAACCCTCAAGTGGATATAAACCCCAGAACTTCTGACTTTCAAATGCAGAACAACACCATGAAATTACAAGGTTTTGTTGAACGCAAGGCACTAGATAAATAGCTCCGAGTCAATTTTCACCAACATAGTTCAAGTTAGAAAATGCCTCAAATCTTGCAGTGTTAGTTTGGGGTGATTTTGAACTGAAGTGCAAAACTGGTTCTTATTGTCTTAGTGCCACCATAGTTATCTTGTATTTAATAGTGAGTGTTATGGCTTCTGATGCTGCCTATTGTCAGCCTTAGCAGAGGGGAGGAATTTGCACCTACAATTGTATTCATAGATATTCACTTATACACTTCGTGTTCTTTTTTTTGCCTCATCTTCATTTGTGATTCTGTTAGCAAGTTATCAGTTTGTTTAAAAATAGAATTTCTTTTAATTTCAGAGGGGCATAAGTGACAAGAAACCAATTACCTAATGAAACACATTTTATAAGAACAATATAATAGTGTTAACTATTGACTTTTATTTTTGCCACTGTGAAAGAAAGCTTTGATTGGAATGTGTTCTTGTGGATTCTTAAAACCACAAGTAATAGACAATGAAACTATTGCAAGCGCTATCCTTTTTTCTGTTGTTTCCAAAAATTGCAAGCAATCATCTTTGCAAGAATAATTATTTATCATAGAATCCCTATACTATGGAAGCAAGCTATTTGACCCATTGAATCCACACTGACCCTCCAAACAGCATTCCATCCAGACCCACCCTGTCCCCATAATTCTGCATTTCCCATGGCTAACCCACACATCCCTGGACACTATGGGCAATTTATCAAGGCCAATCCATCTAACCTGCACATCTTTGGATTGTGGTAGGAACCAGAGCACCTGGAGGATATCATACAGACATGGGGTGAATGTTCAAACTCTACACACAGTCACCCGAGGGTGGAGTTGAACCTGAGTCCCTGGCACCGTGCGGCAACAGCACTAACCACCCAGCCACCATGTCACTCTATGCTTGCTTTTGTCAGCTGGTGGTAGTCCAATTTTCTTTTTCCAACATTTTCTATTTACTGTGAAATACATAAAATTGAAAACATGCAACACAGACGTTTCACAGAATCAGTCCATGTTGGTATTGACTTATACATGAACAAATGCTACTAATGTGTTGACCCACCCAGTCATAATGCCTTTCTATCCACTATGTATCCCATCTAATCCAAATGTTGATATAGTTTTTGCATCATATATTAATCCAGGAAATGAATTCCGCAGCATCAAATCTCTTTTTCTCACCGTCCTTTGTTCCTACAAAGACACTTTAAGAAAAAAGTGTGGCAAAGGGGTATTTGAGTCTATTAAAGGAGTTGCAGCCAAAGTGTCTCAGGCATGAGCTCCTAAAATATGGACCAGGACGTCACGTGGAGTTGCACGCTAAAATTCAGACTCCCGAGTCCATAGATAGCAATGGTAGACATGGAGATTCAACTGAGTTCTAACAGCTGTACTGCTCTGTGAGATTCTGGCTCTCAATGCATCCCTACCTCACTCTCGCAATTCTCACTGAGTAGTCATGAAAATTTTCAAGCCTTTATATGGGGTTGCAGAGAGGAAAAGATTTGGGAAAGCACTGATACATAGATACAAATATATTACTGATATTGACATATTTCTTCCCACTGCTACAGGTCATTATGGTCACCATCAGAAACTATAATAGACTGCAAGGAAGTGGGCAACTTGTATGTTGTGCATCTTTTATCTCTTTCACAGTAAAGTAGTGCATAAAGGATCAGTAATACAATTAAACCTAAAATAAATCTGAGGGATGAACTTTAAAACTTTAATACATATAGAAAAATTGAAAGACACAAAATAATGGGATTGAGGGTCAGCAAGTCATCAAGCCATAGAGATGTGCAGCATGGAAACAGACCCTTTGGTCCAACTTGTCTATGCCGACCATATATCCCAACCTAATCTAGTCCCACTTGCCAGCACCCAGCCCACGTCCTTCCAAATCTTTCCTATTCATATACCCATCCAGATGCCTTTTAAAGGTTGCAATTGTACCAGCCTCTACCACTTCCTCTGGCAGCTCATTCCACAAATGCATCACCCTCTGCATGAAAACGTTGCCCCTTAGGTCTCTTTTATATCTTTCCCCTCTCACCCTAAACCTATGCCCTCTAGTTCTGGACTCCCCAGGCCTGGGAAAAAGACTTTGTCCATTTATCCTATCCACGCCCCCCATGATTTTATAGACCTCTGCAAGGTCACTCCTCAGTCTCCGATGTTCCAGAGAAAACAGCCCCAACCTATTCTACCTCTTCTTATAGCTCAAATACTCCAACTCTGGCAACATCCTTGTAAATCTTTTCTGAACTCTTTCAAGTTTCACAACATCCTTCCGATAGGAAGAAGGTCAGAATTGCATGCAATATTCCAAAAGTGGCCTAACCAATGTCTTGTACAGCTGCAACACGACCTCCCAACTCCTATACTCAACGCTTTGATCAATAAAGGAAAGCATACCAAACACCTTCTTCACTATCCTATCTACCTGCGACTTACTTTCAAGGAAATATGAACCATGATTTTTAACTGAAAATGTTATCAGAAAAGTGAGAAAGTTGAAAATGCATTATTCATTATTATCCAAAATACACCAGTTCAAGAGTTGTGTCCATGATTTGTACAATTGCAAATTCTTGACAGAGATTTTAAAAAGGAAATGGGGAAAACTAATTAGTGTGACATTAGAACTGACAACATGGATAAGGAAGTGCTTATGGACATTGTCTACATGATGATTCTGTAGATATTTAATAAGATTCCACACAAGAAGTTATCAAATCTGCAAGTGCACAGCATGGGAGGTTACTTTGTAACCAGGTTTGAAAATTGGTTGGAAGATATGAGTCTAAACAAAGAGCATTTATCCTGATTGACAAGATATGGTAAGGAATGTTGACTAGGTATCTTCACTGGATCATTACTTTCACCATCCATATTGATACTGTATGAAGTTTTTCAAGTTGTATATCCAAGTAACTTGGTGGAACAACAAATTACAAAGATAAACTATCCGAGTAAAGCTATACAAATTGAATTCAATCCAGGGATGTGCAAGATAACAGGTAGAAAAAACAATCAAATAGGCTAATAGAATTTTAGGCTTTATCTCAAGAGATTTGAAATGTTGATGTGATATTTCAATTGTACAGAATCTTGCACAGATGCCAATTGAAGTATTGCATTCAGTCTTGGAAGCTGAATTTCAGTGAAGATATATTGGTCTTGGAGGGGATCCCAGAGTTGAAAGGATTAAATCATGAGAACAGGTGACAAACACCTGGACTGAAAAACTTTGTCTTTTGACTTTAGAAAGTTGAGGGATGACCTAATCTTTTTTTATTGTAAAAGGGATTTTACAGTTAGCTAAAGAGGCTATGGCTTCTGATGGAAGAATTCAGAACATCAGAGTGTAATCTTAAAATGAGAAGTGAGCCAATGGCAATGTTGTAACGTGGACTGAACTGATTTCAAATGTAGAAGCAGCAATGAAACTGACAAAAGCAGCTTAATGGGACACTGCATTTCAATAATTGGAGATTGAAGTTTGTTTTAGGAATTCCTTCTCTATCTATCTAATCCATCCTTGGCACTACATGATGAAAGGTGTCATAACTAGATTACTCTGAAACCTGACTCATGACTTCACTTCTAATTGGAGAACAAGTAAAATTTGATACAAATTAGCAGTGGACTGATTGGCGCACTGGTGAATGAGAGGTTGTCACTAATCTCATTACTTTGAGGAAATCTAGATCAATGCACCTTTTCACAGGTGTTTCAGGTTCTTCAAGTTTATAATTGTCAGTGGTTATATGTTTCTTCCTACCTTTCTCCAAACTAAACAATACATACAGAAATATGCTCATATTCGGTTTTACATTCCATAATTATACTATCCATAGAAGAATGTGAGTTTACCACCCTGATGTAAAGACTAATGAAGATCATGAATGTCATTTTATATTTAAAACTGTTTCTACTTGAATGCTGATAATATGAACCTTAAAAGTGAGTCTTGCATGAGCATGTCCATTTATACTGATCACCAATACTTTAAGAAGAAAATAATTTGGAACTGATATTCACAAATATTGATTCATCAAGGGGCAAGCACAATTTGATATTAATCTTACTGCAAATGGTGAGATTTACCAAAAGTTAATTATCTAATTATATCTGTCACGATAAAAATCAATGTGTTCCTTAGTAGATCTCAAACATAATATCCTAAACTAAAACAAATGAACTGGTGCAAGATATTTGCAATTCCTAACAATGAGCTGGTGAAATATCGACAATGGTATTTCTCGCTGGTTGGGAAGCTAGTGGCGAGAATCTGGGTCAACAAGGAAATGTCAATCATGTTCACTGTACCTCAACACAAAATAATTAGAACAGATCAGTCTCCGCAGTGTTTGTTGGAAGAACAAATGGTCCAAATAATGGCTGATATTTTGTTTTCAATTTTAGAATTGATGGGGAGACTCTTTCCAGGCTTGAACAATGTTGGCTATGGAGAGAAATTTGGTGATTCTAGTGACGTGAGATCAAACAGTCACATTTTCTGTGCTGAGGATTGCAGACGAGAAAGTCTGAGCAGGTCCCTGTCGACTCCAACTTGCCACTTGTTCCTCTGGGGCTCTCTCTCAGATATCTGGCACCACCATCTCAAGGCACACTCTATGGGCACTAGGTACATGCTCCCCACATTCACAGACATTGGCATCTGTCATGTACCAGTCTGACTGCACCATCATGGCACATTTCTGATCCACAGTTCAATGCTGCACTTTGATGGGCACCAGCGCCTTTCATTGGAATGCTTCTGTAAGAATGCTTTGCAGGCAGGAGCAGATACCCAGTTCACAGACTGTACCATCTCAGGGCCATTCTTTCACTGTCACTGCACACACTCATTTTGCACTTACCTGATACAATATCCTTGTGTTGCCTTTTTGCATTTTGCCTCCTCAGTCAGAGCTTAAAGACTCTCAGTTCGTCTGCCTTTCCTTGATATTCATTATCAAACAAAAAGTCAGACAGCTCATTATGATTTTCAGCAGTCATCAGTCAAAGGGGTGGACAGTTTAGTGTATGTACCATCCTATCTCAACGTCATTCCTATAGCACATGCCAGCAGCCTAAGTAGCAAACACGTTACGTATCGAACAAATAGCCATGTCTCAAAGGCAGAGGTACTGCATGCATAAAGCAGAGTCATCATTTGAACACAACTATAAGCTATTTCTAAACTATTGGCTAGTTTGGGCTGTAATGCTTCGGCCATTCTAAGGTAGTTCCCATTGCTCTTGGGTCAAATCATTATTGACCTCTTGTGATAGGCATAATCGGTGAATATTTCACTATATTTTTCGAAGAACAAAACAACTTGACAGTTTCCAGCTCATAAGCCAAATTTTTCACGAATTTGACGATGAATGTTATGGGGAGTTAATTTGTACACTGAGTACAGTAAATCAGATTGGGATTCTAACCTAATGTCTTTATTACTACCAGAATTCTACCAGAATGTTAAACCCATTTCATTTGCCTGGAGCTAAATTTTAAATCTAATTCAATTTCTATATTTACATTTGATACATTATTGAGGAGTTTCTAGAGGGTTGTGGTTTACACTCGGCGGTAAAAGTGTTCGATACAAGTGGAAAGTTTCTGCTTTAGGCAGAATTGCCAAAAAGAGCAAATATCACCTAATTTGAGAAATTTTTTTTTTAGATTACATTACAGTGTGGAAACAGGTGCTTTGGCCCAACAAGTCCACACCGACCCGCCGAAGCGCAACCCACCCATACCCCTACATTTACCCCTTACCTAACACTACGGGCAATTTAGTATGGCCAATTCACCTGACCTACACATCTTTGGACTGTGGGAGGAAACCGGAGCACCCGGAGGAAACCCATGCAGACACGGCGAGAACGTGCAAACTCCACACAGTCAGTCGCCTGAGGCGGGAATTGAACCCAGGTCTCTGGTGCTGTGAGGCAGCAGTGCTAACCACTGGGCCACCGTGCCGCCCACAGAAACTCTTTTTGAGTTTCTGTTCAAGTTCATTTGTATATCATGAATTGCAAAATTAGCTATGGAGAAGTGAGATTGGGCAATACTCTTAAATGGGCTGAAAATGTGGTGCTGGAAAAGTGCAACCTTCCTGAAGAAGGGCTCATGCCCAAAATGTCGATTCTCCTGCTCCTTGGATGCTGCCTGACCTGCTACACTTTTCCAGCAACACATTTTCAGCAATAATCTTAAATGTACTTCTTAAACAAAGTTTGCTTTAAAGAATTTACTTGACCTATTTAACTGCCAACTTTATCTAGTTTGAATAATACAGCTGAAAATGGGTTTGTCAGAGGAAAAAAAAGATCCAATTGTGTGAATCTTCATCAATATTTAGCCTTTGTGTGAAATAAGCTTTAGACTGTGGCACATGCTGCCAGCCCCTGCATTAAAAGATTTACATTCAAATCGCACTCCAAGCCCTGACTGTGGAAAGAACGACTCTTTGAATGACATGATGTTGAACAAATACCCTGTCTACCATTTCATATGGACATATGGAAGAGACATTAAAAAATCACAAGCACTGTTTCCTGATCAATATTCATGTCACCAAAACGACGAGCTGCCAGAACACTGCTCAATATTTGTGTTTCCTTTGTGTAAACCGGCTACTATATTTCTTGACACCAAGTTATAGTCCAACAGGTTCATTTGAAACTTTTGGTGCCCGCTCCTTCCTCAAGCAGCTAGTAAGAGAGAATATTTCGGACACAGAATTTATAGTAAAAGATCAAAGAGTCATACAACTTATGTGAATGTATTGAACAAACCTAGACAATTCTTAAGGCTTTATTCAGTTAGAGTGAAGGGTAGGTTTTGAATGATTAATATGTAAATCCATGCCCCAAGATGACTTCAGGTTTTAAAGCTAGTACTTCCAAATAAACCTGTTGGACTATAACCTGGTGTAGTGTGATTTTTAACTTTGTCCAACACCGGCACCTCCACATCAGAATTAAGGTGACAGCTCAGGTCAGACAATGCATTTTAGGTGTGAGGCCATATTTCAAGTCTGTTTGTATATCATCCTGGAGTCAGACTGGTTTTATTTCCAAATCTCATCCTGCAGCCAGACTGATTTTTTTTCAATTGTGTGACTTTTGACTCTGTCCACCCCAGTCCAACACCGGCACCTTCATATCATGCTATATTTCTGAGGAAGAGTTACTTGACCAGAAAACACTAACTCTGATTTCTCTCCACAGATGCTGCCAAACCTGCTAAGCTTTTCCAGCACTTCCTGTTTTTGTTTCTGATTTACAGCATCTGCAGTTCTTTTGTTTTTTATTTGGTGGCTATATTTTCTACTTTATAGCAATTGCTACTCTTCAGAAGTACTTCATTGGTTGTAATGCGTTTTTGGATGCTCTCCGGTCATGAAAAATGCTGTATGTGTGGAACATAGAACTGTAGAAAGATACATGATGAAGTAGGTTGCTATAGAGCTGACTGACAAAAGTTTAACCAATCCTACCCACTTACCATATTGTTATCTATGTGCTCAAGTGTTTATCCATGACCTTTTAAATGACAGTGAGGTTTTTGCCTCTAATACCTTTTCTCTAGGTACTAGAGTGAGTTCAATATCCCCCATCACACTTTTGGTGAAGAAAACTACTCAACTTCCTTCGAATTCTTCTGCAATTTATACCCTTATCATGTATAAAGTAACAATAAATTAATGCATGTTTGAGTACAGTAGTTAATTTCTTAGTCAGTGAAATATTGTAAAATTAGCTATAGTTTGTTAGAAGTGTGTATTAGTGTCTTTATGCTCAAAAGAACAAATGTGATTTTCCAAGCCTCCTCGATGGCCTGCAAAAAAGGTGATTCACAGAAACTTCCAAAGGTGATTAATTTCTATGGGGATCAATTTCTAGCATCTTTTTTGAATGAGCATGAAAAGTTGGAGAAATTATTAATGATGAATGTCATTTAAAATTAAAATTAGGATCTTTTGCAGAAGTAATGCTAATTTTGAATGAATTGTGCTGAATAGAACATGGCAATCAAGTGGAAGCACTAATCTGCCACTAACAGCTGCGAAAAATTGACATAAAATTTCGAGTTGAAGATGGAATTGCCCAGTGTTAATAAGGATATACATTAATGAGAAAGCCCATCATTGTGCTTGTGCACTTGGTCGAACATGAGCTGTATGTTGAGGAATAGGTATCACATGAATGTATAGCAATTCAGTCCAAGGCACCCCATAGGCAAGCTGTTATTGTAAATGACACCCGAACCTCTGAAATCTCACCATTTTAGGGAAATGCAATAAACTGTCATGTCCTGGAAAATGCTAAAGTTCCTATCTCTGGCAAACAATATCAGTCATCTGCTGGATATAACTATCTGATACAGATTGATTGCTGTTCCTGACATTCTTTGTAAGAGGCTAAAATGAGTCTGAAGCACAAAGGTTCAAAGTTGAAGTATTTTTGACAATCATTACGAGTGCCATTCCTGTTCTGAAGATTACTTGTACCTCAGATTGCAGCTCATGGTGCAACTTTGTGATTGCTTCCCTCCAAACTATTAGCCTTTGAAAAAAACTGTTTATTAGACAAGTCCATGTAATTTTTCTGTGCCTCTCTATACAGCGTGGAGGGTAATGATAAATGAGTTTTTGATTTCTTGTGGCCTAGTCTAATCGGCCAGGCATTGCTTTATTCCTTCAACCGCCAAAGAAAATATGTACAGATTGATTTCTACAATGAATTTTCATCATCTTAGAAACAGAAAAAGGCTCTATCAAAATGTAAGGCAGTAATTCCTTTCATCGCTGAATTGACAAGAACTTACAATGAAAAACAGACTGAGAAATAGAACCACAACCTTACTTTAAATCAAAATCTCTCTTGTTAGATAATATTTCATTCAAAAACACAATCCACAAACCTTGGTTACCCAATTATTTTAGGTAAATTATGAGTACAAGTGCAAAGGATGGAAAACATCATGAATGTCAAAATATCAGCATTTCTGTCTCATAATATTGAAACACAACTCTCATTTATTTCTCTTGGGAGCTTCCTTCTCCACTGAAACGTCCAATGGGAAAGGGCCTTATACATTTTATGGATGGAAGATCATAATATGTTCTCTGCCTCTTCCTTTGCTTTCGTCATTTAGACCCTGAGAAAACACATTCTGGGACATAAATATCTGGAAAGCGTAGCAATAACCTCAGTTTCATGTCAGTTCTGCGCATGCCGTCCATTGTGATTGCGAGGATAAGAGCTGTTCATGGGTTAGAACCAATGTGTTTATCAGTTTGTTGAAAGAATTCTTGTGATATTAGTCCAAAGGGACGATATCTCCAATCTCTTCTTCAGGAGACATGTCATTGTCAGGGACCTTTCAAGCATCAAAGTGGGACTCAGAAACATGGACTTGAATTTTGCTGTGACTTTCCTTGATTAAGGGTGGCACAGTGGCTCAGTGGTTAGCACAGCTGCCTCACAGCACCAGGGTCCCAGGTTCAATTTCAGCCTTGGCTGATTGTCTGTGTGGAGTTTGTACATTCTGCCCGCATCTGTGTGGGTTTCCTCCCACACTCCAAAGATGTGCAGGTCAGGTGAATTGGCCATGCTAAATTGCCCATAGTGTTAGGTACATTAGTCAGTGGGGAATGGGTCGGGGGCAGGGGGGGTCGGTTGCTCTTTGGAGGGTCTCTGTGGATTTATTGGGCCGAAAGGCCTGCTTCCACACTGTAGGAAATCTAATCTTACGCTATTTACACACAAAGATTAGATAGTTGTTTACTCTTCTCTTCGTATTCTCCCACCTCTACTAGTACCTTAGAGGATTTTCTAGTTGATACTTACTTCCTCACCTGTTTCTTTGTTAACCAGTTACTATTGGTTGGCACAGCCACCCTTTCCATTCACAGTCACTCAACAATCCCCTTCCTGATCTTTTGTTACTTTATGCAAACTTAACCTTGTCTAAAATCCAGAAACCCCAACAGCAGTATGTTCCAAATACATAATGTGACTTTCCTTTATGGGTATTTATGTATCTATGTGTGTATGTCCATTATAATACAGTATCCATTACTTTAAATGGAATGTACCTTTATCAACTTTTTTTTTATCCTAGATGAAACTACTAGAACTAGCTCCTCATTAAAACTCCAACATGAAGATAACAACGCTGTATTAATGGAAAAACAGACCTCCTATTATTTTCTACTGGTTTTGTGTGGATAAGGCCAATTTCTTTTGATGACTACTTTGCTATTTGCCAGGATCATACAGCAATATTAAATTTACCTTCTTCAAAACATTGCATTCAAGCTTATCGAGGTCAATATGTGTGACCTCTTTATGTACTTACTGTCTGCTTAATGACTATCTTGAAAGGGCATGTTCCAAAACAGACCACATTTATAATAAAGAGAAATTGGTATACTAGAACTTAATAATTACTGAATGAAATGACTCTGCTGTTTTGGGTGTAGCCAGTTTATAATTGTAGGAAAGCTGTTGATTTTCTATGATGTTTAAGATTTTAGATGAGATGAAAATGCATTAAATAGTTTTCATGATAAGATGCCATTTTTCTCTCTGAAAATGGTTTTTCATTATGATGGTAACTGACCAAAATGCGAATGAACCATCCATGACTTCTCAGAAACTAACTTAAGTGAATTCAAAGACGAAACTGCTGAGTTTGCTTTGAGTTTCCTTATGGAGAAAAACAGATAATAAGTACTGTTTGCTTGAGTTGGTTTCTACCATTGAAATTTAGATAATTACCAATATCAACTAACATATTCATGCATAAACTTTAACCAAGGGATTTTGTGTTAATGTACCACTTTAAGAAACATTATGATATTATAAATTGTGCAATTAATATATTGAGGAATTTAGCTTACAATGATCACATTTTAGCCCAGATTGTTCCAGATCTTGTGCCTGACTTTATGGAAAATTCAAGATTGTTATGCTTTCGTTTATATTATTGACAATATTAAATCCTTTACAAAAATGCAAGGAATTGAATATGCTGAATATCGGAAATAAAGACAGAAATTGCTGGAAAAACACAGTAGGGCTGGTAACATTTGTTGAAAGAAAGCAGAGTTAACATTAAATCTGCTTTCTCTCCCCAGATACTGCCAGACCTATTGTATTTTTCCAACATTTTCTATGTTTGAAAATGAAATCCTTTGTTTCCTGAAAGGAAGATATAAGCAAGGAATCATGTTAGTTGAATAAAATGTATTTATTACATTTGTTTTGAGTTATGGACATTGCTATTAAAGTAGGCTTTGAATACCTGATCTTCACTGCCCTTCACTAGTTGCTGATAGGACAGTTTCTTGAACAGTGTACATTAGGAGCAGAACTCCTCAACAAACCATACCAGCTCTCTGACTTGTCCAAGTAATAATGGTATTTGTGTCCATTTAGAACATAGAACATAGAACAATACCGAGCACTGCAGGACCTTTGTCCCTCGATGTTGCGTCGACCTGTGGAACCAGTCTGAAGCCTATCTAACCTACACTATTCCATTTTCATCCATATATTTATCTAATGACCATTTAAATGCCCTTAAAGGTTTTGAGGCTACTACTGTTGCAGGACGTGCGTTCCATGCCCCTTCTACTCTCTAAGTAAAGAAACTGCCTCTGACATCTGTCCTATATCTATCACCCCTCAGTTTAAAACTGTGTTCCGTCATGCTAGCCATCACCATCTGAGGAAAAAGGCTCCCACTGTTCACCCTATCGAAACCTCTCTTTATTATATATGTCTCAATTAAGTCACCTCTCAACCTTCTTCTCTCTAACGAAACCAGCCTCTAGTCCCTCAACCTTTACACAAAAGATCTTCCCTCCATACCAGGCAACATCCTAGTAAATCTCCTCTGAACACCTTTCCAAAGCTTCCACATCCTTCCTATAATGTGGAGACCGGAGCTGTATGCAGTACTCCATGTGTGCCCGCGCCAGAGTTTTGTATAGCTGCAGCATGACCTCATGGCTCCAAAACTCAATCCTTCTACCAATAAAAGCTAACACACTGTATGCCTTCTTAACAACCCTATCAACCTGGGGGGCAACTTTCAGGGATCTATGTATATGGACACCGAGATCTCTCTGCTCATCTACACTACCAAGAATCTTACCGTAAGTTCTGTACTCTTTATTCCTCTTGCTCCTTCCAAAGTGAATCATGTTATACTTTTCTGCATTAAACTCCATTTGCCATCTATCAGCCAAGTTCTGCAGCTTATCTATGTCCCTTTGTAACCCACAACATCCTTCAGCACTATCTACAATTCTACAGACTCGAGTGTCATCTGCAAATTTATTAACTCATCCTTCTACACCCTCATCCAGGTCATTTATAAAAATGACAAACAGCAGTGGACCTCCAACAGATCCTTGCGGTACCCCACTCGTAACTGAACTCCAGGATTAACATTTCCCATCAGCCACCACCTACTGTCTTCTTTCAGCTAGCCATTTTCTGATCCAAACTGTTAAATCACCCTCAATCCCATGCCTCCATATGTTGTGCAACAGCCTACCGTGCGAAACCTTATCAAATGCCTCACTGAAATCCATATACACCACATCAACTGCTTTAACCTCATCCACCTGTTTGGTCACCATCTCAAATAACTCAATAAGGTTTGTGAGACACGACCTATACTTCGCAAAATTGTGCTGATTATCCCGAATCAATTTATTCCTTTCTGGATGATTATAAATCCTATCTCTTATAACTGTTTCCAACACTTTACCCACAACCCAAGTAAGGCTCACAGGTCTACAATTTCCAGGGTTGCCTCTATTCCCCCTCTTGAACAAGGGCACAACATTTGCTCTCCTCCAGTCTTCTGGCACTATTCCTGGAAACAATGACTACATAAAGATTAAAGCCAAAGACTGCATTCTCCTCCCTAGCTTCCCAGAAAATCCTAGGATAATCCCATTTAGCCCAGGGGACTTATCTATTTTCACACTTTCCAGAATTGCTAACACCTCCTCCTTACCCACCTCAATCCCATCTCACCTAGGAGCCTGGATCTCAGTATTCTCCTCAACAACATTGTCTTTTTCCAGTATGAAAACTGACGAAAAATATTCATTATGAGTTTCCCCTATCTCCTCAGACTCCATGCACAACTTCCCACTACTATCTTTGGCCCTAATCTTTCTTTAGTCATTATTTCATTTCTGATATACCGACAGAAAGCTTTAGGGTTTTCCTTGATCCTATCTGCCAACGACTTCTCATATCCCCTCCTGGCTCTTCTTATTTTTCTCTTTAGGTCTTTCCTGGATAGCGCCCTAACTGAGCCTTCACGTCTCATCCTAACATAAGCCTTCTTCTTCCTCTTGACAAGAGACTCAACTCTTTAGTAAGCCACAGCTCACGTGCTCGACCACTTCCTCCCTATCTGATAGGTACATACTTATCAAAGACACGCAGTAGCTTACTTTGAATATGCTCCCCTGCAGTTTCCATCCCCATCCTATGCATCCTAAATCTTGTCTCATCGCATCATAATTGCAGCACAGTGGCTCAGTGGTTAGCACTGCTGCCTCACAGCGCCAGGGACCCGGATTCGATTCCAACCTTGGGGGACTGTCTGTGTGGAGTTTGTGCATTCTCCATGTGTCTGCGTGGGTTTCCTCCGGGTGCTCTGGCTTCCTCCCACAATCCAAAAATGTGCAGGTCAGGTGAATTGGCCATGCTAAATTGCCCACAGTGTTCAGGGCTCTGTACGTTAGGTGCATTAGTCAGAGGTTAATGTAGAGTAATGGGGAATCGGTCTGAGTGGGATACTCTTTGGAGGATCAGTGTGGAATTGTTGGGCTGAAGGACCTGTTTCCACACTGTAGGGAGTATAAAATTCAAAGAAAAATTGCCTTTCCCAACAATAAATCTTGCTCTGCGTTATGTACCTATCCCTTTCCATCGCTCAAGTAAACATAACTAAATTGTGGTCACTATCACCAAAGTGCTCACCTCCCTCCAAATCTAACAACTGGCCACTTTCATTATCCATTACCAAATCCAATGTGGCCTTGCCCCTTGTTGGCCCGTCTACATACTGTACCAGGAAACCATCCTGCACACATTGGACAAAAACTGACCCATCTAAAGTAATCAAATTACAGTATTCCCAGTCAATATTTGGAAAGTTAAAGCCCACATAACAACTACCCTGTCTCACTCGCTCCTATCGAGGATCATCTTTGCTATCCTTTCCTCTACATCTCTGGAACTATTCAGAGGCTGAGAGAAAACTCCCAACAGGGTGACCTCTCCTTTCCTGTTTCTAACTTCAGTGCATACTACCTCAGTAGCAGAGTCCTCAAACATCCTTTCTCCCACCGTAATACTGTCCTTGACTACAACCATACTTTCCCCTCTTTTACCATCTTCTTTATTCTTACCGAAACATCTAAATACTGGAACCTGCAACAACCATTCCTGTCCCTGCTCTATCCATGTCTCTGAAATGACCACAACGTTGAAGTCCCAAGTACTAACCCATGCTGCAAGTTCACCCACCTTATTCCAGACGCTCCAGGTGTTGAGGTAGACACACTTCAAACCACATTCTGGCTTGGTGCATTCTTTGAAATCCCATTTCTGACCTCACTTCCCTCAATCTCCTGGACACTAGAGCTACAATTCTGGTTCCCACCTCCCTGCTGAAATAGTTTAAACCCTCCCAAAGAGCATTAGCATATCTCGTCTGCAGGATATTGGTACCCCTCTGGTTCAGGTGTAGACCATCCTGTTTGTAGATGTGTCACCTACCCCAGAATGACCCCCATTTATCCAGGTATCCAAAACCCTCCCTCCTGCACCATCCCTGTAGTCATGTGTTCAACTCCTCTCTCTTTCTATTTCTCACCTCACTAGTATATGACATGGGCAACAAATCACTGCATTTGGATAAACTACAAACATTTGCCTTTCTGGTTTATACTGAATGTGAATGGTTAGGGATTTGGAGATAGTAATGCTATTGAATGGCAAGACTCACTTTTGTTGGGGAGTATCAGTTTCTGGTGTTTGTCTGGTATGATTCATATCAGCTCAGATATTGTTACTTCTGGGCACAGACTGCTTCAGAGAAATTGAAAACTGTGAAAACTGCATAATCACCAGGAAATAGTTCTGCTTCAACTTCATGATGGAGGGTAGGTTAAATAAATCTTGAATTAACTATTTACAAGGCTATGATATCACATAATTGTGCACACAGGACAGAATCCTTAAGTGACCTGGACTATAGTGAGAGTTTTGGCAGATTTACTGAAGAAGTGCAGCCTGTTTTGACATTGAGAGCATCTTGCTGGATCTTATGCAACTGTCAAATGGTGAGGGGAGTTTCTCACTAGGCTGTAGTGATTTGCCAATTAAGGGAATTATTTGACATTTCAGAAGCAAGGAAAAATTATTCGGCCTGGAGTTGTTGCCCTGAAGTTTTCCTGCAGTGACGTCCTGGGGTTGAGATGATTGGCCTCCAACAGTTAGAATGATTCAGGTGTGACTGCAGCGAGTCGAGCTTTTTCTTCAATTTCTATTACTTTCATTGTGCTAGCATTCTTATTTCCATACTAGGTCAAATGCTTTTTGACATCAGGGCAGTCACTCTCATCTCACCTCTAGGATTCAACTCTTTTATCTATTGACGCAGTTTGCGATTTTCTGCTCTTAGCCTATGTATCACATATGATAAAAAAAAGATGGGTGCCTGTGAAACAAAGATCCTGAAGATAACCTACAACATCAACTCATTATAAGGCACCAATATCACAGATTTCACACACATTGGGTGGAATTTTATGGGGGACAGAGCAATAGGGGCCATGATAAGATTTGTGACAGAATCGGGTTGGCAGTCTAGTGAGGCCAGTCACAATGTTAGGAGCATCTGACAGCATCTGTTACACATTCCTAATGAAGGGCTTATGCCCAAAACGTCAACTCCCCTGCTCCTTGAATGCTGTGCTTTTCCAGCACCACATTTTTTGACAGTGTTATACATTTGTTGAGCAGCAAGGCAAGTTTCTGACTAAGTCATATAGTCATAGAGTCATTTAGCATGGAAAAAGACCCATGAATGACATTCTAATGGTGCAATATTAGGCTTCCTATCTTACTAAACATGCCAAACAAGCTAGATGTTGAGAATTTTCAATATTGAGATCAGAGTAGGTACCTGGTTTGCTGCTGACTTTGAAGGACCTCCAAATTGGACGTCGGGCACCAACATCTCAGGACATGCTTCATGGGTACTGGCTACACGTTGGCATCTATGAACCTTCATGGCACATCATCAATTCACTTCTCCACTTTAAAGCTGCATCTCAGGCTGAACTGGCAACTGTCTTTGTAATACTGCAGCAGGACTGGGCTGCATATCAGGGCTGTTTGCTTATTGTCATAGCTATCACTCACAGTGACCATGTATACACACACCTCAACTGCCTTGCATTGCCTTGCCTTTTACTCTTTGCTCTCTCAGTCAGAGACCACAAGCTCACTGTCCTGTTGCATTGCTGTGCCATTTAGTGCAGAGACAAAGTCAACACAGCAAGTCAAGAGCAGCAACTGCTACTAGCTCAAAGGTTTGGACATAGTCAGTGAGTTTCTCAGGGTGGTCAGCAAGTAAAGGAAATAGGGAAAGTCACCATAGACTTACCAAAGGGCTGCTCTTACATTAGAAAGACACAACTGGTGGTGACTTTAACCTCAGGGTCACCATATCTTCAGGTGAATGGAGAGATTGAGAAGGACAATCCTTCAAGGTAACCACAGATGGTGCAGCAATTGATCCCACATTTTTGGCATCACTCTGCAACTCAAACCAGCTGTCCAGCCTATCCACATACAGGGTAAGGAGCTGCATTTGGTGCAGGTAAGAAGGTAGCCAGAATGAACGAGTAGGCAGCATACAGGGCATTCAGGGTTCGTGATGCCAGGGGTTGGAGTGAGTGAGAGGTACTGGGCAGATGTTGCAGGCAACAGTGAGAGTGGGAGAGCACGAGCTTTGTTGTGAGGTGGGTACAGTACAGAGATAGAGTGAGTATTGGAGAGAAGATTGTGGCACTCTAGCAAAGTGGAGAGGGTTATTGAGTTTCTTCCTTCACTGTTGGACATTCTTTCAGATAGTTGGGACTGCATTGACCTGGATTACAAACTCAGAATTAGCTGGCACGGTCAGATGTTATACTAGTCCGAGGAGAAGATGACATTTAGAAGCTGCACCACCCTGTCCAACAGGATCTCTTGGTCTCTGCCTGCTCAGTTGGGCACGAATTGTCCTCAGACATGGCTGATGGGGACGGTAAATGTCAAGTGCTGTGTAGGACATATCTGGGCTGGTAGTACTGGTCCAGGTACATAACAGCCTTTTAAAAATTGCACAAGTGCAAGGAAAGCCATCTTTAGGCAGATATCCACTGAATGGTGAATTGTTGTGGGAATGGCATACAGTAAGATGGGGATGAGTGGAACTCCATAGAGGCCAAGATGAGTTGTTAATGAGGAGAGTTCGATAAGATATGGTGGGAAAACCTGCTAGGGCTCATGGTGAGAATCCCTCTAAAAACAACTGACACAATTTGAGCTTAGCTACGAAAGGTGAGATTGAAGCCTGAGCCTAAATGGCTTACAGGTGTTACAGGCGTTACATGTATTACATACCCATAGCTGACTGGCTATACCAATTTCATGATACAAAGACAGTGACTGAAGATGACATGGCTACCGTTATATGAGAGCATCACATCACACTGTGTCTTGGAACTGCCTCAAAGCTAATATCTGGAATCTAGGCCATAATGATACATTCTTTTCTGGATCAAGGCTTTGCTAATGTCTGGAACTTAATGACTAAAATAATTTTAACAATTTCTAGAAAGTTTGTTTTGCTTGAAGTTTGTACAATGAGAAGTTGCTCTTATTGTGTGACTTTAAACCTAACTATCAAGAAGGAGCTTGTCTCTATCTCAGACTTTTCAGAGGTGCATGATGTTTCAAAATATGTTTCATTCAATGTAATAATGTAGAGAAAATGGCAATCAATTTGCACCAAGCAAGATCTCACAAAGTAGACTAAAATAAAGACCAAATTTTCTGTTTTTGATATTGAATAAAGGGTTACTATTACAAAGACACTGGAAGGACTTCCCTTACCTTGTATATCTAATTCAGAGGGTTTAAAGGTTCTCAGTTTAATATCTGCCTTGAAAGACAGCATCATATTCCTCCAGAATTATGGGAGCATCAGCCAAGGTTATGGCCTGGAGATGGTCTTGAGCTCACAATACCTTGCCTCAGAGGGATTATGATTACCACCAAGCTACAGTTGACACAAGTTTTGGAAGTAAATGTGGCATAATGGAGTTAACAGACATTCTAGCAAGCACAGACAAATACCGTAATAAAATATCTTGGAACTCTCTTCAACCATCAATTTAGAATTGATGCTTTGTATACATAAAGACATAACATTTAAAAAACTGGACAGGGTCCTTTATAATTATACTTTGATGAGGGCCACAAACTTTCCAAAAATCTAGACACCTTTAATTTTCAACTTTGGAGGAGTTAAATTGTGACCTCCCTTCAACCATCAAGAAATGTTGATATGCAATTACATTCTGTAAAATACAGTTTAGTAAAACATCCAAATATAGGCTATGTAAGCAGAATGCAAGTTGAGTTCAGAAATTTTGAATGAAACAGAAACATCAGACTAACAATGAATGAAGATTGATTGCCATTACAATTGGCCATTCTATCACTAGTACACACATGAGCTACCTCTCAAAGGTAAAGAGAGTATTTGACACGTTGGTTTGTGTGATGGCATGTGGTTGTTATGTGTACAATGTGTGGACTCTCATAGCAATGTTTCCTCTTCAGGTTTCCTCCAAAACCAACGATACTAATCATTGCTAAGGGGAGTATCAACTTATCAACAAATATCAATTTTCTCATGCTTTGAATATAGTAATTTATCCTAACCTGCTCTACATGAGTGTTGTGATATAAGATGTATGGTTTATATGTATTTTAATACCATTTACTTTTGAGTTTGGGTTTTTGCATTTGAAGTAGTGACATTTGGGTTTTCTGTACGTTAAGTGAGTAACTTGTATGTATTTCTGTCGCCAATGGGATTTCTTTAAAAACACAGTGTAAGAGAAAGACTTCCTGGAGACTTTTATTTATTTTGAGAAAATTTTACAAGTAACAAGATAAATAGTCATACATTATGTTCCAATTGGAAAGATCAGGGTTGATTTGTTTTCTTTTGATTAGGCGAAATACCCATAACTTTGAAAAACAAGATTTTTATAATGTCAATGTCTCCGGTTCTGAGGGTCCTTAGCTGAAACTGGATGTATGAAGCAGCTGCCCTGAGAAAGGCAGAAGACAGCTTAGAATTGCTAAAGTAGGTTACCTCAGTGTAAGGAGTTCAGTTTAAAAATTCCAGACTAGATGTGTTTAATTAAAATCTCTGATGTGGAGGTGCCTGTGTTGGAGTGGGGTGGACAAAGTCAGAAGTCACACATGACACCAGGTTATAGTCCAATAGATTGATTTGAAATCTCAAGTTTTCGGAGCACTGCTCTTTTGTCAGATGACCCGATGAAGGAGCAGCGCTCTGAGAGTCTGTGATTTTTAAAAAATCTTGTTGGACGACAACCTGGCGTTGTGTGACTTCAGACTTTATTAAAACCCGAAGAGGTTTTTTGAAGCTAAGAAAGTTTATTCCCAGCTATATGATGAATCATGGAAAAGGCTGTTAGATTCTCACGCTCAGGAACTGAAACAACAGCTAAGTCAAATTCTATTATGGAGAAGGGCATTCTCATTGGTTAATGAGTACTGTACTGGCATGCTGTTGTGACTAATGGAATGGTATTTTTCTTTTGTGTTTCAGAAATATACATATATTTTTTGACTAGGCAGCTGAAGTTTGGGCTGCCTGTAATGAGGAGGAGGAAACTAAGGCCCACAATAGATTGCATGTGCATTATCCACCAGATACACTGAAGCAATTCACTGAGGCTTCTTTGACTGCATGGTGGCTCAGTGGTTAGCACTGCTGCCTCACAGCACCAGGGTCCCAGGTTTGCTTCCAGCCTCAGGTGACTGTCTGTGTGGAGTTTGCACATTCTCCCCGTGTTTGCGGGGGTTTCCTCTGGGCACTCCGGTTTCCTCCTACAGTCCAAAGATGTGCAGGTTAGGTGAATTGGCCTTGCTAAATTGCCCGTAGTGTTAGGTCCGTTAGTCAGAGGGAAATGGGTCTGGATGGGTTATTCTTCAGAGGGTCGGTGTGGACTTGTTGGGCCGAAGGGCCTGTTTCCACATTGCAGGGAATCTAATCTAACCCAAAAATGTGCACGTCAGGTGAAATGTTAAATTGCCAAGTCAAGGGTTAATTTGGGTAGGGGAATGGGTCTGGGTGGGTTACGCTTCAGAGGGTTGGTGTGGACTTTTGGGCCGAAGGGCCTGTTTCCATACTGTAGGGAATCTAATCTTCCAAATCTGCACCCTCTACCATTTAGAAGCAGTGCAGCCAGCAGATAGGAATATCGCCACTTATTAATTACTTTCCACAGTTCTGGTTTAGGAATATATTGTCAGTACTTCATTGTCACTTGGTCAAAATCCAGAAGTCTCTATTGACACTGTATGAGTATTTACACTACAGTAACTTAAGTGGCTTGGAACCACTTTTTCCAGGATAATTAGAGATAGACAATAAATGCTGTCCTTGCCAGTGATGTCCATAACCCATGAATGAATAAGAAAAATGGTGCAAATGAGGTGGCAATAATAGAAAATAAAACTTACAATGTAAGTATGCAATTACTGTCTTGTTTGAATATGCATGGTCTCTATAGATTGAACACTTTTCCTGGCAACCAAATAATGACAGGCAAATTGGGTGACAACAAACAGAAGGAGATTGGCTCCTGCCCACCAACAAAGGACAGAGTGGAGATAAAAATCCAGACTTACAAGTCTTGCAAAATACAAGATTCAGACAAAGCAGCTTTCAAAATAATAAAATCAAATTGGTTTAGTGTAGCAATGCTTGCCTTAAGTTTGTAAGAGGAACCATTTCCTTTGTACATTTGCTGCAACTAATATAAACAGCTGCATACCTCTTTGATGCTCATTTATTCAAATTTTCCCTTCAGATTAGTCTTTGTCAGCTTTATACTTGTTAGTGGTGTCAATTTGCATTGTTTTATTCAGAAGCTTTTATTGAATTTCACAGCAGTCTCCCCCCATGAGAAAATAGCAGCAAGTGGAATGTTTATGTAAAAGCTAAAGAGTGTTAAATTTACTCATACTTCTGGTAGCAACATATTGACGCTGTACATTTCTGTGTAGCTTTACACCATCCAGAATATTTCAAACATTCCAGACCAGTGAAGCTAGAATTGCAATACTTTACAATGGTAAAATGATGGGATTCAGATCATTCAGTCTGCATAACTAGAGGAACTAATGTACTATTGGTTGCAGAGTAATTTGGAATTGAAGGTAAGGATGGTCTGACTTACAGTCAGGTAATGGTTCAGAGGAGAGATCAGTGATCTGAGCAGAATGGTAAAGCATATGGAATAGAGCAGGGTTAATGAGACAGTGAGAGGGAGCAGTAGGTTTATTGCTAGACTATTAATGAAATACCCAGGTAATATTCAGGGGACCCAGGTTTGTATCCCACCATGGCAGATGGTAGAATATGAATTCAATAAAAAATTTTGAATTAGGAGTCCAACAATGCCCATGAAACCATTGCTTTATGCGGGAAAAAAACCCATCTGGTTCACTAATGTTCTTGAAGGAAGGATATGTACCATTCTCACCTGGTCTGGTTATATGTGACTCCAGATCCACAGCAATGTGGTTGACCCTTAACTGCAATTAGGAATGGGCAAGAAATGCTGACCTAGCCAATGTCACCCGTATTCTATGAATAAATGAACAGAAAAATGCTTTGAAAATTTACTTCATGTAACGGCACTTACCCTTCTCTAGGCAACAAAGAGTGAATTTAAGTGCTGCTCCATCACTCGCCTCCAAACTTTAGTCAGGCAATAAATGATGGCCTTGTCAGCAATGAATACTTCATATGAGGGAATCAAAATTATATTTGCTACCAAGCTAGCTAAGAAAATATGTGGGAAAGCAACAAAATGGCTTGGTCAAAACTAATAGATTTGAAGGAAAGGCTTAAAGTACAAGAAAAAGGTAAAGAGGTGGAAGGGTCTTTTCAAAAAACAATCCAACATTCAGGGCTTAGATTACTGAAGGCCCATGAGCCAATGCTAAAGAAATGAAAGTCACTCTGTACATGAGCCTAATCTGCATTTGGACAGAAATCTCAGATGGTTGTAATGGTGGACACCGAGATAGGGAGTGGCAAGGCAGTGGTGGGTTTTGGAAAAAGGACTTTAATAGAGCCAATGACCCCACTTCATATCTTGAGAGGAAATCAGTGTATCTCTGACTTAGATTATTTCCTCTCATCTGTCCAGCATTCATTAAGACTGAAATTGGTCCCTGGAATATGAAAACCTTCCCACTTCACCATTTTTCTGGACATATTCTCGAAACTCCTTATCTTTTTGACCATACCACATCTAGTGTGTAATAGGAACCACATGCAATTCCTAGTCTAGAGGTAATATGTGTTCATCTAGATCTTAGGGCCTTGTAATCTCGTCGAAATCCTCAAGCTCACTCTTATGGGATATGAAATTAGTTTTCACTTGAACTATTTTCTCTCTCTTTCCAGAACATTTGGTCTCTTCTCCTTTATGTCCTGAGCCTCATCTATTGGAAAGCAAAATACCTCAGGATTCTAGATCAAATTGATAAAAGTTATTACCTCCTGAGGTACAAATCACCTGCAATCACACCACAATAATTCTTACTATGCCATAACAATAAAACAAAAAACTGCAGATGCTGAAGATCTGAAACAAAACCAGAAATTGCTGGAGAAACTCAGCAGGTCTTGCAGTGTCTGTCGAGAGGAAGCAGTGTTTTGAGTCCAGTGATCCTTCTTCAGAATGCTTCAGAATTCTTACTGTGCTTTTTTCAGCTTATTTTGTTTTATCTTATCTGTGGGTGGCACGGTGGCTAGCACTGCTGCCTCACAGCGCCAGAGACCCGGGTTCAATTCCCGACTCAGGTGACTGACTGTGTGGAGTTTGCACGTTCTCCCTGTGTCTGCGTGGGTTTCCTCCGGGTGCTCTGGTTTCCTCCCACCGTCCAAAGATGTGCAGGTCAGGTGAATTGGCCATGCTAAATTGCCTGTAGTGTTAGATAAAGGGGTAAATGTAGGGGAATGGGTGAGTGGTGGGTCGGTGTGAACTTGTTGGGCCTGAAGGGCCCGTTTCCATGCTGTAAGTAATCTAATCTAATTTTGTTGTCCACATCACTTTCAAAGACACAAAGTCTTGATGAAAATCCAGCTCCACATCTGATCCTATTTCCTTCCTCAGCTATGCCTGCCTGCCCTGTCTGTCAACAATCAGTTTCCCAGTTTTCTATGAAGCTTGCTATTATGGTGTGCTCATCCCCTGGAAGTTTTGCTCCACAAAACTTTTGATTCTTCTAAATATTGCAGAATGTGTCCAGCTGATTTTAAAAATTACAGGATGATATTTGAGGATGTAACCTTCCCACACTCATTAATTTATTCTGCATGCTACATGAATGTAGGAAAACCCACTTCATGCGTGTCATACGCATCAGTCTAGCTTCTGATCCTGTCGTTCCTTTTTCTAATTTTAACAAACAGATAATCATTTTTAAATTGTTTATTGAATTATTTTTATCAACCTATTGCAATTTATTTGATTTACACAATATGCTTTGAAAGCCTCTGGGCTACTGTCCAAACGTTTTGTACTAAGAGTTGGAAATATGAGTTTCCTAAAAGAATGTGAAGATGAAGGAGTTGAATTTTATCATATATACAAAGCATGTTGTTCTTTCTTGTCTAATAATCAAACAGAAATATGTTTCTCTTCAGCTTGGGTTGCAAGATGTAAAGACACTGCTGTTCCAGTCATGAAGTAACTGTATAGTTTTCACGTGACAATTTACTGCTGAGCTTTGTTATGATATTCATTTCTGCATTTCACTGGTGGATTCACGTTTAGTACAGTCAGTTCTGCTAAAACGCGGTAGTTCCATTCTCATGCAATTTTGTGTTGTAAGAAAATCATGTCATAGCAGCACCATTTAAACTATTTGGGCTGGAATCACATTATGACCAATGAACACTTTAAAGGTTTGCGCTATGTAACCACTAACCCCAATTCGTGAACTGCGTTATAGCAAATTCGCATTAACAAAATGCGCCTTATAGCAGAATGATCCATATTTTGTAAGTGTTACAAAAAAAATAAAAGATTTACATTGTCTATTTCAAGGCAACAGCACATCCCAGGTTATTAAACTAGTCACTATGAATGTTTTATGGCATTGTCTTAACTCATGGCGTGTTTTCCTTCCAACAATCACCATATTCTAATTCAAAATCATGACAGCTGAAATATTGGCCAGGATTTTCCATTTTGGAGTAAAAGGATGTTGGTGGGCATCTTAGATGGTGTGACATCGACAATGCTCTCTGGTAAGTTCTTTCATACAATCATTTGTCCTTCAGCTCATTCTATAGCCAAGCTCCACAAGGGTAGTTGCCACCATCTTCTCACTGCACACTCATCAGGCCATCACGTAGTCTAGGTTTGCTACTGTGCAGCCAGGTCACATTGGCATCTTGACTTCATTGCCATATGCTTACTGTACACTGAACAGCTCACACCCACCTTCTCCTGATAATCTTCTTACACCTGCTGGGCCCTGTGCTTCTTTTTCATGAACTGGGAGGGGTCACCACTTGGCAAGTGGGCATGCACACATTCAAACCACAATCAGTTTTTTCCCCTCCCATTGCAGAATAACTTGGCACACAACAGGAAGGAGAGGGCCCCAGGCAGACAGAACGCTTCTTCATCATGGTGTCTCATCTTGGCAAATTTGAGCTGGATGAGGATTAAGACCGGACTTGCACCAATGGAAACATCAGAGTGGCATAAGCTACAATATTGTCTGGTTTTCTCAGAAGCATAATCATTCCAAGACAATCCTCTTCATAAGGGTAAATGCTTCTTCACCAGCTAATTCTCTCTCTTCACTTCTGCTGTATAAGACAATGGGTCTGAAAGGGTTAATCTGCGAGGTAAACTGAACCTCTGCCATATATAACACAACTACTTTGGGCAGTTTGGGGTAGTCAAAGCAAATCGTTGTTGGATTCCGGCACAGTTAGTTTGCCTAAAGTTAAATTAGATTAGGTTCCCTACAGTGTGGAAACAGGCCCTTTGGCCCAACCAGTCCACACCGACCCTCCGAAGAGTTACCCACCCAGAACCATTTCCCTCTGACTAATGCACCTAACACTATGGGCAATTTAGCATGGCCAATTCACCTGACCCGCACATCTTTGGACTGTGGAAGGAAACCTGAGCACCTGGAGGAAACCCACACAGACATGGGGAGAATGTGAAAACTCCACACAGACAGTCACCTGAGGCTGTATTCAAACTGGGACCCTGGTGCTGTGAGGCAGCAGTGCTAACCACTGAGCCACCATGCCGCCCACATGTAATGGAGACATAATTATTGAGATGTAATAAACTACTACCCTGTTATTTGAGACAAGAACTTCTGCTGCGTCCTGAAGAAGGATCGAAACGTTAACTCTGATTTGTCTCCACAGATGCTGCCAGACCTGCTGAGTTTTTCCAGCAATTTCTGGGTTTGTTCATGCCTCTTCTGCTCCGACTTAATTGTGGTCCAACCACCACTACAGACCAGTTAACAGCCTCTAAGATGAACACAGGAAGGAGGGTTGGTGGCAATGCGATAACCAGGCCAGATGTGGTTGGTACCTAGGCAATAGATCACGTTGTAACAATAATGATCATGAAGGCTTTCTAATCATTTTTAAAAACATTTTACACAAGTATGAGTGGTCAACATACAGTGAAACAGAACAGACACAGATGCTGGCCAGCACTAATATCTGTGAGCATCAAGCTTTTGAGAGCTCACAAGGTGTAGTGACAAGATGTTCATCTGCATCCTGCACCAGCACAGGGACTGTCAGTGTGGTTAGACAACATGATGGAATGACAAAAGATGGGGCTTTGGCTCTACAAATACTGTGCAGCGATACTGCTATGGACAAATGGCATCTACGAAAGTCAGATTGTTGAAGATGGGTCAAGGGGTCACTTTCCAAACACAAGAGGCACTCCCTTTTTGACATATTGTGTTGCAAGTTGGTACCCATGCTGAGGCTGAAGCTGAATGAATGATGAAGACATGGCACTCATTATCGAAGTGTTGTATGTCTCATGATGTGAAGGATTGCTCTCAGCTCTCATCTGCAGTTAACGTCACCAAAGATGCTTCTGACATTAAAAAATCTCTTTTGCTGCTTATGTTCCTAACATCAGTTATTTCCACTCTCAGTCTTGTGCTCAGTTGCTGGTGGGATGTTTGCTTTTTCTTTGAATGGTTTGAACCCCCACTTCAGTGGCAAGCATGGCGCTGATTGAGTCAAGTTGTCTGCTAATAAGGCTCTTCGTGGTTATTGTATCTGCCAGACATTGTAACATTTTTAAATCATTACAGATATTGTGATGTGATGTTAAATTAAATATTTTAACATTAATTGCAAATAAAAGGATTAATGCCTCCTATAGAAAAGAATAATTTCATTCAGACTATTAGGTATTCATATGTTAATATTCCTTGATTTAATTTCTAGCTCCTTTGTTTCTCTGGTTATTTAAAAAAAACATACTTTACAATAAATAGGGATGGTTCTTATTCAAGATGACAAACATCACACAATATTATAGCTTTCTCTGCAATGATTAGAATCAAAGAGTGATTACAGCTCAGAAAGAGGCCATTCAATGGAGGCTGTCACCTCATGTCTGTGCTAACGGAGCAATTCACTTTGATTCTTGGTCCATTCTCCAGTGGGAACAGTTCCTTCCTATTTACTTTGTGTTTGACCTTTGTGGGTGGCTCAGTGGTTTAGCTCTGCTGCCTTACAGCACCAGAGACCTGGGTTCAATTCCCGCCTCAGGTGACTGTCTGTGTGGAGTTTGCACATCCTCCTTGTGTTTGCGTGGGTTTCCTCCCACATTCCAAAAATGTGCAGGTTAGGTGAATTGGCCATGTTAAATTGCCTGTAGTGTTAGGTGAAGGGGTAAATGTAGTGGAAGGGGTCGGTGTGGGCTTATTGGGCCTGTTTTCACACTGTAAGTAATCTAATCTAAACTCTCTATCTTCCCCCATTGCCCTTCAAACATTTCATTTTTAGATAATGCTGCAATTGTCTTTGCCTTAATTCACCCAGTGCAAAAATACAATCTGCGAGGTGAAAACCTTTTCTCCTCAAGTCAACAACTGGTTCGTTTTACCAATTATCTTTCCCCTTTGGTTCTTGATCCATTCTCCAGTGAGAACATTTCCTTCCTATCTACTTTGAGTTTGACCTTCACCTGTTTGAAAGCCTGGTTTTGGACTGCACCATCTTAGATTGGGCATGTGGAAACAATGATTCCAAATTCTGCTCAAAGTCCAGGTGCCCAGTTGGAGTTGGACTACTCTTTGCCAATGCAAAGAGACTGTCTAGCATGCTAGCCAATACATTTCATTATGCATACTCAAAATCTTAGTTCTGTACCTATGTCATTGAGCTCCTCATTTGAGACTTTCCTGAGCAAAGCAGTGTTCGAGTGGCTTTCTCCAGGGAAGTGGGATTCCCCAAGCTGCAGGATGACATCGATTGCATGTGCAGAACTCAGATAAGACCCCAAGCTCTGGTAACCTGGCACTCATTCTATCCTGGCATAGCAGCTGCCCACTTGCGCCCTAGTGGCTCACCATTTGTCATCTCTATTCTACCCATCAAGGTTTGTGCAATGCCAGATTCTGAACTGTTGGTTTCAATGTGAGATTGCATGACAGTTAAACAGTAGGATTCCAACAACAATCCTTGACCAGCTGGCAGCTCCTGAGTGCCTGAAAGGATAAAGAAGTAAAGGAAGGCTTTTAGGGTGAAGAAAGGGAGTGAAATCAATAACAACATGGCTGCACATTAGCAAATTGCAGAAGAGATTGTGAGATGAAACATCTGCTCAAAAGGAGAAATGCTTTCTGTCATTATGAAAATGATGGTGAAGGCTTGAATCTAGAGGTTCCGCTCCTGAACATGGCCGCACTATTTTCTAATGGCAGCAAGAGGTGTCCAAAAATGTCATATTAGATCTGGTTATTGAAGATCTAAAGCTGCCAGAGTTCAAAGTATGGTACCCTTTTGAGTCTGGTCAAGATGCTGATTGAGACTTTGAGAGTGTGCATCTCAGGATGTGGTGAATACAGTTGGCTGAGGAGCATTGTACATCACAGAGATACCTGTGATCCACAGTGGATTACGTTATTACTATGTGGTGAGAGATTGGCTCCTTATTGGGGAATGCAGCAACTCAGCAATGCAAGTTGCAGTGGCTAAACATCACCTGAATTTAGCACACAAAACAAAGCTTGCTGCTGCCAGCCTCATTACAAACAGGTGGAAGTGAAGTCTGCATTGTGATCCCCAGGCTGAGTACAGCCTCATCCAATTTTACTCAATCAGTCTACAGATATGGATTTCCTAAGAGATTGGGTAGGTTCTTTCAAACACTGATGGATTTCCATGACTGACACAACCTAGTTGACTGAAAAAGAAGATGCTGACTTGAATGGAATTGAATGAACAAAAAGTACAGAAAGACATTTGGACATGCTATTCTAAGTATCATCTATTTATCTCGTCCAACTTGGCAGCTGACTTCTGGCAGATATCTAACTACTTTGCTGAAAAACATCTTGAATCATGTTGGCTGCATCAATGAATTGAATGCTTTTGGAATCTTGGAATTTTTTTTAGGATTAGGATTCTGTTTGAAATAGATATAGGATTATCTTGACAACACAGACCAAGACATTTGTACTGAAGTGATGAACCTTTTTTAGATATAAAATAAATTGAAATGGTTGCAAAGGAGGTAATAACTTGTTTTAAGTGAGGAATTTCATTTGTTCTTATGATTGAAATCCTAATCTGATTTTAAAGCTTGATTCATATTTGTGATGCTATTTTAATGGAGATTCTTTTTTCACTTCAATTATTTGAACATACTAGTGGTTCCTATGTAATGGGGCTTTTAGTAATCCAAAGAATACAATTGTATCATGTAACATATAATACATGGAGTTTTCCTGCATCCATGACTCACTAAATTGTATCACCTCAGTTTAATTAGTATTGTCATAACTTCTAACTTAGCTTGTTTATATTTATCGCTTTACCCAAGGGCGATAATCGGGTGCTTTGGGCAGAGCCAGAAAATTTACCCCTAATGTATCTATCCTCTCAAGTGTATGTGTGCTTCAATTTAACATTCAAAGTCTTGTTGATGTCAAGTTAATTCTGGATCAACTGAGTCAAAGATGTTTAGGCTGAAGATGAGGAAACAAACTTGGATTGTGGGAGGTCTTGCTAAAAGTGTGCAGATACTGTGGCACCCGCATTATCTGTTTCTTAAACATATTACACATGCAATTTATGACTCTGAAGTAACACATGGATATGTGATTTCCTTGAAGTAAAATATAATAATGTTCTCGCAACACCAATGCTCTAATTGATTTTTGTGCAATCATCTGAATGGAAATGGTTGAAAAAAGCTGACTAGCTATTTAGCAAAATAGCTGAATTGAAGAAATATTAATCAAATTATGGATAATAATATAGAATGAACAGCACAAGAATAGTTTATTTGATTCAACTGCTCACGATGTTATTACTCCACATGAACTACCTCCTGTCTCTCAAAATGGTGTTAATGTTTATATCTTGACAAAATAATCGATAATCTCAATTTGGGGCGGAGTTCATCAAGGTACTTTCTTGAGGAAGTAAGGAGAGAGATGTTGCTGCACCTAACCTGTGCTATATCTGATCTGAAAGAGATTAATGCAGACACCAGGAAATTAATTGGAAATGATTTAATTCCTCACCACTGAATGTCAGTGAATATAAATTTCTCCTCCTGAATAAAACAGGTTTTGCAAGGAAATCTGGAGAAAACAAATCAGATTCAACTGGACCAATACTGAATTGTTAATTCAGTTCAGGGTTTCTGCTTGTATACTGCAAGGTGAGATAAATCAGCTGATTTATTAAATTCACTGTGCTTTAGGGAAAACCAGTTGTTACAATTTGTAGACAACCATTAAACAGGGTAAAACATGATGACCTGAAATACAATTACACAAAACTGAAGCTCCACAGACCTACTTTTTGTTACTAATTGAAGTCGTTTTTATATAGCAAGGAAGTGATCAATGAAGTGTTAAGAAAACTTACAACACACTGGACCTTCAGTGATAAATGTAATCTGACTGCTATTGGTTGTAAGGCAGAGGAATTATTGTTATTGATTTTGTTGTCTGACAGTGACTAGTGTGTGCAGATATGTCAAATGACTGGCTTGAACTCTTAAAAATGGAGCTTGCCATTATATTGGAAATGCAACATGGGCTGAGGTTTCACTTCCAGTCTTAACTTGAGTAGCAATAATGGCTGTTCACCTTTTTCCATTTATCCACAGTCTTGGACCATAAGATCATAAGAAGCTAGAACAAGAGTAGGCTGCTTAGACTCTCGAGCCTGATCTGCCATTCAATAGGATCATGGCCGATCCCAGTATTTCTCATATCCACAATCCTGCCTTTTCCTGTAAATCTTGATTTCCCCACTCATCAAGAATCTATTTATCTCAGCCTTAAGGACTTTGCCCCACAGCTGTATATGACAAGGAGTTTCAAAGACAGTCAATTGTCTGAAAGAGGAAATTCCTCCTCATCTCAGTCTGAAAGTGGCACCTCATTATTACAAAATTATGCCCATTGGTCCGACACTCACCCATGAGGAAAACATCCTCTGGGATTTACCCTGTCAATGCCCTTAAGAATGTTATATGTCTCAATGTCGAAACTCCAGGAAGTGGAATCCCAATTTGTTTAGCCTTTGCCCATAAACCAATCCCACTGTAGCAGGGATCATCCTTATGAATCATTTTTGAACTGCCACCAATAAAATAATAACTTTGCTTACATACGGTATCTAAATTGCTCACAGATCTCTAAACATGGTCTCACTAGCACCTTGTACAGTTGCAGTAAGACCTCCCTTTTCTTATACTCCAGCCCATGTAAAGGCCAACAATAGGCCTTCCTAATTACCTGTTACCCCTGTGTTTTAGCTTTATATGTTTTATGCACAAGTACTCCCAAGTCCTTTGAGTTGCAGTTTATTTTCCTATTTAAATGATATTCTGTTCTTTTGTTCTCTTCCGAAAAGAACAATTTATCTTTTTTCCTGTGTTATGCACCATTTGTAAACTTTTTGCCCACTCGTTTAAACTATCAATGTCTTTCTGTGAACTGTGTAATTTTGCAACTTGCTTTTCCATCTATGTTTGTGTTTTCCATAGATTTTGGCTACACTACATTCACTTCCTTCATCCTAGCCATTAACATCGATTATAAACAGATGTGGTCCCAGCACTGATCGCTGTAGAACAACACTGGACAAGTGACATCCTCACTTGCTGTTTCCTGCCCATTAGCCAATTCTCAATCCATGACAAAGTACTACCTCCAACTACATGGGCTCTTAGCTTTGTGAAGCCATGCTCATTCTGCTTGATTAGATTATGAGTTTCCAAATGTTCTGCTATTACTTCCTTAGTAACTGATCACAATACTTTTCCAACAATAAATGTGATGCAGTGAAATTAGTAAAACTCCAATTTAGAAACAAGTTAATCACAACCCACAAGCCCACAAACCCCCCAACACACTATAACAGCAGCTAATGAACTTGAAAGACCCGATATAGACAACAAGCAAAACTAATGTCATTTACAAAATACTTTGCAAGAACTGTAACAAACACTATATTGGACAAACAGGCAGAAAACTGGCCACCAGGATACATGAACCCTAACTAGCCAAAAAAAGACATGACCCACTCTCACTTGTATCTTTATATACAAATGAGGAAGGACACCACTATGACTGGGACAACATATCCATCCTAGGACAAGCCAAACAGTGAATTCCTAGAAGCATGGCATTCCAAACGGAACTCTATCAACAAACACATTGACTTGGATACCATTTACCACTCCCTGAGAAATAGAACAGGAAATGACATCACTACAGGAAATTGCATCACCAACCCAAGGAAACCTAAACATATAAATAGAAAGTGGGCCATACCACCAGTGCTTCATCTGGAGGCTCACTGATTATGTTACCTAGTATGGTGACAAACTGTCTGAAAACAAACCTTCCAGCTCAGCGAGCAAGCCTACATCCAGAACCTCAACCTGAGCTACAAACCTCCTCAAAACTGGCAAAGTCAATCAAATTTAGAAGCAAGTCAATCAAATTTATTATATCAAAAGCTTTTCGGAGGGTCAGTGTGATTCTGACTCTAACTGGAGGACTTGGCCATGCCATCTCTCTCAGAACAACAGGTACAGCAGTTTTTATAGGCTGGATGACGTAGACAAAAACAGTCTGCAAAGGATGGTTTCTTGATGTTCTGTGCATGCGCATGCAGAGTTCACTGTTTCCAGGAATGGCATATCACGACGTTGTGTTCTGCAAGTATTTCTTCTTTAGTTATTTCTCCTTCAGTTAGTTTTTGTTTTTAGTCCCCCTTTGTGGTTCAAGATATGTGGGAACATGATGAACAAACCACCTACGCCCAGTAATCATCAGTGGGGCCAGAAAGGGGGTGACTCCCAGGCGACTGAACATGGAGGCTAGCACCCAGTATAAGTGTCACTGTCAAAACTTTACAACATGAGTTAAGGACAGCACAACAACGCAACAAGCGATGACAATAACAATTAATATGATGAAGGCATGTAAAAGGTACAAGCACCAAGATCTGCTTTGTAGCCATCCTAGCCACCCTGGGGGACATTAATCAAGAAATTGTTTCCGTTCCTGCCGGATCTTATCATCCTCCATCTGGATGTGATCCACTAGGTTAGTTATATTGTCTGAGGCGTCCGGAATGTATGTGCAGCACTCGGAGCCAGAAACGGCACAGGTGTCACCTAGTGCCACTAGTAAATAGTCAAGGGCCAAACAGTTCTGCAACGCAACAATATGGGTGGCAATGACCTCAGCTGACACCTCGGAGATGGCCGTGCTAACATCTGCAAAGCCATCAGCAGTGTCATTAGCCAGGCTTTCCAAGGTTGAGGCCATATTGATCAGTTCCCTAAGCAGCCTTAGCAGTCTCAGCGGCAGTGAAGGCGATGAGAATCGCTCAGTCTCAGTGATGGACCATTTGGATAAAAGTAAATGAAGGCAGAGAGAACTCTAATGGCGAACAAAAGAGACCACATAGGCAAGGTAGCAAGATCTGGACAAATCTGGAGAGAGCCAAGGGTAGGCCTTGAGACTACAGACAAAATAAGTACTATTGTAATCAATCTGAATTGTGGTCCAAATGGTTTTGAATGTTTTCCCTGTAGTCATATTGACAACCTCAAGGCTCAGAATCCTTCCAGAAAGAAACGATCGGTGGCCAGTTGGGATAAGGAGCAGGGAATGGGAACATTCGCTGGTTCCGGCATTCCACCCTGATGTGCAATTACATTTAAGAACAAATAGTTCCTGAGGGCATTCCTTCACCTGTGGTGTATGTGAGGGTCAGAGCGGGGGGTGTAGGGGAAAGGTTGTTGTTAGGTTGGAACCAACCTTTATAGTTTTGCATGTTATAATGCACAATCTCTCAGGTAGCCTTATCATTGGCAGCATAAAGGGTCTAGTCAGGGCCATGCATGTTGAATCGGGAGATTCTCTGTAGACCTACCTCCATCCACAATGTATAATTGTGAGGATCAGTCCTGGTCCAACCACCATTCCGCCGTTTCTGATTTATTAAATGGAATGGGTCTCAGGGGAATTCCCCCACGAGAGTGTGCAGGATTAGAGTGCATACCCAGAATTTCGAGATGTTATTTTTCTGCGCATGCATATAGTACATGTATAGGTAAGTATTAACATGTAACCCATGCCTACTCTGGTGAACAGTACCTAGGTCGGCACAATTTCTTTGGTGCTCCCCCCCCAGTGGCTACTAGGCAAAGGACAAAGGCAAAAATAAACAGAAACATCTCAGAGCTTACCGAACAGAGTTATACAATGGTCCAAAGGCTATACCCTCCACACACAACAGCCCGTGCTCTCAGTCTGTTTGCAACAAACGCATACACACAAATAACGTCTGCAGGCCTCAAGAGGAGTAAGTCTGAGAAGAAAGCAGAGGGTGAGGATTATCAACCGGTGTCTGTATATTCCTTCAGTTGTAGCCAGTGTTTCCCGACACCCTTCCCTCACATGTCAATACAGGCACACGTGTCACCGTTAATGATAACCTCATAGGGACCATTTCACTTATGGGCGAAGCCAGGTTTAGTGGGTAGCGTTTTAACCATAACCTTACTATCCACCGATGGGACCTCCAGACAATCCTCCAATTGCCTCTGTTCATCCTGCCCCTCCTGTTTGTCCCTAACTGTTTTCTGCATCTCCTTCAACTAGGCTGTCAGTTCGAGCACAAGGTGACATATTCTATCTCAGAGAGCGCCAACATCGGAACCCCCATGATAATGGACTCGGGCACTTGCATTACCCGACCTATCATCATTTCATAAGGGCTCAAACCAGTCGACCACCTTGTGGTGGACGGGTGTCAGTTGAGTATAGTAGGCAGGACCTCAGTCCAGTGTTTGTCAGAGTCCTCCATGGCCTTAGCAAGGGAGGGTTTAAGAGTTCTGTTCATTTGCTCCACCATGCCAGAACTTTGCAAATGGGGAGGGTATGTGAATGTTCTGTTTAATGCCAATCAGCTGACATATGGCTTTTATAACTCTTCCAGTGAAATGGGTCCCCTGGGTCGGAGTCAATCTGGGATGGCAACCCCCCACCTGGGAATCACCTCCTCAGCTAAAATCTTTGCCACAGTGTTAGTGAATAGTTCCAGGGAGGGTAAACCTCGACTCACCTGGTAACTGGTCAATAATCACAAGGCAATATGTCTTCCCATGGGATTGGGGAAGAGATTCTGTAAAATCTATCAGTACATGCTTCCAGGGGCACTTTGGATGTGGCTGGTGCTCCATTCTGATTTTAATGGGCCTGCCTGGGTTGTGCTGGGCACAAGTCACACAGCAGTGACAGAATCAAGCGATATCTCTGCCTATGCCCTTCCACCACCATTCCTTCCAGATGCTGATTATCATAGCATTACGCCCCACATGGGAAACGCCATGGTGTAATTGCATAAGATGTACACGTTGGCAAGACCTTGTCATTTAATCTCCAGACACCTATCTCATCAGGCGTGGCCTTCTGCACCTTCCACCTGACGCATTCACCCGCAGGGGTATCAGTGTGCAGTTGGGAATTGCTTACGGTGGGGCCATCCTTAGCAAAGATGGCAGACAATGAATGGATGTCTTCTGTCTCTAGGGCTGACTGAGCAGCTTTGTCAGCAGCCTGGTTCCCCTTAAAAATGTGCCACTCGGAATTCTGTTTATCTGGTTCCCTCTGGTGGGCCTTGACCTTCAACACCGCAGCCTCCAATGGGAGCTCGCTGGGCTCCAGTAAGGTCTTTATTATCTACCCATGCTTGACAGGAGTGCCCCCTGTGGTGACAAATCCCTGTCTTCCCCAAACGTTCATGTAATCCTGGACAATCCCGAACACATATCTACTATCAATGTAAATGTTAACCCTCTTCTCTGTTGCCACTGTGATAGGCTGGGTAATGGCCACTAACTCTGCCACCTGGGCTGACAGGCCTCCCTTTATTCTCCCCGATCAGACAACTTGTAGCTCCATGTTCACTACTGCCCATCACATCTGTGGCAAGCCATCTACATACTTCTGCGAGCCATCCACAAACAGGGTCTCATCCGGTGCCTGCATAGGTATATCCTTTATCCCACTTTCCTCGACTTCATCATGTGATTGTGGTTCACCATTGCCTAACATCCCTTCTGCTGGATTTTCCCAGGTATCTCAGACAATGGTAATGGATTTGGTTGGTGGCCAAAGAACAGCCTCCCATTTTGCCCTTCTCATGTTAGAAATCGTGCATAATTTTCCCATATTTAATACGTCTACGAGGGTGTGTTTGGTATGCAAGACTATATTCCCTGTCATCACAATAGGCTCACTGACCCTCACAGCCCACACGGCTATACATCTGGGCAGGCCGTTCACTATGGGACCCTCAGCAGTAGAATAGTATCCTATAGGTTGCTGTTTATTGCCATGGAGCTGGGTTACTACAGCAGAGTAAAAGCCTCCCTCTTTGTTGCAATAAATGTGGAAGTCTTTACTAGCATCTGGTAATCCCAGTCCCAGTGCTGACATTAACTCCACTTTCAGTTTTGTATGGGAGTCGTCTTGCTCCAGTCCCCAGTCAACAGGGTCCGTTGCAGGTTTACCCCCTTTTAACAATCGTTGTATGAGCTCAACAACATTGGCAAACTCAGGGATAAACTTCCTGCAGTATTAAACAAGCCCAAGGCCTTTATCACACCATGGACTGTGATATCTGTTATATGGCTGTCTTCCTGTCTGCAGGCATTTCTTTTGTGCCTTGGGAAATTAAATGCCCCAAGTAAAGAACTCTAGTTTTCCTAATTTGAGCTTTCTTCGGGCTGGCTTTTAACCCTCTGTCCTGCAAGTGTTTCAGGATTAAGTATAGCACCTCCTAATGCCTTGGTTTGGATTCAGAAACCAGGAGGATGTCATCGACATGTTGGAGAATCATACTGCCGCTGGACAGGTCGAACTCCCTGAGTACCTCACTCATTACACGGTGAAAGATGGCTGCACAATTATGGAATCCCTGGGGAGGGCAGTTCCAAGTATACTGTTTATCCTTGACGATAAATGCAAACATATCTTGGGGGTCATAATGGAGAGGGATAGACCAGAATCAGTTCTTAATATACAGTATAGAAAATATTTTGTGGGTCGGGGAAAGCCCATTTAAGATTGTGAATGGACTGGTGACTTTTGGGTGTAATTTAGAAGTGTAATTTAGGGCCGTATTATCAATTGTGACACAGTAACATCCATCAGGTTTACTGACCGCCATGTGAGGGAATTAATAGCGCTCATAGTGCCTTGGAGAATTCCCCTCTCCACTAATCCTTTCACAATTTCCACAACCGCTCTTCTGGCATCAGGTTTTATGGGGTACTGGTGGTTTGGCTTGTGTTCCGAACCCTCCACCACTACGGGGTTGATTTTAATCAAGCCTATATCTAACACGGTCTCCGCCCATACCCCAGGCGGGAGGTGCAAATGGTACCAAAGCCATTACCCTCTAATTGCCAATCGCGTCCCATAGAGGTGACTTGGACAGTGTTCAAGTGGCTCACATATATCCCCATTTTTCCCTTTATTCCATCGGGATAGGACCAGATTAATTCACCCTTCCCACAGTCTATAAGGACTTTGTACTCCTTCATTAAATCATTTCCCATAAGAGTTCCTTCATTATTTTTATATACATAAAATCGCACTCAGGTGATTGATTTCTACTTGAGTGGTCACACTCAAGTATGCAAGGGTTCCTTGTTCATTAATCTCCTTCACATAAATCATTTTGTTAGTTGAGGGCAGGGGTAAGTCAGTAATAATTATGGAGGCTCCCATGTCTGCTAGCATTTCACACTGTCTGCCCCCTACCAGACACGTAAATCCTTATCACCCATGCCCATTGGGGGCTGCTGGGCATCAGTCTGATGTATTTCCAATGTTTGTTGGTTTGCTGTATATTTCCCAACAAGTGCCTTCAGAGTGGCCCTTTGGCTACAGTACTGTCAGACACAAGTGGGCTTCCCACTGCTCTGTTTCCTCCCCTTACAATCCCAGACAAAGTGGCCATCATGCCACAATTGTGACACGTCAGTCTGGATTTTGTCTTTATGATGGCGCCTAGGTTTTCATGCTTTATGCATACAGGGCTTTTCCACCTGTGTCCTCCTTAACGCCTGTTGCCCACTCGACCAGGGCGTCATAGTCTTGGAGAATAATGACCCCCAGTTTTAGGATGGCCTGGTGCACGGGACACAGCCCGTCCTTGAAAGCCTGACTGAATGCCTGGTCAGAGCAGTCTGCCTGGGGAATCCCTGAGCATTCTGGGTAGACCCTAAAGAGTCGTTCCCCATATCTGTAAGCGCCCTCGCCCCTCTGTTGTTTGGTGTTTGCTAGTTTTGCCCAATTGGTCGGCAGTTTTTCCCAAAACATGCAGGATTTCAGCCTGAAATCTGCCGAAGGGCTCCTGCTGATCCTCTATATCTGCTTTGATAGGAGTGCTCTGGGTCCATCTGCCTTTCCTATAGTCTTTATTGCTGTGGGGCATCAGCTACGTCAGACCCGTCAGATACGAGATGCCACTTGTCCTGAGGGCATACATCCCGGACCAGTTGGTGGATATCCCTTAAATGTAGTTGGTGGCCCACCCATAAAACTTTGTGTTATGACTGCGGGACTGTAAGTGACCCAGAGAAGGTAAGATCTGCTGCCATTCACCTGGTGTAAACAACTTATGTTTTGCATTTGTGTTAGCTCCTTCCCCACTGTGAGTGACCGGGGTTGAGTTAATTTCCTCAGGAGGGTTGTCCGATTGTTCAGGGAGTGCGATTGGGTCCTCCCCGGCATTATAAGGTGGCAATGATCACTACTGACTATCCTTCAGGAACTGATTTTTTTTTCCAGTTCCCTTAGTCGGGATTGAAACATTTGTTTTTCCTCTGTCTGTTTCTTTGCGGATTCCGAAGTCTGATCTATGTGGCCAGCTAATTGATGGACCAAAAAGGAGACCTATTTTCTTGAACTTACCTTTCTTTTTGCCCATGAACCAATTTTGGGTCTGGGACAGATCCCATCCACTCTTTTTCATCTGTCTAATGAGTGAATGTCTGTTCTTAACATACTGGTTAATGAGAGACCCCGGGGGTCCCCATTGATCTCTCTGTCATGCCATAACAATAATAGTTTATACTCTCAGATCCTCTGTTGGTCGATCACATTTATCCACCAGCCACGACTACTGTTTGATTTCCCACTGGCCACGTTTCACCCAGAATCGTTCCTGTTGGAATCCAGCGATACCTGTTTGAGGGAGTAATCATTTCCCCATATCCTGCTTATTTAATCCGGGCCTTTATGTCAGGCAGGAACAATCACACTGGTATCTGAGTATGACTCAACTCAGAGGCCACACAACAGACACTCTCTCAGTCACTGTTACCAGATCTACAGCTTATATAGTTTGACCTGCTTTTGTCCGATATCCTGCCCCTACTCCTGGGAGTGTGACCAGGATCCTGCCGACTATGCCCCTTTATTGTAGTAAAATTAATGAAACACTAGTTTAGAAGCAAGTCAGTCAAATTTATTAAATCAAAAGCTTTTAGGAGGGGCAGCATGATTCTGATGCTAAAAGTGGGACTCGACTACAGCATCTCTCTCAGAACAATAGGTATAGCAGTTTTTATAGTCTGGATGACGTGTACAAGGATAACCTGCGAAAGATGGTTCCTTGTGTTCTGCACATGTGCACGCAGAGTTCGCTGTTTCTGGGAACGGCATACCACAATGTTATGTTCTGCAAGTATTTCTTTAGATTCTCTACAGTGTGGAAACAGGCCCTTCAGCCCAACAAGTCCACACTGCCCCTCAGAAGAGAAACCCACTCCCCTACTCTATATTTACCCCTGACTATCGCACCTAACACTGTGGACAATTTAGCATGGCCAATTCACCTGACCTGCACATCTTTGGATTGTGGGAGGAAACCAGAGCTCCCAGAGGAAACCCACGCAGACACAGGGAGAATGTGCAAACTCCACACAGACAGGCAGGAATCGAACCCAGGCCCCTGGTTCTGTGAGGTAGCAGTGCTAACCACTGAGCCACCGTGTCGCCCTCTAAGGCACTGTGCCGTCCTCTTCTTTAGTTATTTCTTCTTTAGTTAGTTTCTGTTTTCAAATGATAAGCTAATCTGCTATAGTTACCTGTTTCTTGTTCCATTAATTGACAATTTTTGCCGTCAATAGTAAATACTGCAATTAGCTGCAAAACATGACCTGCTCCCGGAATCAGAGAAATGTATCGGCACAGAAGTGGGCCTTTGGCCCACTGTGTCTACACCAGCTCTTCAAATGAGCATCAACACCTATTGCAAATTTCCATATTTCTTCCTGTACCCATATTACTTTTATTAAAATAATTATTAATTAATTTTGAATGACTTAAGGGACTCATTGGAGTTTAATTATTTTCTGGCAAACTTGAGAGTTAATTGCTTCAAACAAATACCCATCTGGACAAATTTACGATTTGTCCTTTTCTGATCCTGCTTGTGTATTTCTCTCCTCATCATAAGGGAGGAAAGCCTTGCTCCCATATGTATGAATGAATTAAAATAAAATTCCAAAGCAAATATCTGTGCTATTGCTCATAGTCTGTTGATGTTTTAAAATCTACTGGATGACATCAAAAACGGGAAGTGGATTTCAGATTTCAGTGGTTAGCACTGCTGCCTCACAGTGTCAGAGACCCGGGTTCAATTCCTGCCTCAGGCAACTATCTGTGTGGAGTTTGCACATCCAGGACATGTCTGCATGGGTTTCCTCCGGGTGCTCCGGTTTCCTCCCACAGTCCAAAGATGTGCAGGTTAGGTGAATTGGCCATGCTAAACTGCCTGTAGTGTTAGGTGTAGGGGTATGGGTGGGTTGCTCTTCGGAGGGTCAGTGTGGACTTGTTGGGCCGAAGGGCCTGTTTCCACACTGTAAGTAATCTAATCTAATCTAGTTATTCCACAGAATCACTCAGAGTCTGTGACTCCATTACCATAATCAACATGGCAAAACTGAATGGGAATTGTTGACATAGCAATTTACAACGGTGCAATATTGACAGTGATATACTGGAAGACAGGCAATAAACTTTATGGATAATGGGTATGTGCAAGTTGTTCTAATAACATAAGGCGATAACACCATCCTAAGGACCTTTGACCGATATTCACTGGGGTATTTGGCTCTGAATGAGAACTTGATTAAAGTTTGGCAAACTTCCATCATCTTGTTACAGAGGCTTGCATTATGTGACAGAAATTTTATCACAGATCAGTAACTTTTACTGATTTGAGCTGTGTTATTACAGGAAAATTGTGATAAGATTATTCATAGTGAGGAGGGGAAGCAAGGAGACACAGATGTCAAGACTAGCTTATGCATTTGCTGAAATGATGTAGGCCAGATGTGGATGGGATTTCTTGTTTCACTCTTTGGATTTGAGCATTATTGATAGGTGTTGCCCATCCCTAATTACCCTTGAGAAGTGATGAGCTATCGTTTAAAACACTGCCATCTCTGAAATATAGGTACATGTATATCAATATTAGAAGAGATTGGGAAATCTTGTTGATGTTTTAGCCCATTTTCCTTGCCTTTTCAATATTATTATTGCCCATGTAAAAATTAGTTCCAATCAAATAGATGACTGAACTTGGGAATTTCACTGTCTGTTTGTTAAAATGTTGCACAAAGTCCCACACTTAGCTAAATCTTTGAGGTAGCTGTACTGTTAAACACTACTTCTAGATCCTGTAACAATTCACTCTCAAAAAAAGTTTCACCTTTAGCTTAAAGAATTTCTTTCCTAATAGTATTTATTAGGAATGTACAAATCAGCACATGGCACCTGTAAAGCAAAAGTAATTCAGTTGCTAAACACCTACCAATATGCAATATTAACCCCTCAAAATATTGACTATAAAATATTTTGTTTTATTATGAGCTATAATGTATGTAGCATTAGACATGGATCAATATTTAGGCTGCAGAGATCATAGAATCATCCTCCAATTAAATTAATAAATTATACAATGGAATTGATGACTGGTGTATTAAAAGATACTCTATTGACTTTTGTGATATTGCTGAATTTCGATATTGATAACAGTAAAGTAAACTGTGTATGTGTACTGTTAATGTCCATTAGCAAAGCTTTTGAACATGTTCTTTTACTGTAGAAGTTGCTGGCAATTACTATATAAAATTGGCCTTACAGATCAGCAAGACGTCTATGGCCACAATACTTTCCTGGTCAGTTGTCAACCACCTATTCCAACCACCCTACAAGATGAATCGCTTCCATTGGCCTGGCTGAAGACTGAAAATGACTTAGATCAGAATGTTACCATGACAACATCAGCTCAATAATGTGAGGGACTGCAGCAAAAATTTATGTCTGTTGATTTCTTTTTCACAGAACGAAATGTTGAATATTCTTGGACAGTTTTAAAGCTGCAACTCATAGCTTTATAAATTGTTCCATAAATAGGAATTTTTGGCTTGTTTATTAAAACTGTTTGCACAGCAGTATTGAACCTTTTGAGTAAGAATAAAAACCTACTTTGTCAATAGATTAGAAGGGACATTTTCTTCCAGTAACTCAATGGAGTCAGCAAATCATGTATCTGCAGGATGCTCCCAGTGGGAATAATATTGGCTGCAGAATGTTAAGACAATGCATTCATGGAGATTTTAAACTGACTATTTTGTTGGTTTAGCTTTTGTCCTTTTCACAAAAATAAACTCACTCCTAAACTTATGATTCATTGGTGAAGAACATATTGTAGAAGTAAATAATAACACAATGTTATTTACAGACAAATTAGATAGTAACTTGAGGATAAGAAAAGATAAGCTGTTTAACTTGGGAAATCTGAGGTTGATGTTGGTGTTATGTTACTCCTCCTAAGTTGAAAAAAAAACACTATAATTGTTACAACCTCTACAATTTGAGCCACAGCAATGGATACACCACAGGTTAGTTTCAGTTGTTGTAGTCAGAACATTATTTAATTTTAAGGTTATTAAAAAGGGCAGTGTATAGTTCAATAGATATAATCAGCTTTAACACTGATGATTGCAGTCACATGATTCCTCCACCAGGATTCAATATGAAAGTGACTATTTTATTTTGAAGTGTAATGTAAATGGAGATATGCTATATACAAAAGAAAAAAAATAGTTTATCTTGTTCACATCAGCATCTCTACTGTGTATTCTATTTGTATAAAATAGACTCTTTACCAGACATCTTTAAATGCCTTAACTAATTATTCCTATTAAACAAACACAATTAGGAATACGTGCACTGACCTAGATTGACAATAGCATCTCAGATAAATGCTGAAGACTAACCTATCTGTAATGTAAGGTTTGCACCAGTGCATTCAATTATCTTGTTCTGCACCTTACCTGTTTTAAAAATAGCAATTACTAAAAATAATAATTAGCAGCATAACACTTATAAATGATGTCCTCCAATGAAAAAAAACCTTCTGATTCAGTTTGTGGCAGTGATTATGCTTATTCAAACTCTAATTGTGTTTTCTATGCATTGCCTGTTTTTAAAGTAATAATTACCAGAAAGGAACCAGCAGTTTGCAATAATTCTCTAACTACTGTGAATTTTAAGATAGCTTATTTACATCAAATCTGATTAATACTTTTATTTAGTATTATAAATACTTGTTTTTAAAGCCTTATGTTTTGAGCATAAACTTGTTCCGAAGTTCCACAGTTTAGATTACATTACTTACAGTGTAGAAACAGGCCCTTCAGCCCAACAAGTCCACACCAACCCGCTGAAGCACAACCCACCCAGACCCATTCCCCTACATTTACCCCTTCACCTAACATTACGGGCAACTTAGTATGGCCAATTCACCTAACTGCAAATTTTTGGATTGTGGAGGAAACCGGAGCATCCGGAAGAAACCCATGCAGACACGGGGAGAATGTGTAAACTCCACACAGGGAGTCGCCTGAGCCTCCTAAGTTCTGCTCCATTTATTATCCCCAAAACATTCTCAGACTACCCAAAACCAGTTCATCATTATTCAAGGCACAATTCAGGAGTGTGATGGAGTCCTCCCCACTTGCCTGGATGGATGCAGCTCCAAAAACACTCAAGAAGCTTGATACCAACCAGGACAAAGCAGCCCGCTTGATTGGCATCACATCCACAAACATCCACTCGCTCTAGCACCGAAACCCAGTAGCAGCATTGTGTACCATCTACAAGATGCACTGCAGAAATTCACCAAAGATCCTTAGACACCTCCTTCTAAAGCCACGATCACTTCCATCTAGAAGGACAAGGTACATGGGAACACCACACCTGCAAGTACCCCTCCAAACCACTTATCATCCTGTCTTGGAAATATATCACTGTTCCTTCACTGCTATTTGATCAAAATCCTCGAATTCCCTCCTTAAGGGCATTGCGGGTTAAATAACAGCAGGTGGACTGCAGCAGTTCAAGAAGGCAGCTCACCACCACTTTCTCAAGGGCGACTAGGGGCAGGCAATAAGTGCTGGCCCAATAAGTGACACACACATTTCACAAATAAACTATAAAAACAAACTCTTTGCAACTCCTATGTAACCCCAGACATTTTCCCTTCCCTCTTTGGGAGCAGGGTTGAAGCAGTTTCTTCGCAAGTTTGACACATCATTGTCTGGGTGGAATGATCTGCAAAATGATCCCAGAGAGCTTATTTTTTCATAGCACATTGATGCATCATAAACATGGCTAATTATTTCTGTGCACTTTCATATCGGATCATCTTAGATATGGTAGTCACCAAATCTACAAACAGTAAGACGTAGATATGTTGACATACTTGAAGTCTTGTATAAACATTTGCATCTATACAGTGATGCAAGCTAAATTCCTTGGGCGGCACGGTGGCACAACGGTTAGCACTGCTGCCTCACAGCGCCAGAGACCCGGGTTCAATTCCCGCCTCAGGCGACTGACTGTGTGGAGTTTGCACGTTCTCCCCGTGTCTGCGTGGGTTTCCTCCGGGTGCTCCGGTTTCCTACCACAGTCCAAAGATGTGCAGGGTCAGGTGAATTGGCCATGCTAAATTGCCCGTTGTGTTAGGTAAGGGGTAAATGGAGGGGTATGGGTGGGTTGCGCTTCGGCGGGGCGGTGTGGACTTGTTGGGCTGAAGGGCCTGTTTCCACACTGTATGTAATCTAATCTAATCTAATCTAAAAAAAAAAATTGGACCAACTAAATTTACTTCTTCCACAGATCACCTGTCATCCCAGGGTTTTATTGTACAATTGATCTTTTGACAGTGTTTTCACATAAACTATCATTCCTGTTTTCTAAAGATAATGAAGCAAAATTACAGAATATTTATTTAACAATTCAATTTTACAACTTAACTCTGACCTTGTAGCGTAAAGGTTGTATCTATATCAATAGTATAACTGATGACAAGACCAGTAGTTACGATTGGTGTATAGAAGGACTGAGATATCATGCAGGGATCACTTCCTGCTCTCTATTTAACTTATAGAGCTCAATAAAAGACCTGCTCCATATCTGCTTTTGAAGTAGGCTGTAATTCAGAGGCAGAATCCCGACCTAGAATTTGGCAGTACATTCCTGTAACCGTCAATCTGATGTTCAGCTTCCTCTTTGATCAGATTAATTGCCAAATCATTAATTGCTGTATCGATTATAGAGTCATAGAATCGTGGAGATGTACAGAGTGGAAATAGTCCAACTCGTCCATGCCAACCTGATACTCTAACCTAACCTAGTCCCATTTTCCAGCCCCTGGCCCATATCCCTCTAAACCCTTCCCATTCATATACCCATCCAGGTGCCTTTTAAATGTTGTAATTGTACCGGTTTCCACGACTTCCTCTGGCAGCTCATTCCCTACACGCACCACCCTTTGTGTTGTTTTATTGTATCTATCACTTTGCAGTGGAAAGTTCCTTCGTACTTGAGCCTTTGTAATTCCGTCACTGTTTCCACTGTCATTTACTTACCATGATCAGAATCTATAGAGACTGGTAATAATTGATAGTATGAGAACAAATTTTAATAATTGACAAAGAAGAAAGGGATCTGAAAATTTATAAATAGCTGCTTCAGCAATTCTTCTCTCAGTGTGAAGGAATATTTCCTGGAATTCACCTCACTAACAACTATCAGTTTTTATCAGTTTACCCATTGAGAGTTCCATTAATTCAGTGTCTTTTATAGCATGGTACCATCTCAAGGGGATCTGTAATTTATTTGAACACAGCAAGCCATAAGAAGGCTCTTCATCCAGCCTGATTGAAGAAACCTTAGTGAAACAGACATAAATTAGATTAAAGTAAATGCATAAAGCGAAGTAAAGATTGTTAATTCTAGATAGGATTAATGGGGAGAGATCAAAAGAGAAGGAGAAACCAAAAAGAAATGCCCATTTCTTTGTTATACCTCAAACAACATTTTCTCTACCTCAAAAGTTTATGGAAGACCAGCTATTAAATAGTTTTAAAGTAGAGTTTGAGAGGTTTCTCAATACAAATGATATAAAAGAAATGTGGGGACTGTGTGAAACATTGAAGTGGATGATCAGTAATTACCAGATTCAATAGCGGATGGGCTGAATCACCTACTCCTGCACCTATGTTCCCATATCATTTCTTTCCAGATGGATTCAAACTCCATGTTTGTGAAGTTAATAGTTCCAAGCCAGAGGTTGTTTAACTAAAATTATCATTTCATTATTTAAAAAAAAGTCTCAAATACAGCTCGTATTTTTCAATTGTTTAATGTGGAACGAGTTAAGAATTTTTCAGTGACGGCTGTTTCAAAATGGAGTCAATGAGACTTCAACAGCATAACCAGGAAACAACAAGGTTTCTCTGACAAAACAATTTAAGATTTCTGCATTTGACTCCACCAGTCTGTTCTTGGGAAGTTGTGCTCAGTTTTTCTTCATTATGATTGTGACACTGATACATTGATTATTCTGCTCATTGAAAATTTCATTTCATTGCTTTTTGGGGTGGATGGGGAGGAGGGAGTGGGGGGGTGGTGGTTAGCTCCCTGTTTGGTTTAGAAGCTGCCTCTGCTTCAAACTCACTGCTTTCCCATCAGATTGAGACATGGATTTCTCATGATGGGGGTTACTGCTTCCTCACTCTCAAGATGATTGAAGGCCTATTCTGTGTAAGACGAGAAATATTGATGCTTTAGTGGGTGCTACAGTGGGACTGGGGTCCATGCCAGTCAATTTCTCAATAGAAATTATTCATGTACCTCCCTGATGCAGAGAATCTCTGGAAAGTGGGTGTTGGTGATAGTGATGGGGGTCTGGGGTGGGGAGGTGCAAGAATCATGTTACTTTGCCTTCTCAGGAGCTTGGCAAACAAACACCTTCCTCTCAAATTTCCAGTTGGGCAACATTGCAGAATGGGCTTCCACAATATTGAACGTGCACTTATGGAAGTCCATCATCTTGATTGTGTAAACATTGCCAAAATCAACAGTAGAGTGTTTATGGAAGTCTGAGTCCCACACAAATTTAGTGACTCATCTTCTATATAAGCTTGACATGGGTGAATGGGCCTGATGAGGGGAGTGAGAGTAAGGTGGGAGGGGTGAGGACTACACACAAAAGACCATAGCTGCTCAATTCCCTTTTAGATTTCTCTCAATATTTGATTAGACATTTTTGACACCAGCTTACTGCTAGTTGAAAATATCCAACAAATGATCAATGATAATATCCAAATGATTATCTGCACTTAAATCAAAAAGGAAAACAAAAGCAATGGGGTTGCAGATCATCCACTAACCAGTCTGGCAGGTGGATGCATAGCACTATTGGAAGAAGAGCAGAAAGTTTCCCTGTAGTCTTAGCCAAGATTAATCACTGTTCCAACTTGGCTATTAGGAATTACCTAACCATAAATGTTATTGCTGTTCGAAGGAGCTTGCTGGGTACAAATTGGCTGATACCTTTTCTACATTACAAAACAACTGAATTTTAAAAATACTGTAGACTATAAATTGTCCTAATTGGGATATTCTAAGAGTGTGAAAGGCTCTATGTAAATGCAAATTCTGTCTTTTGTAAGGAATAAGTATGTTACATTGCGATTTTAAAAACAGAATTTGATAAGGAATCAAACTGTCTCACACATTATAATTCTAAAAATAAAAGTTTACATTGTCAAATAGAAGAAAATACATAGTGTTTAGGTGTACTGTTCAGGAAATGTGAATGTTGAACAATCATAATCATTTATTGAGTTTGTTTACTAATATGCACTGTAATATTCTCGTGTCTACGTGAGGTTGTTTTACAGTTCCTTTTATGTATTTGGTGCATTATTGTATAACAAAATGTCCTGAAGCCTTTCACAGGGGCATTAGAAAGAAAAATAAGTGTGACTTAAGGATACCAATGGCGCAGTGAATAAAATTGTGAATGTTGAAAATAGCCCAGAGTTAGAGGAGTTCAGATGTCTTGGGTGGAACAGAGAACAAAGGGGTGAAAATGCAAGGCTACTTCGGGACTTCAAAATGGGATTGAGAAATTTAAACTTAAGGAGTTGCTTGACTGCAAACCAAAACACAGGAGTGATAGATGATTGGTGCAACATGCTTAGGGTTAAGGCATAGCAGCAGAGGTTTTGATATATTCAAACTTACAGAGAGTAGAGTGTGAGATAGGAGCCAGACATTTACTGGAGTAGTCGTGACTACAGGTAATGAAGACAGAGCTTCAGCTATAAATGGGGTGAAACAGGAGTGATGTTAAGGAGGTGGAAATAGGTGATGTTAGTACAGGTAGAAGATCCTTTATCCGAACATCCAAAAACCGAAAAGCTCTGAAATCCAAAAGTTTTTTTGTGAGGTTTTTTTCTCATTAACAAGGTTGTTTGGCGAGCTAAGAGTTAACCCAAGTCAACACCCACTCGATCCGTGTAACTCAGATGCTTCGTGGGGTGTTGGGGGGTCTGGCCAAGCACCATCAGGCCTGGTGTTTCATAGAACATAGAACTCTGTGAATGCCCCTGACTCGTAACCCATTTGATCTGTGTCACTCAGATGCGACACAGGGGGTGGGTGGCCAATCACGGTCAGGCCTGGGGTTTCTCTGTGAACGCCCCCAAGTCGACACCCACTTGATGTGTGTCACTCAGTTGTGACATGGGGGTGTGTGGCCAAGCACATTCTTACTTAGAAGTCTGCTTCTCCGATAAGATTTTAAAAACTTTCACCATTAAACTGTCACTCTTATGAAAACCGAAAAATTCTGAATTCTGAAAAACAGCTGGTCCCGAACATTTTGGATAAAGGATCGTCTACCTGTAATGGCGTGGATATGAGGTCAGAAAGCTAGCAGTAAATTTGGAAAAATACTATTTGGTTTCTGCGTTTTGTCTTTTTCAGGACATGGAAGGGACAAGTGTAGGCAAATGGGATGCTTGTAATCAGAAATGAGATAAGATCACAGAACTATGATGGTTTTTTCATGTCCTAAGTACTATAAGTCATTCTTCAGCCTTTTTGTTTGGATTAGTGTGGCTGACATAGGAGTGGTTATTAGTTTTGGCAGTGATGCATGTTATTTGTGAACTACTGACCATATGCTTGGGCTGGAATGAACACACTTAAAAGTCCAAAGATGCTGTTCGCTTGCTCTCATTTTGGCCCACAATATTTAAGCAGAATCTTTTCTTTGAACATCCAACATATATATGTTCCTGTGCTTGATTTTCCTCTTGTCCTCTAGGATAAATATAGTAAAGACTAATATTTCAGCAAACATTGAATGTAACAAATTTCTTCAGGCAACATGAACATTAAAATGTTATTTCTGGTAACATTATTTAATAAGAATATTCCAATATTATGTCACTTTCTTTTTACATTTTATGTTTTAAAAAAGCTGAAAAAGCCACACTAAATTTAAAATGCTAACAAACCAAATTGAATAATTTTGATGAAAGTCTTGAGGAAATGTTAACTGTTTCTCTCTCCTCAGATGCTGCCTGACCTGTTACACATTTCCGGCATTTCCTGCTTATAATGAGAAACTTTGTGCTTTTATGTAATCTTCAAATTTGAGCCAATTTAGGGTAGCTTGGCTCATTCATTACTGGTACATTGCAGCTATAGAAATGCAGGATATCCTTTTATGGTATTTCTCTAATCAAAGTCCTTTCTGAGAAATTGGTGCCGCAAGATCTTTTATATCATTTACTGGGACAAATTGGGCCTTGGTTTAATCACCTCTGAAGGACTGACAGAGTCACTCTCCTGCAGTGTTGCATGAAAAAACTGCCTATTGTGTGTGTGTTCATGTCTCTGGATTGGATCTTGGACCAACAACTTTAGTATAGAGTCATAGAGATGTACAACATGGAAACAGACCCTTCGGTTCAATCCAGATATCAGCAGAGGGCTAGGTGCTGTTGCTGTTTGCTGCAGCTAAAGTATCAAAGTAGAATTTTAGTTTGAAATTTCCGTGTAAATGCTGAAGAAAATGCTCATCGCCATCACTATTTCACACTCATATTCATTTGGCAAAGAAAGGGGTGATGTGGCTTCTAGACTTCTCCAGAAGTTCAATCAGCAAAGCTGTCTAGTTAACACTGATAAAGCCAATTGCCCGCTCATTCCACCTGCTCTGAAGCAACTTTTTTTTAATCATTTAGGGATGAGGGCGTCGTTGGCCAGGCAGCATTTATTGCCCATCCCTAATTGCCTAGACAGCAGTTAGGAGTCAATCATATTTCTATGAGTCTGGAGTACATGTAAGCCAGACCAGTTTAGGATGGCAATTTTCTTCTCTTCAGGACATTAGTGAACCGGATGGGTTTTTCTGACAATCGACAATAGATTCATGGTTATTGTTCGACTCCTAATTCCAGAATTTTAAAAAATTGAATTCAAATTCCATCATCATCTGCCATAGTCAGATTCGAACCTGTGTCCCGAGAATGTTAGCTGTGTCCCTGGATTAACAGTTCAGTGCTAATACCACTCGGCCATCGCCTCCCCAATTAACGTGCCCTTTTGTAACTTCACACTAAAGATGTATTTTATTTTCTGATTAACGGAAGAAACCATGATCAAGATTTCACAACACAAGTAGATAAGTCCTGAGCGGAATCCTATAGGGGCCTGAATGATGTGGGCCTTGAGGATGTGAGATTTGAGGAAGAATCGCACAAATCTGGTGAGATCCATTTTGTCACTGGGAGAAACCTGCTGTATCTTTACTGTGGGTAATGAGTGAGTTTTTCACTAGGCAGCAGTGAGTTGCCTGTTGAGGGAGTTTATTGTTTGTTAACTGCCTTATTAAGTGTGCATCTCACCTCATTAATATGAACCATCCTATCTTACCAAACAGGTCGAACAAACAAGGCACTGAAAAATTTTGACATGGAAATCAGAACAGATACCTGGCAACTTTAACTCACCACTGCCTGTGAAGAGCCTTTGTGTTGTTCATCACACAACTGCATCTCATGGACAAACCATGCTCAGCAGTCACAGACACCTGTTGTCCATGGACATTCGCATTCAACATCTACCAATCCCACACAATCCTCTTGGCACCCCTCAGATACACTTGCAGGATGCTTAGGAAGAACAGACCAGTATTGCAGGCCCCAGCAGCAACTAGCACTGAGATGCTGCTGCAAGGACACTTTGCGTGCAGGTTCAGGCACCCAGTTCATGGATTGGATCAGGCTGCATCTCAAGCTCCCTCTCTTTAGACTCACAATCTTACTGCTTACCTGCATACTCATGACATCCATACCGTGCCTGGCTGCTCCATGCCTGTTAGCAGACTGGTGCTTTAGTCAGAGCCTAAAGGTTAACAGTACGGCTGTGTTGACATGCTCTGTTGTGCAGACACACAGGCAGGCTGCTTGTCATTCAGTGCGACATGTGTCTATGTGTGTGTTTCTGTGTCTGTGTATCGGGGGAGGGATTGGTGTGGGCATCTTGCTGCACAATGCTTTAAGACATGAATCTAATACTTACAGCATGTTCCAGCTTCCTGTGCTGTAAACACTTTGCACGTTTTTCAATTGAAAGGCCTCATTAGAAACTGGTGAGGGCTCGTCCTCAATCCAGTAAAGGAAGGGCTTCTATCAGTCAGGGGGTTACAGTACAACCAAGGCCCACACACAGTGCAAGGGCTTGGCCATGGTCAGTCGCCCTCTCGGGTCAGTCACACTCAGCTGATAGGTCTGACCACAGTCTGGGGAATGGTCAGTTCCGCTGGACCATCATTAGCTGTTAGAGAATTGACAGATATTACGCAGGGAGCTGCAAAGAGTGTGCTCATTACTAGGGACTATACAAAGTCAGTCAGAGATCTGGGGTTAATACAATCCAGGACTGGGAAGCATGGAACTATCCCTTGGCTGTTCAGGAGGATGCATGAAGTTAGTATTGGAGTTAGTGTTGGGAAGCAGGGCATGGAAAGTAGAGGCATTTGCTCACATGGGGATAAGAATGATGCCCTTTTGACAGGAGTGGGGGGGGGGGATGTCAATCTCCGAGTACATGGGGGTATATGAAACAGCATCAGTGGGCATAGTAGGTGATGGAAGGGGGTGTTGTTGGTAGTGACCATCATTGTGATCTTTATAGGGGGGCATTAAGGAAAATAGGCATCAGTAAGTGGAATGCGTGTGTTCAGGGGAAAGGAGCAGTTGGATGCATGTGGAACTTGCTGAATTCTGAGTTTCGTGAGTGGCAGCAGTTTCTAGAACAAGAAGTCAACATTATGGCACATCGGTCTGTGTTGAAACTGGGAGAGTCTGCACAGCTTAGAGGGCACACTGATCAAATATGGGCAGGGGAATCACATCTCATCCAAAACTGCAGAGATAGCAATCAGGATCTGGTCGGTCTTGGCCTGTGACTATTTGTCAAAGCCAGTTAGGTGTCTGGGGCAAATACAGAGATGGCTGTTCATGCACTGATCATTGAGAAGGCTGCAGGTGGTTTCTGGAGGGAGGGCCAGGCAAATTTGTTGGAGGGGTGTGGAGTTGAGGCACATGTTGAGTTGGGGACCAGGACTACGACAAGGGGAAACCCAAAGGATAACGGATGGACAAGGTGGAACAGCATTGGAGATCTGGGAGACTATGGGGAGGGGATGTTATTAGCATTGGCCATCCACTGTGGTCTCCACAGGGAGCAGTATGTGTGTGTTTTAAGGTGTATTGTCAGCGCAAAGGAGGTAATGAGGAAAGGCAAGATTTAAAGTGGTCAGATAGGGATGGGGATGTGGCATCAGGGCAGCATGAGGTAAAAATGAGGGGACATGGTAACTAAGCAAACCCAAGAGCTGTGAGCCGTGATTCCTGCCATTAGTTGCCATTCTCTAGATGGTAATGGGAACATGGGCAGGACGCTGCACAGGGGGCACAGCCCGTGTTATTTAGAGCGAGAGCACAGGATCCACATCTACTGGATGACAAGTTGAATGATTGACATGGGTCTGAAATGGGAAGGGGTCAGAGCACAATAAACACTCTCCTTTGGATGTAATGTGTTGGTCACTCAGGATGCACTTTCATCAGGTTGGTGCACATACTGTGATTGGAGGTTGTGCTGGAACTGACAACGAGGCTCTTGAAGATGTTCTATGGTTTGGACCAGTCTGAGGGATTTCTCCAGAGGGTGTCACCTCATTCTGGTGTGCAGTGCCTTGCACAGCTGGAACAAGCAACAAGGCAATGTGTTAGTTGTAAAAAAACTGGAATAACAGGAACAGCCTTCTGAGGAGTAGATCACATGTACTGGGGAGGATCCTTGTACATCACAAAACTCATCTGTATTGGGCGCTACAAGCCTGACAGGACCTGTTTAAACCTCAGCTCCAGTAAACAACAGCTGGGTGCTGCAGACCATGATGGAAGGTAAAATAGTGATTGTTTGGTTTTCATTGTGGGAGAGAGCTGCACTCTCTATCCATTACTTTTGTGTTTGCTTCCTTTGGTTCCCAATAAAAGTTCGTGTTTGGAATTGTTTGATTGTTTGCTTGTATGAGACATTCCCCCATTAGACAGCGACAACATGTGGCTCTCCATTGGGCACTGGGGACAAAGTATCAGTGACATAGCTCTGTTGAAATGAGATGTAGGTAGGGAGAGGTAGACAGTGTGGCATGGTGGTTCACAGCAACCAAGGTGAGAGGATGAGACCATTAGAAATAGAAACAGAAGTAGGCCATTCAGTCCCTCGAGCCTGCTCCACCATTCATTAGGATCATGACTGCTCTGACATTCCTCATATCCACTTTCCTACTCTTTCGTCATAATCCCTGAGTCCTCGACTTATCAGGAATTTATCTCAGTGTAAGATATACACAAGGAGTCTAACCATACAGCTCTCTGTGGAGACCATAAGAGAACAAATTCCTCCTCATCTCAATCTAAAATGGATACCCCTTTATTCTGAGGTTATACTGTCTGATGTAAAACTCTCCCATGAGGGAGAAACATCCACCTGGCATTTACTCTGTCAGGCCGTTTAAGAATCCTGTACCCTTCAATGAGAGCACCTCTCATTCTTCTCGACCCTCAATGAGTTGAGTTCTAACCTGTTTGACTTTTGCTCATAAGACAATCCCTCCATGTCAGGGATCATCCTCGTGAAGCTTCTTTACCTTTCCTTAAATAAGGGGACCAAAATTGCTCTCTATATTCCAGATATGGTTTGACCAGTACCTAGTATAGTTGTAGTAAGTCTTCCTCACTCTTATACACCAATCCCCTTGAAATGAGGGCCAACATTCAATTTCTCTTCCTGGTTAACTACTATACGTGTGTGCTAGCTTTCTGTCTTTTGTGCATAAGTCTCTCCAAAACCTTTTGTGTTGCAACCTTCTGCAGTTTCTATGGGTCTTAGGTGGGAGACTATAGCCCACTATGTTTGTAGCTGCCATGCCATTACATTGCCAGTAAGAGCCAATAATGGTTTGGCAACACTTGCCTGGATAACATAGTTGCCTTTACAGATGACATGGGCAGCAGGAATGCGGGGATTTTGGTGGATGTCTACTGAGCAGTGAATTGTTTTGGGAAGAGTGTGTGGTGAGATGAGGGACTCCATTAAGACAGGGAGGTAGTTAATGAAGTGAGTTGGTAAGATACGGCATGAAATCCCATTAAGCTTCATGGCAAAAAGCCCTTCAAAGAACTTGACACAACTAATGCTTCGCCAAAAAAAGGTAAGATACAGCTCCCTATAAGCATAACGTATAAGCATATAACGGACCACCCTATGAGAAATAGTTTTCTGTCAAATTCAATTTATGGATGATGAAAATTGAGGTTGGCAAAAGAGTTTGCTATAACTAAAGAACAAGATTTAATTTTCTAAACTTATTTTATTTTTGAAAGGCTTCTTCTGTAAAGTTGCATCCTCACTCATTGAAATTGGAAATATGACATTTTGGAAAGTCAGATCATGACTGTGACTCATGGTGCAGGGTCACCATTTCAAAGAAAATTCCCTGAATGATTTCATTTCTAAACAACAGGTCCCCTGGGACATTTGTGGGTTTCTCTTTGTTGAGATTTTGTTTTGTTATTATGTCTGTGGTTCACTAAATACCTTGCAGCTTATATTTTCTGTGATGCTGGTTAAATGATCATTCAAAGTTCAGTTTCAATGTGAGGTAGAGTGTGGAGCCAAAATCTAAGCGTACTATCCAATTTTCTGAGTAGTTTTGTTTTCCTGAAGATAGACTACTAATTGTCAGAAGTCATATACAGTCAGGTTTGACCACCCAAGTTGCCTAAAGAACTAGAATGCCAAAATTTATCCCATGTTGGCATTATTTACACTACATTAGGGAGCCATAGGTAAAAAAAAAACCCTGCTGTTTTAGTACTGTGAGATTCTGGAAATCCAGCATCCTTAAGCCTAAATCTGTGTTGTTTACTGCTCTAATCTGATTTTAAAAAATAAACACAGCTATAATAGTTTTTAACAATTGGTCAGAACGCAGAGAAGAGAAGGTTTCAGAAATCTTGTTGTATTTCATTCAAAGCAAGCAGACTTGTTCTACATGATTAAAGAAAAACTATAAAGAATCTTCTGAATCCCACCGGAGTTTTGAATAAAACATTCTCCAAGGTGATGGATTTTGCTCATGATATCTGGTGATAGGTATGCTATGGAGTTCAAATGAAAATAGACTCAGATTTATTTCTTTATTGAATATGTATTCAATAAAGAACAAAGGTTAAAAAAAAAAATCAAAATTCATCATGGAAGCTATGTGCTGAAGTTGAGCATTATCAATATTTGTAAGATGATGCTAAGTGAATTATAATGATAGTTTCCCCATTATCAGTGAAAATATTGTTGTATCATTTCAATTTTCCCCCCATTGTGTAACACCATTGCTGACATGTTTCCAAACATTGTTCAGCTCTAAGAGTGGGATTTAATTTCAGAAGCACTGGAAGGAGTAATGTATAATTTAACAGTCCTGATTGATTTTTAATCCCATGAAGGTAGCAGTAGCATATATTCTCCATGTTCCACAAGGCAAAGCAGCCATTTCATTTCAGACAACAGTAAATGAAAACATGGTGCAGCAATCATTGAAACAATGTTGGCGAATAACCAGACATAATTCCTTTGTATGAAGATCACTATAATTCATGCTTTATATAGTTCAGACTTCAGACAGGAATAGGGAGGTAAATTGGTTAGGCCCTGATGATGGGTGAGGTGATTGTGATGCGTGATTGACCCATGCTGTTTCAGCAGCAACATTGGGGGTTCATCAGCTCAGTCGGTTAGATGGCTGGATTGCAAAGCAGATTGATGTCAACAGCACAGGTTTAATTCCTGTACCAGCTGAGGTCACCGTGGAAGTACCATCCTCTTGACCTCGCCTTGCCATTTGCCTGACATGTGGTGATCACTACCAGTTCTTTCTATCCAATGAGAGAGCAGCCTTATTGTTCCCTAGGATTATGGTGACTCTAATTCAGTGGAATGTAGTTGGCATGCCAATTTTGTAAGCATTTCTGTGTGCAGGCATTGCTAACTGTGCTCCCATTGGCTGCATTCATTAGCAGAAGGCCTAATTCAGATATCTCCTAATATTACTTAAACCTAGCCTCACATCTTCAAGAGATGGTGCATAGTAGCGGTTGGATGTGCTGAGATCAATGGAAGTAATGTGCTATGCACAAACTACAATGTCTGATCACAGCAGAGAGCCTGCATCAAAGTCTTCTCTTGGTCGTCATGGTGTTTGAACAAGTGTATTTGGACATAAGTGTGCAAGGTGATTTCCAGGGAAATGCCATGGACCTTCAGGGAATGGGGTGGGGAGGAGTGGGTGGTGGGTGGAGACCATTCAGACATGACCTCAGAAGGTAATGGTAAAGTCACGTGATAGTGGAGATGGACAATAAAGCCACCACAGCTTCAGTGAACCAATGTTTTGCTCTCTCACTAGAAAGAGATAACTGGAGGTGGTTTAATCTGAGAGTCACCACATCTCAGGTGAGGGGAGAGGTTGAGAATGAGAGTACTTCATGGTAACCTCAGCTGGTGTGGGAATTGAAGCCATGATGTTAGCTACACGCTGCATCACAAATTAGCTGTCCAGTCAACTGAACCCCAAATAAGGATAATAATAGTGGTATAACTCAAAGAAAGTGGATGCCATTTAGGGAGAAGTTTAATGATCTCATAGCTGTTTTTAAAGTCCATAAATGCATTTTTAAGATTCATGTCATATCAATTACATCACTGTTCAAACACATCACCCCCCATCATTCACCAAGCAACAACATCTACCAATCAGGATTTGCACAATTCCTCCACATGATTTATCAGACTGTCACACACTCATACACTCTCAGATGCCTCACTATTGTAACACCAAGGCCGACATCTCACAGTTTTTATGCATTGCCCCAATGTTTAACCATGACAGTCATATCACCCACTCAGATTGCATAGCACTCTCTGACACAGCTGTCTCCATCTTGCAGGAGGGGTTAATGCAAGGTGAAGTGGCAGGAAGTAACTGGAGTGAGAGAGGTCAACCTACATTTTCTAACCATCAGAGAGGATAGGGCACAGGTTAATCTGGAAATAGTTATTGCTGAGGCTGTGGTCCCAGATGTGGCTGAAGCCATTGAAGATTAAGGTGTACACATACCCAATTCTCTTCTCTCATTCCACTTTGACTGAGAAATTACTTAAGGTGCAAGAGTACACTTTTTATCTTCTCCTCTTCTGTTAATGTAAATCTACCCTTGACCCACTTTCTTGCTATGAAGCAAAGAACTAGAAAAGAGAAAAGCAAGAAGCCATTGAATATGAATATCCATCATAATGTGATCTCACAGCTGTAGCTCCCGGCTCAGAATCTGACAGTGTGCCAAACACTTGGGAGATGTTCCAGGTTGTAACTTACCAAATATGAGTGGGCAGTAATCAGACCAGGAATAAGGATAGTGAATGTTATAAGTTGCTGGGATATTCTATTTGTCCAATGTCTGTGTGCCCCAGTTAAGCTCAAATTCAGTCATCTTTCCCTGGATACAAGGGTGCAAAATGACTTCCAGGACAGTAGAACACATGTCAATGTCGTCTCCAAAATATTTGCTTCCTAAATTGTTTTTCAGTCCAGAAGTGTTCTTACACACAACTGAGTGGCTTTTATTTCCCCATCATCAAATCTCTCGTGGCATTTTCTCACCTATTAACCATCACCAGTGAATCAACTGTGTTGACTAATCAATTAATGAATGCGCAAAGCCCATTAAGGGCAATGCAGACCATCAAAAGTGAGGGGGAGGTAGGCAGAAGGCTTCATAGTAACCTCAAACAGTGTAGGAATTGAACCCGCACTGTTGATATCATTCAGTATTGCAAAACAGTCACCAGCCAACTGAGCTAACTGAGCCTCAGATATGCTTCATAAAGGTCTCTGGAAATATGACCTCCAGATGAGTGCTTTGTATACACTCTTCCTCTTTCTTCCAGCGGCTTGTACAGCTCTGATAAACTCTGTTCACTCTCTGTCCTGTTCACTGCCAAGAGCAAGGCCATGTCTCAGAGTAATCAATTAGCATACAACAAAAAGAAAGGCACCTGGTAGACCCTCAGCAGGCACCATACAAGCTATAATCAGCTATTGGAAACATTCAAAACCTGCAGAATTTCAGCACTAACCAAAATAAATACACCAGCAATTAACCTGTACACAGTTGATAACGGTAGCCTTACCTTTAGACCTGAGACTCCAGTTTTGAATCCTTCACTATGACATGTGGCTATGGAAGCTGTGTTCACTATGTGGCTAATAAGCTGTGATTATCAGCCTGTGAATTCTTCCAAATAAACTGTTTTTTTCTTCCCAAGATGCCCATTTCTGGTACCTTGTGATATTTACTACCTCAACTGGTATGTGGTCCTAGGTAAAGGTTGTTTGAGGTAATTTGCTGCCACCAATTTTTCATTGTCTTTGGTCTATCTTCATAACTGATGATTAGTTTTACAGGATACACCACCATAGGTTAGCTATAAAATAAGCATTGTTCTTAGATAATGAGAAGGTTTGCTACAATATAGCAAGAAGCTTAATTACAAGGAAGTTGGCGAGCTGGTGTAATCTGCTCCCTCCAAAAGTTAGAATAGAAATCTTTGTCTTTACCCATAGCCTGTGTGTGACATTAGGGGAATGGGTACATATTTTTTGCACCCTTTCTAGTTCAGTAACATACTTTCTATTGCAGGATGACCAGCCAAGTGCGACTGAGCAATAACTATTTCAGAACCATTACGTTATACAACTTACACCTGATAACAGGTGGAAGGAGTGGGAGAATCCTCTGGTCAGCTATTCACCAAAACAACAGTAAGCCACTGTAGCATTTTGGCCATAAGTGTGGACTTCCAAAGGAAGTCCATAGCTTAACCCTTGGAAATGTTGATGAGACAAAAAACACAGGCAGAGAGATAATTGATGTTCTGAGGAAGGATCACTTGACCTGAAACATTAACTCAGATTTCTCTTCACAGATGCTGCTAGACCTGCTGAGCCTTTCCAGCAATTTCTGTTTTTGTTTCTGATTTACAGCATCCACAGTTTTGTTTTAAAGCAAACAATCGGCAGACATCCTTTCTAAGTGCGCTATGTTAGCAACAATCTCACGTTGTAGAGATACACAGCACGCAAACTGATCCTTTGGCACAACCCATCCAAGCCTATCAGCCTGTCTAAAATGAATGAGTCCTATTTTTCAGCATTGGCCAATATCCCTCTAAACCTGTCCAAATGTCTTTTAAATGCTCTAATTGCACCTGCTTCTACCTTTTCCTCTGCCAGATTGTTCCATATATGCACCACCCTCTGTATGAAAAATTGTCCATCAGGTCCCTTTTAGATTCGATCCCCCCTCATCTTAAACCTATGCCCTCAAGTTTTGAAACTGGGCAAAATACCTTGGCTCTTCACCTTTTGCATGCCCTTCATGAGTTTATAAATCTATTTCAAATCGGTCCTCAAACTCCTGCACTCCAGGGAAAAGAATTCCAGCCTATCCAGCCTTTCCTTAAAACTCAAACCTTCCAGACTCGATAATATCCTTGTACATATTTTTTGCACCCTTTCTGGTTCAGTAACATACTTTCTATTGCAGGATGACCAGAATTGTATGCAGTACTCCAAATATGGCCTTACCAATGTCTTGTACAACTGTAACGTGACATCTCGACTCCAGTACTCAATGCTCTGATTGATTAAGGCAAGCAAGCCAAATGCCTCCTTCACCACCCTGTCTATCTGTGTTGCCACTAAGGAACTATATACCTACACCCCTAGGCTTCTCTGTTCAATAGCACTCTCCAGGGCCCTACCACTAGTTGTGTAATTTACTAAATATAACACCTCTTAACATTTACATAATAAGAGTTGACAATTGTTATCAGATTGTTGTGTTCCAGAGGACAATGAAATTGTTTTAGTGACTCATGATCTAGATAATCTTACTTTTTAACAATTTACACTTTAAAAATAATACCAAATAATGATTAAGATTTTCTTAATTGCAGCAATGTTAAAACTTTGAGCATGTTCAATGAAGTATTGTAGGCTGTTTGAGGAATATGTAATAGAAGTATCAATGCTGAAGGGGAAGTAGGATGTGAAAAGTTCAACACAGTCAGAATCCATTACATTTGTAACTATTTAATATTCATCCCTTGTCAGGAGGTCTTTTATTTCAAAGGGACCTTCAGAAAACAATACCTTAAGAATGTATATCACAGTCTTTCTGACCATTAAATGGGGTGAGAGGCAGTCTGCCACAACAGAAATATTTCTTGGAAGAAACTGTGATGTTATGGTCTAGGGATTTCCCTAGTGATAGGGATTTCCCTCATGATAGGGATTTCCCTATGGTCTAGTGATAGGTTTGGGTTCACAGTTAAGATGTAAAGACACTCAAAGCAACATGGATGTCACTAATGTGCTGAATTCAGTAATATAAATAGAATTAAGAAGAACAACTCACCCTCTCCAAAATACAAAGTGATTGTCTCTCCTCATGGGTCTGCTCATGGGCCTGGCCAAACTGGCTATAAACAAGTCCAGGCAGTGGGCAGTGGAGGGGGTTGTTATGGCCTCTCTTCTGCGCTACGTCCGAGCCCGGGTGAGCCTGGAGAAGGAGCATGCGGTGTCTACCAACTCCCTCGAGCTGTTCAGGGGGAGGTAGGCACCGTGGGGCACGGAGTGTTTTATTTCCCCTTCCAACTCTAATTTAATCCCTGCCATCCACTTTTTTTGATCACGCAGTTTTGCCCTTTGATGAGAAGGGCATTGCTTGTCACTGGCCACTCTGTCCTGGTGGTGGAAAATGAATAAAGATTTATATGCTTGTCTTTCACTGTGTCTCACACCTGCACACACATAACATGGGTGCTGGGGAAAATATAAGCACTAACGCAGTGAGGCGGTAGTGTAGGGGAAGAAGAAAAGGAAAAAAAAAACCCAGAAAAATAAAAGTGATTGTCAATATCTCAATGATTGCCTTTACTTGCATTATAATTTTCAGGGGTTTGGCCACGTAAACCTTTTGGATTGGTCCACACCTCTAGCCAAAGCACTGTGATGACTTGCTGTTACCGTTTACAGGATAGTTGGCCAGGAGATCATCCTGCTCTAACCATCTGCCATCAGGCACATATCATAGAAATAATGGTCCTGAAAAGTTAAGGATTGGAAATCTGCAAAAATCGAGGAAGAGCTGAAACTTCTTCTCCAGTTTGGTAACACCAGCGTGAGACTCAGCAAAATCATAGCAGCCAAGACATATTAACAAATTTCAAATAAATGGAGATTACCTGAAATCACAGCTCTGAGAATGAGTGTGGCCACTAATTCTAAGATAACCACCTACAGTGAGTTAATAATCACACAACACCAGGTTATAGTCCAACAGGTTTATTTGGAAGCACTAACTTTCGGAGTGTTGCTCCTTCATCAAGTGGTTAGGACCAGCGCTCCGAAAGCTAGTGCATCCAAATAAAGCTGTTGGACTATATCCTGGTATTGTGTGATTTTTAACTTTGTACACCCCAGTCCAAAACCGGCACCTCCACATCATGAGTCGAGATTCCTGAAGCTGTCACAGATAAAGAACAATTAGAAGAGATAATTAATTCCACAATCGGTGAGCATGTCGCCCATTTGCCAGAATTAACAAAAAATGCCAAGATTAATGAAGACTTGTTGGGTATGATTACAAACAGTAAGCAAATATTTGGGAAGTTGAACCAATGCAGATTGTAGCAAACAGACTATGAACTTGTTTGGATGGATGATAAATAATTTAAGAGTAATGAAAAATAAAACTAAATGAAAGTTTAATTGGATATCTTCATATTCTTCTTTACAATAACTTTTAAGCATCTTTGAACAACAACGCTAAGGATCACAAAATAAAATCCAAGCTCTCTTTAGAAAGGTTAAGAGGAGATTGATAAGGAAAATAATAAGCTGCCCTCACCAAATGAATTGCTCATTAGAAATCTATCAGTTAAACTTGTACTTTAAAAGTAAGTGAGCAAACATTCACAATAAGGCAGGCATTGACAAATTTGACCCCTTTTGTTGTGCAACCAATAATAGCAGCTTGATGGATACAGCAATTGACTTGGAAATTAATGGGGCTATTGAAGATTTTGTAAAAAACGCATACTGCCCCTGGTCCTCCTAATGGATTGATTGTGGACCTTTTTGATTTTTTTTATGAATAACCATTGTCATGTTGCTAATGATTTTTACCCTGCGGGTGTAAGCCCAAATGGTTCTGGACTCCCTGAATGCACAGAGAAGTGTTTAATTTCTAAATATCAAGATCGAGAGCTAACTGCTGCTAAAAAGAGACATGAAGTGGAAACCTTTTGTCTTGCATTCATCAGGGCTAAAACACAAAAACATGAAATTCAAAAGGAATCAATGATGAATTCAGCAATGATAAGAGGGTGCTGATTGGTTGGACTATTGTTAGCATGGAAATACTCAACCACTAATTGTCTATTTTAGTTGTTTGATTAAATCCAAACCAGACAGGTTGACTCTGATTGGTCAGAGGGTTGCCATGTATATGCAGAAGAGATTAATAGAAATCACAATTGATTCCTCATGGAACAAGGTGTCATGTGGGATAAATTCCTTTTGTCACAGGATAGGGGTGTCGCTGGCTTGGCCACTATTAATTGTCCACTTCTAAGTGCATGGGGGGAAGTTGGTAGTGATGTGTCTCCTTAAAATACTGCACTCCTTGATGTGTAGGGACACCCACTGTGTTCCTTAGGAGGCTTTCCAGGATTTTGACACAGCAACAGTAAGGAAACAGTGGAGTATTTCTAACTTAGAATGGCAAGTGGTTTGGAGAGAAACCAGCAGCTTGTGGTATTTGCATGTATCTGCTTCTCATCTCCTTTTGAGAGAGAAGTGGTCAGGGGGATGGAGTAAATTGTGAATTTCTGTAGTGCATCTTGTAGCTGGTACACAGTGATGCTGCTGAGTGTTAGTGTTAGAGAGAGTGAATGTTGGAGGATGTAATGTCAGTCAAGCAGGCTGCTTTGTCCTGAATGGCATGAAGATTTTTTAATGTTGTTGAAGCTGCACTCATCCAGGCAAGTGGGAATCTTCCAACACCCCCCTGACTTGTGCCTTGTAGATAGTGGACAGGCTTTGGGGAGTTAGGTGAGTCACTCTCTCAGGATTCCTACCCACTGACCTGTTCCTATAATGATTGGACAGGATTAGTCATATAAATACAATCAATGGTCACCCTAAGGATGTTCATAGTAGAGGATTCAGTGATGGTGATGCCATTAAACATTAAAGGGAGATGGTTAGAATCACTTATGTTGGAGATGTAATTGCATGACACTTGTGTGTTGAAAATGCTACTTGTGTCTTGTTAGCATAAGCCTGGATATTGTCCAGATCAGAGTCTTAGAATCCTAGAGATATACAACATGGAAGCAGACCCTTCAGTCCAATGCATCCATGTCAAACAGATTTCTTAAATCTACTGGCAACTCAACATTATGGCTCAATAAATCTCATCCCATTGTCAGCATTTGGCCCATATCCCTCTAAACTCTTCCTATTTATAAACCCATCCTTTTAAATGGTGTAATTGTACAGCTTCCACTACTTCTGCTGGCAGCTCATTCCATACACTCACCACCCTTCTGTATGAAAACATTGCCCCTTAAGTCCCTTTTAAATCTTTTCCCTCTCACCTTAAACCTATGCCCTATAGTTTGGGACCCTTGGTTAAAGATGTTATCCATTTACCTTTTTCATGGCCCTCATTATTTTGTAAACCTCTATAAGGTCACCCTTCAGCTTGGTCTTGCTGCATTTGGACATGGATTGCATCAGTATATGAGGAATTGTGAATGGTATGGACATTGTGTAATCTTTATTGAACATTCCCACTTCTAGCCTAATGATGGAGAGAGGGTCATCGATGAAGCAGCTTTGGACACTACCCGAAAGAACTCCTGCAGGACAGTCTTAGAGGTATGATGACCGAAGTGCAGCAATTGCAATCACCTTCCTTTGTATGAGTATGACTACAGTCAGCAGAAAATTTTCCTCCTGATTGACATTGACCAGAGTTTTGGTAATGCTACTTGACAGCACACCTGTTCAAATGTAACCTTGATGTCAAGGGCAGACATTCAGACCTCACCTCCTGGAATTCAGTGCTTTTGTCCATTTTTTTGAATTAAGGTGTTACTGAGGTCTGGAGCTGAGTCAAACTACAGTCAAAAGGAAGTGTTGTTTCATATGTTCCTCCAGTAATTGGGATTTACAGCCTATATAGCTGGCATCATACCAGCACTGCAACTCATACACCACATTACTTATTTATATGTGGGCAGAATGTCTTTCTGGCTTATCTCCTTCATAGGCAGAAGGATTTTATTACAACAACTCTCAGTACAATGAAAATATGACTACGCTAGCGTCAAATAAAAATAGCGAATTATAGAAAAACTGTGTCTGGCTTTGTGGAAGGAGAAATACTTGCCACTTCTGTTTGATCTTTCTTCACAGTTATTTTTATATATTTATGGAATTGCTCCACATTGAGCAAGATGAAATCTTTGCCAGGCAAGCGCTAAGACTTCTGATGTCACTGACTCTGAAAATTGTATGTTCCTCTTTTGTTTTGTGTTTGTAATTTCAATTGTTGTTTTAAAATAAACTCGTCATTACCTTTTAATCTTTTGTATCAGCAGGATCAAATAAGGAAAGGATTGATTTTTTAAAAAAAATGCTCAATATTTAAGGTTATTCTAATTTCTTGTGGGTGTCATCTGTACCTGAATATTTTCCCTGCCATTTCAAGAGCCTTCCCAAATTTTACTGACCCCTCCCCTTTCCCCTTTTTAATTGTGAATCTTTAGTCAAGCCATGGTAAAAGTTTGAATGATTTGCTGACTTGAGGTTTTTTTTTCAAATGCCACTAGGGTTGATTCATGCCTCTGCCAGTTGAGCTGCACAAGGTTAAGAGGATGTAAACTGCTCCAAAAAGCAGTAGTCATGGACCCACTGATTGACATGATGATCTGCTCACTCTGTCAGTGCACTCTCTAACCCTTCAACAAAGTAATCAGTGAGCTTTGCACCCAAAGTATGTGCCAATGCCACATTGAAACTTAAAGGGATCTTGGGGCACTCAGAGAATTGGCATTATGGAGTACAATTTTATCTCCAAATAGTCAGGCAATATAGGAGGAGAAAGTGAGGGCTGCAGATGCTGGAGATCAGAGCTGTAAATGTGTTGCTGGAAAAGCGCAGCAGGTCAGGCAGCATCCAGGGAACAGGAGAATCGACGTTTCGGGCATAAGCCCTTCTTCAGGCAATATAGCCTATCACAGCTTTTCTGGTGTTTGCTTCCATTAAATCAACTAATCTCATTCCAGTTTCTTCCCATTTAATTTTTTTTTAACTATCATTGAATTCCTACAGTGCAGAAAGAGAAACTTCAGCCGTTGAGTCTGCACTGGCTCTCTCACATACACATTCCAATTTGACAAAGAATGTTGCAAAACAAATACAAATTCTGATCATGTTGTGCACCATCAACTTTAATCTAACCCTCCAACTAAGTCTTTTTCTGAACTTCAATTTGTGCTTTCTTGTTAGTATCTTGCCAGTGAAAACAGCCTTCTCTATTTCCTCTATAAAATCCTTTGCATGCTTTTGCTCTTGTTTGGACCATCAGCTAGATAATATAAGGATTCTGGGTAATCCAAGATGGATGACAGGAAAAGTTGTGGCTGTAAGAGCTGCTTTCCTTTTTTGTTTTGAGGTATTTCAGCTGTTGGAGCTGACTTCCTCAAATTTCAGGAGCAGTAATTATAAACAGTTGCATTGTTTTGGAACTTGGAGGTGAGGGAAAGAGCAAAACAATGACATTCTTAAAAAGGAGGAAGAGGGACAAAGGCTAAGACTACATGGTGAGTGAGAGAAAGAGAGAAAGAAACCTACACTGCTGACTGACACAGCAATGAATCAGAACAGCTCCTGCTTTTGTTGTTTGAATTCATGTATCCCTGGTCATCGGAGTGAGTCTAGGAAAAACTAACAAAGTGAAAATCACAGCTGGCCTTGTGTGGGAGTGCTCATAGCACAGAAGCAGATATGTGCATGGTTTTTAAGTATAACCTTGCTGTCTTTTTTGTTTGAGGAGAAAGTGAGGTCTGCAGATGCTGGAAATCAGAGCCGGAGATGTGTTGCTGGAAAAGAGCAGCAGGTCAGGCAGCATCCAGGGAACAGGAGAATCGACGTTTCGGGCATAAGCCCTTCTTCAGGAATGAGGAAAGTTTGTCCAGCAGACTAAGATAAAAGGTAGGGAGGAGGGACTTGGGGGAGGGGTGTCGGAAATGTGATAGGTGGAGACCTCACTTTCTCCTCAAAGATTTCAGCCTACTGCGAATCCTCTTACAAGGATGCCTTCCTTGAAGAAGCTCTCTTCCTCCCTCTACAAAGATTTGGATGCTGCCTGACCTGCTGCGCTTTTCCAGCAACACATCTCCGGCTCTGTCTTTTTTGTTTACCTACAAAAGAGTAGAGTGGGTTCTTTTTGGTTATGTTTTATTAAGATCTGTCCCTTGATTAAAATTTAAAAATATAAAACATAGGTACTAAGGTCACCTGCAGCAGTGATTTTTACAGCAGTGAGACTGTGCTATTTTCTAGGTCTGTAGATTGTTAAGGTGCCATTACTAGAGTGATATGATCTTCCCGTCGGATGTGGGAGATATGGGAAAGCTTCCATGTTACTCATGATGATGTCTACATTAAGTGTCTTTTGTTGGCAATCCTATCAGATAGCATGAATCATATGGAACAGGAGTCCAAGGCAATGAGGACATTACAGGAATTAGGAGGTGTGACAGAATGGCAGTTATAGGAAAGGAGAAAAACTGAAAATAGTCAGGTAGATGGGTTACTGCCAGGATAGGCAGGCAGGTAGTGCAGGAGTCTCCTGTGGCTATCCCCCATCTGAGGGATATAAAGTTTACCACAACAAGGTGGATGCAATAGTGAAGAAGGTGGTTGGTATGCTTTCCTTTATTGGTCGGAGTATTGAGTACCGGAGTTGGAAGGTCATGTTGCGGCTGTACAGGGCATTGGTTAGGCCACTGTTGGAATATTGTGTGCAATTCTGGTCTCCTTCCTATTGGAAGGATATCATGAAACCTGAAAGGGTTCAGAAAAGATTTACAAGGATGTTGCAATGGTTGGAGGGTTTAAGCTATAGGGAGAGGCTAAATAGACTGGGGCTGTTTTCCCTAGAGTTGGAGGCTGAGGGGTGACCTTGTAGAAGTTCATAAAATTTGAGGGTAATGGTGGGGTACATGTACAAGTTATTTTCCCTGGGGTGGGGGAGTCCTGAACTAGAGGGCATAGATTTTAAAAGGGACCGAAGGGGCAAATTTTTCACAATAGATCATGCATGTATGGAATGAGCTGCCAGAGGAAGTGATGGATATTGGTACAACCACAACACTTAAGGCATCTGGATGGGTATATTAGTAGGAAAGGTTTAGAGGGATATGGACCAAGTGCTGGCAAATGGGACTAGATTAACTTCAGATATCTGGTCGGCCTGGACGAGTTGGGCTGAAGTGTCTGTTTCCTTGCTGTCCATTTTATTACTCTCTGACTATGTTCTGTGAATAAATCCTTGAGTCTTTTTCACCGCTGTAACCCCTCATCTTAAGATCCATGTGAATTATATCTGCAAAGTTTCCACTTCTTTTATACCTTCCACGTAATATCAAAAGCTAATTTCTCTATGGCGTCCTCCTCTATTCAGTAATGATCGTTAAGCATGTGATTAAGCAACTGCTTGGAAAATGACATGCAAATTATTTTGTTTCCACAATCTTTTCTCTAAAATGGAGGGGAATGTGTCTCAAGATCTGCAGCAATTACTGCATCTCCAACTTACGCCCTACCATATTTTAAACTGAGTTATTGAAAGAAGCAAGACCAATCTATTCCAAAGTTTTACAGCCATGGATCAATGCCTCAGCATATGTTCTCTTTAAAATATATTCTGCTATTAATATATTATCCATAAATGTGCCTGCACCATAGTACATCTATCTTCATGTATTTTTTGAATAGATTCTTTAACACAAGCATTTTGTGTGTAGCATTAGTTATCTTTGACTGTTTTATTTCAATTGGTTTGAAAACTGAAGGTGGCTGATATGATTTGTGATTGATGGTATGAAAATCCTTACAACATTCAGCAGTGCTGTTGCACTGTATTAATGTCTGAAAGGGTGTTGCAAACAAATTCAATTGTAGCTTTCAAAAGCAAGTGGAATAAATATTTAACAAATAAATTGCCGTATTATGGGAAACATATGGGGAACTTGGATGGTTTTTTCAAGACGTCAGTGAAAGGACAATGGGCCAAATGATCTCCTTCTGTACTCTAACATTCTAATAATCTTAGGAAAAGAAAGCAAATTCAGCACACTTCACCAATTAGTATAGCAAGTTCAAATTGCCTCAATCTTCCTAACTGGTAAACTTAATGGCCCTGGCAGCTCATTTACATTGTCATAAACATGTAAGTTTTCTTGGCTAATGCTATTTTTTCAATTGCCAAAACAAAATAAGACAGGTCAAGTGTATTGTAGGGAGATGCCACTGAACTGAAGAGTACATCTGCTTCACTTCTTTTAAATCCTGCCACAGGGTAACTTTTTTTTTAACCCTTTCTTCACTTTGTCTAATTACTCTCACCCACATCGCTTTTGCCTATACTCTTGTCTCTGCTTCCAAGAAAACAGATTTGGGACCTCTTGACCCTATCCTACAAACCGGCATTTGTATAGTCATAGAGTCATAGAGATGTACAGCATGGAAACAGACCCTTCAGTCCAACCCGTCCATGCCGACCAGATATCCCAACCCAATATAGTCCCACCTGCCAGCACCCGGCCCATATCCTTCCTATTCATATACCCATCCAAATGCCTCTTAAATGTTGCAATTGTACTAATCTCCACCACATCCTCTGGCAGCTCATTTCATTCACGTACCACTTTCTGCGTGAAAAAGTTGCCCCTTATGTTTCTTTTATATCTTTCCCCTCACCCTAAACCTGTGCCCTCTAGTTCTAGACTTCCCAACCCCAGGGAAAAGACTTTGCCTATTTAACCTACCAATGCCCCTCATAATTTTGTAAATCTCTATAAAGTCACCCTTCAGCCTCCGCGCTCCAGGGAAAACAGCGCCAGCCTGTTCAGCCTCTCCCTATAGCTCAAATCCTCCAACCCTGGCAACATCTTTGTAAATCATTTCTGAACCCTTTCAAGTTTCACAATATCTTTCCGATAGGAAAGTATTTCTCCTTTCTACCCTTCATGATTTTGTAAACCTCAATCAGGTCCCCCTCAATCTCCTTTTTTCTAGTGAAAATAAACCTAACCTACTCAACCTCTCTTCATAGCCAGCACCTTCCATACCAGGCAACATCCTCGTAAACCTTCTCTGCACTCTACCAAAAGGATGTGGACCCTTTGGAGAATGTGGCAACCAGAACTGTACACAGTATTCTAAATGCGGCCGAACCAATATCTTGTACAATTTTAACTGCCCTCTGAAATGATCTGTCAGGTTAAGGTAAAATAAAAATGGGCAACAAATATTGACCTTGCCAGAAATGCTCACATCCTATGAAAGACTAATGGAAAAGAGTGGGCCTGCTCTAAGGGGAATATTTCAGGGTTCTGACATGTGCTGCTAGCCTGATTGACGTAAGTAACTGACTGACAATGGTGGAATGTGATGAAAAAAGAAAAGAAAGAGCTTTGACAGTATGATGATACTAGGATGGTGGAAGGAGTTCTGTGTCAATAACTCTACAAGGCTTTTAGAATGCAAGTTCACAGGGTGCTATCCCATTTTTTTTACAATAGGATTCATTAATGGTGTCTACATCAAATGAACAAATAAAAAGAAGGCCATCAAGATGCTCCTGCAAGAACCACAACATTTTCTTTCTCCCCTATCATCTGCCTTGGCATCTCATAGAGAAGCATCACTACGCATATGTTGTCATCGAATACGCTGATGTTGTGGAGAGATTTTAATTGACCTTAATCAGATTTCTCACTGAAAATTTGCATGCCAGATGCCTTGAGGACAGGAGTCTTCAGCCAGTTTCAAATCTTTGCACCATGATGACTTTTTTTTTAAAAGAAACATTCACAGGAAGAGGGTTTCGCTGACTAGGCCAGCATTTATTGCACACCCATAGTTGCCCAGAGTTTGTCCTTCCCAGAACAAAAGGATTCTACACTCATTCAGGGAAAATCTGCAAAGTTCATGATTTCACCCAAACACAGTGACAAGAGTAAAACATGATTCAGTTTTTAAAATTTGAAGAAAAATTCTGATTTGAAAAGATTTAATTATTTTAAACTTAATTTCCTAATTACAGCATGGAAATAGACACTGTGGTCCACCCAGTCCGTGCTGACCATAACATCAAACTAAACTAATCCCACTTGCTTGTACTTGGCCCAAATCTTTCCACCATTTCTTAGTCATGAACTTATCTAAATGTCTTTTAAACATTGTAATTTTACCAATATCCATCACTTCCTCTGGAAATTCATTCCACACGTGAACCACCCTCTGTGTAAAGAAATTACCCCCTCAGATCTTTTTAAAGTATTTCTCCTTTCACCTTAAAAATTTGCACTCGGGTATTGAAAGCCCCCACACTTGGGAAAATACACCTGTCGTTCACATTATCTATACGCTCATGAATTTACAAATCTCTATAAGGTCACTTCTCAACCTCTTATGCTCCAGTGAAAAAAGGTCCCAGCCTATCCAACCTTGCCTTACAAGTCAAGCCTTCCACTCTGGCAACATCCTGTGAAATTTCTTCTGAATCCTCTCCACCTTAATAATATCCTTCTTAGACCAGGGAGACTAGAACTGGATACAGTTCTCCAGAAGAGGCGTCACCAACATTCTGTACCACCCCAGTATCATGCCCCAACTCATATGCTCAAAGATCTGAGCAATGAAGCAAGCATGCCGCGGGCACAGGTTTAGGGTGAGGGGAAAGATATAAAAGAGACCTAAGGGGCAACTTTTTCACGCAGGGGGTGGTACGTGTATGGAATGAGCTGCCAGAGGATGTGGTAGAGGCTGGTACAATTGCAACATTTAAGAAGCATTTGGATGGGTATATGCATAGGAAGGGTTTGGAGGGATATGGCCCGGGTGCTGGCAGGTGGGACTAGATTGGGTTGGGATATCTGGTTGGCATGGACGGGTTGGACCGAAGGGTTTGCTTCCATGCTGTACATCTCTACCACTCTGTGCTAAATGCCTTTTTAACCACCTGATCTATATGTGATGCAAACTTTAAAAAATTATGTATCTGAACTCCGCTGTTCTACAACATTGCCCAAGGCCTTATTTTTAATTGTATAAGTCTTGCCTTTGTTTGTTTTACTAAAATGCTCTATCTCGCATTTATCCAAATTTAACTCCATTTGCTACTCTTCATCCATTGATCCAAATAATCATGACTTTTTTGTATCCTTAGATAACCACCTTCACTGCGCACTAACCACCAATCTTGGTGTCATCTGCAAGGTTTTGGTTGTCATTTTATGTAAATGATTTAGATGACAATATAGAAAGCATGGCTAGTAAGTTTATGGATCAGCCTGGGATCCATTGGGGTCTCAAAAAAAGTCATTTATAGTTTACCAAGTGCTTTATCAAATTTCCACTTGCGACTTTGAAATTTGATGCAGAGTGTTATTGACATTTAAGATATTGCTGAGAAATCTGTCGGATCTATCTTCACTCTATTTTTCATTTGATGTTCTCTGGAGGGTCCTTAATCACAGTTTGTCTGTTACCTACATTGACCTCAGTTTAATTCTGGATGTTAGAATGTATGTGGTACTACAATGGAGTCTGCACTATTGTGTCACCTCTTGTATTATAAGTTTTATTTCAGTTTATTCAAATCTGTTGAATCTAGTGGCTTTAATTACTTCATATCTGACAGTTCTAATGTTTCTCAAAAAATATATTGGTCAGAGAGGAGATTTTGACCTAGTCTGCTTTGGAAATCATACCACATCACTCCATTGATTAAATACTATCCAATGGCAGTCAGCACCTTGAAACATCCTGAGAATATGAAAATAACTTTCTTTCTTTCTGAATGGACAGGAGCTCCAGTGATGAGGGAATATAATGACCGTTTACATGGGCATTGTCCATTAGAATAGTGACATTGAAATGTGCAAGAGAAATGGTGAATGTAAATTCAGAAACATCAAATACAGAAAAATCAGCACGGAGACTGTTCGATCACAAATGTTATTCCTTGTTTTTAGATGCACCACAGAGTCTGTCAATTACGTCTCCTCATACCCTTAAACATTTATCAATCAATATAACAGAGGGATTCTGCAGTGATAATCTGGCTCTGCTGAGTGCTTCTAACTTGACATCTTAATGTCACAATGAACGGAACAAGTTCCAAAAATGAATTGCAGTTGGAGATTCCTCATATCGCACTGGGGAGATTGGAAATTATTAGTGTATAGCAGAGAACAGAACCTAAGCCATCACTGTGGATTCTGAGACCACTGTTGCATTTATTCGTTGTTACAATATGTCTAGAGGGGCATTGGCATTCTTTAGTTTCCTCACTGGATTTCTTCAAGTCTCCCTTATTCCATGGCTCCAACGTTATCCATTAGGTGTGTTTCTTCATTCTTTTCTGTTATCATTTTCTTGAAGGTTAATTATTTTTGCTAATTTTCTATGTACGTAACTCTAGCACTGGTACCTTTTCAAATGGAAATGGACTTAGGCCAGAAATCTTCCTCCTTTAGTGGGGAATGACATTATTTTATGGCAATGTAAAGGCGGAGCAATCATTAAAGTTCCTGCCAGTGGCAATGGCATTGCCCGATTCTCTTGAGCAACCCACCGTTATCTTGTCCTGGAATAAGACATACTTTAAACACAGACATAGGACATAGAACACAGAACATTACAGCACAGTACAGGTCCTTCGGCCCTCGGTGTTGCACTGACTTGTGGAATGTACGTAACTCTAGCACTGGTACCTTTTCAAATGGAAATGGACTTAGGCCAGAAATCTTCCTCCTTTAGTGGGGAATGACATTATTTTATGGCAATGTAAAGGCAGAGCAATCATTAAAGTTCCTGCCAGTGGCAACAGCGTTGCCCGATTCTCTTGAGCAACCCACCGTTATCTTGTTCTGGAATAAGACATACTTTAAACACAGACATAGAACATAGAACACAGAACATTACAGCGCAGTACAGGTCCTTCGGCCCTCGGTGTTGCACTGACTTGTGGAACCAATCTACCCTACACTCGTCCATTTTCATCCATATGTTTATCCAATGACCATTTAAATGCTCTTAAAGCTGGCGAGTCGACCACTGTTGCAGGCAGTGTGCTCCACACCTCTACTACTCTTTGAGTAAAGAAACTACATCTGACATCTATCTATTATCTATCACCCCTCAATTTAAAGCTATGTCCACTCGTACTAGCATCACCATCTGAGGAAAAAGGCTCTCACTATCCACCCTATCTAACCCTCTGATTATCTTAAATGTCTCAATTAAGTCACCTCTCAACCTTCTTCTCTCTAACGAAAACAGCCTCAAGTCCCTCAGCCTTTCCTCATAAGACCTTCTCTCCATACCAGGCAATCAATATACTAGTAAATCTCCTCTGAAACCTTTCCAAGGCTTCCACGTCTTTCTTATAATGCAGTGACAGAACTGTACACGACACTCCAAGTGTGACTGCATCAGAGTTTTGTATAGCTGCAGCATTACCTTGTGGCTCTGAAACTCAATTCCCCCCACCAATAAAAGCAAACACACCATATGACTGCTTAACAACCTTATTAACCTGGGTGGCAACTTTCAGGGATCTATGTTCATAGTATTCTTATTAATACCTCAATTTCTTACTTTATTTTGTGGCCACCTTTTAAGAACAAGAGTGGATAGAGGATGAAAGTGTGTCCTTCCCAGAACAAAAAAGAATCTGCAGTCATCGAGGGAAAACCTGCAAAATGTAATATTTCACCTAACACACAAACACAGCGACAAGATCCCTCCAGTCAACATCAAGAATTAAAACATTTTGCAGTGTTTACAATTTGAAGAAAAATGTTGATTTGAAAAGATTTGATTGTTTTAAACTTGGTCTTCAATTTTCTATCCTTAGCCCCATGCAGCTATGATTAACAGATTGTTGCCACATAATCATTTGCTGAAAATTGCAATATTCAATATGAACAGTTTGCACTGGGTGTACTGTGCTCGGGGCATGTAAGCGATAGATATTGTGGGACAAACTGGTGTAAAGTGTCAGGTGTGGATTGGCTAATAGCACTTGACTCTAGATGACAGAGCATCAATTCCCACTCAGGGACTTGAAAACTAATATCAAGGTTGACACTGCAGTCTAATTTAAAGCGAATATTGCACTGTCAGAGATGCATCTTCTGGATGAGACAGTGATCTGAGGCTCTGTCTAGGTGGGTGGAAATTGGCTCCGAGCACTATTCTGAAGATGACTGGGGGCCTAGCCAATATGTACTCCTTAATCAACAAAACCCAAACCAACAGATTATTTGGTCATTATCACATTGTTGCTTGCTTTGTACAACTTGCCAGCCATATTTCCTACCTTACAACAGTGACTACACTTCAAAAGTAATTAATTGGTTATAAGTAGCTTTGAGACATCTGGTGGTCATGCAGAGTGTTGTACAGATGCAAATCTTTAAGGAACATTCTGCTATGTTTTGGTTAAATTGGCTTTTCTCTCTTTTTGCCAAAGTTCTTTCCTCCTTACGTATCCAAGTAATCCCAAACATATCTCAAATCTAAAACATCCACTGTCTCCATAGATACTGAGTTTCTCCAGCACTTTCTGTTTTCATTTCAGATTTCCAGCATCCACAGTATTTTCCTCTTACTGAAAGATTGGCATTTGTTTTATTTTGAATACTGCAGTAGGCATACAAGTGAAAGTAAGCAGTTTGATCAAATCTGCAAAAACTGAGGGATGATTGAAAAGGAAAAAAAAAGTAAATGCTGGAGAAACTCAGCAGGTCTGGCAGCCTCTGCGGAGAGACATAGAATTAATGTTTTCGGCCTGCTTGGCTCTTCATCAAAGAACTAAGCAACACAGAAGAATCACTTTGGACTCGAAACCTTAGCTCTATTTCTCTCTCCTCAGATGCTGCCAGACCTGATAAGATCTGCACTGTTTCCATTGTGAAATGAAGTTAACATTAAACCAGATATTCAGACACTTTGCAGACTATTATTGTTTCAACTACATTTACTAAAAGTAAGGATTTGCAATTTTACATCTTATTTAATGACGAAAAGTTTTAATGTGTAGTCGTGGTTGCAAAGTGGGAAAAGCTGTGGCCATAAATTTGCATCCAACAAGCCCCCACAGATGGCAATAAGATGCATGACCAGTTAATCTGTTTTGGTTGAGAGGTAAATCCCAGTCAAGGCAGTGGGAAAATTCTGTGCTTTGCTTTGGAGTTGTAACATTAGATCTTACCTGTTGACCTTGGTGGTCAGATGGATATCTCCAGAAGACAGTTCCTTTAACTGTACGGCACTCTTTCAGTGATGTCTGGAACTCTCAGTCTAGATTAGTTCAACACCCAAACGGAAATTTACAAATCAGGAGTAAGAGCATGTCATTCAGCACCCTCAAGCTTGTTTATTCATTCAATGAGAATGAGGCTGATTGGCTGCATTTTGAATTCCAGCTTCCTATCTACATCTGAAAGTTTTTGATTACCTTACCTGAAACCTTATTTCCACCTTAAAACTCTTCATATTCCACCTCTCGCTGCCTTCTGAGACAGACAGGTCCAAGGTTGCACAACCTACTGAGAGGAAAAAAAATGCTCCTTATCTCTGACTAAAAATGGGAAATCTCCAAATTTCAAACAGTGCACCTTTGATCTGGATTCACTCACAAGAGGAAACATCATTTCTCCATTGATCTTGAGGGGTCTGTTCAGATATTTCAATCAAGTCACCTCTCACCCTTCTAAAGTCCAATGAAAACAAACCGAGTCTATTCAACCTTTCCTCATAAAAAACAACCTGCTCGTTCCCAACTGGATCATCACATTAATGTTTTGCTGTATTACGAACCATTAATAAACACACAAGGTCTTTTGTCTTTATTTTTTTTCTAGTGGCTCCATTATGTTTAATGAAACTCCATAGATTCTCATCATAACAAATCAACTTTAAAGAAAGACTTGTGATTGTATTGCATCTTTCACAATGTAAGGATTTATACAAGCATTTTACAGCCAATTCATTACTTACAGAGAATAGTGATGATTTAATGTAGGAAACGCAGTGGCCAATTTTTACTTGGCAATGTTCCAGATAATGGAATTTTACCTGAGGAACAAATAGTGGCCAGGATATTGGGCAAAATTCCCTTGCTTTTACACAAAAGAATTTCATGGGATCTTTGGCTTCCCTCTGTGAGTGGACACTGAGTTGAATGCCCAATTGGAAGGATAGCTCTTCCATCAGTGTAGCACTCCTTTCATACAGTACTAGAGTGCCAGTCTAGATTTTGTATTTAAGTATATATAATAATATTTAAATTTTAAACCTTTTGACATAGCAGTGAGTGTTACCATTGAACCAGTGCTGACACCTATTATTTTCTTGATGCCTTTTGAATATAATAATTTAACTTGGAAAGAAAAGCGACATTCAAATAAATGTGGAATTGTGGTTGGCAATGAGTAATAAGGTTGTAGCTTTATTTATGTTTCAGCCTGTCTAATATTTATAATAGGTGGGTAATATTGTTGTGATATTGCTTACAGGCAGTCAGGCTTAGAGTATTTCTTATCTTACTCATTCACTGATTTGGGTATTACTGACAGAAGTTAGCCTTGTTCATTTCCAACAGCCCTTCAGAAAGTGGTGTCACTGTTGTTCATATTGAGTTCAGACTCTCATAGTTGTTGTTAAGTTGGGAGATAGAAGATGCCAATGCAGTCAGTGATGGTGAATGAAGGAGAAATATAATTCCAAGAGAGGATGGTGTGTGGCTTGGAGGGGAGCTTTCAGAGACTGGTGTTCTCCTTCATCTGCTGCTCTGTCCTTCCAGATCATTTGAGCTTGTGGTTTTGGAATGTGCTGGAATTTTGGAGCGGATTGCTAGGATGCATTTTGAGGATGGTGCACAATGCTGTTACAGTCCATAAGTGGTGGAAGGAGGGCTGAGAAGAGGCAGATGGAGTTTAATTTAAATAAATGTGAGATGCTGCATTTTGGGAAAGCAACTCTTAGTAGGATTCATACACTCAATGGTAAGGTCCTTGAGGGTGTTGAGCAAAGAGAACTTGGAGTGCAGGTTCATAGATCCTTGAAAGTAGAGTCGCAGGTAGATAGGAAAATGAAGAAGGCGTTTGGAATGCTTTCCTTTATTGGTCAGAGTATTGAGTACAGGAGTTGGGAGGTCATATTGCAGTTGTACAGGACATTGGTTAGGCCACTTTTGGAGTACTTCATGAAATTCTGGTCTCCTTCCTGTCGGAAAGATGTTGTAAAACTTGAAAGGGTTCAGGAAAGATTTACATGGATGTTGCCAGGGTTGGAGGATTTGAACTGTAAGGAGGGTTTGAATAGGCTGGGGCTGTTTTCCCTGGAGTGTCGGAGGCTGAGGGGTGACCTTTATAGAGGTTTATAAAATCATGAGGGGCATGGATAGGATAAATAGGCAAAGTCATTTCCCTGGGGTGAGGGAGTCCAGAATTAGAGGACACAGGTTTAGGGTGAGAGGGGAACGATATAAAAAAGACCGTGCATGGAATGAGCTGCCAGAGGACGTAGTGGAGGTTTGTACAATTGCAACATTTAAAAGGCATCTGGATGGATATATGAGTAGGATGGGTTTGGAGGGATATGGGTTGGGTGCTGGCAGGTGGGACTAGATTGGGTTGGGATATCTAGTTGGCAAGGACGGTTTGGACCGAAGGGTCTGTTTCTGTGCTGTACATCTCTATGACTCTATGTTTGAACTGGTGAATGCTGACCTATTCAAATCAGTTAATTTCACCAGAACGACAACAAACATTGTGAGTAGATAATGACTTGTGCTAAACGGATTTCCCAGAAAGCATGCTGCTGGGATAACTGACCTGGAAACGTTATCGAATGGATGCCTGATAGATTCTGCAGTGGTCCCAAGGCTCACTGAAATGACCCACTGGTATTGAAACTGAAGGTCACTGTCACTGTCAAAGCCTAGACCATGGGGATGACCATCTAGTCCAGCAGCTGGCAGACAGAGGAGACATTGTTGATATGCTGATCACATGCGGGTAACGGCATCAAGCCTGATGACATGGTTTTGGGCCAACTTTGTGAGCACCCTGGAGCAGGCTGCTGTGCCTCTGCAGGCTGCTCTAACTCTTCTAAATGCTGCTGTTGTTGCTGCAGTACCTCTTGTTGTCCCCACTGGAGTAGCCAATGTTTTCTTCTGAGACGTAAGCTGAGCAGAGGAGTTGTGTTGTGTCAACTTGATGTCACTTTCAGGCGATCTTAAAGTGAAACCATTTATGCATTATTCCTTGGAGAATGATGGACATGAGTTCTTTACATCAACTAATAAATTCTTTCAGAAAGTTTAGAATTCTTACAAGTCTGCTTCTTTTGTTCTGGTTGCCCTCCAGCCAGAAATGTGTTAGTTCCTTCCTCTGGGTGTTTCAGAGTGCAATTCACAAAAAGGATGCAGTAAAAATACAAGCAGAAGGCCAGAAGACCCTGGAGAGTGTTCAGAACATTCTGCAGTAATTAGAAGCATTTTGAGATTTTCCAGCTAACAGAATAACAAAAGATTTACAAGCATAATAGCTCCAAGCATATTTTACAGGTTTACCTGTGAGTATTTTTTCAATCATTCATGGGATGTGATTGCTGGTTCAGGCCAGCTTTTATTGCCCAACTTTAATTGCCCAGGGGGCAGTTCAGTGCTCTGGGGTTGGAGTGTCATATAGGGTAGGCCAGGTAAGCATCTCCTTTTTGAAAGATCATTGGTGAACTAGATGGGTGTTTACAAAAGTGATTACATAGTTGCCATCAGGCTCACTTTTTTGGGGGGTTTCAGCTTTTTATTGGGTGCAAATTTCACCTTCTGTCATGGTGTTATTCAATCCTTATCCTCAGAACATTAGCCTTGGGTTCTGGATCACCAATATCACTACATCACTGCTTCTCACTTGAGATCCTTCACAACCTTTCTGGAAATGGATACATAAACAGTGGGTTTGTACTCTGCATCATTAATTTGCAGGGATGTGAACTACTTGTGGAATTACGGGCAGAAGCAAAAAGTACGTTATTTCATCTGAGGGGATAGTTTGCTCAGTTAGCTGGACAGTTCAGTTATTAATGCAGAATAACATCAACAGCACAAGTTCAGGTCCTGCACTGGCTGAAGTTACCATGAAGGACCTTCCTTCTCAGTCTCCTTCCTCACCTGAGGCGTGCTAACCTGCAACTTGAACCACCATCTCTCTCAGAGTGGGACAATGGCAACTTTCACATCTTATTTATTAATGAGGTTTCTATTTCAGTCCTGAACTGTGGCTGCTTAACTTGAAGGTCATCTGAAAATCAGAACAGATGGAAATCAAATGTCACGTCGACACTTCAACTAATTGCACCTTTTAAAAGAAAATCCCTTTGATGCCAATTTTGAGATGCAAGTGGATGATCATGCTATGGAAATTATTTGTGATATCTCTCAGAATTTATTATAGTATTGATGAACTCAGTGATACAGGCAATTCTGGGTGTGTAGGTTTGGATGGATGTGAAATCACTAGAGAGGGTGCAAACATGTTTTAGATTAGATTAGTTTTCCTACAGTATGGAAACAGGCCCTTCGACCCAACAACCCTCCAAAGAGTAACCCACCCAGACCCCTCCCCTACATATAGCCCTGACTAATGCACCTAACACTACGGGCAATTTAGCATGGCCAATCCACCTAACCTACATATCTTTGAATTGTGGGAGGAAACCCAGGCAGATATGGGGAGAATATACAAACTCTACACAGTTACACGAGGTTGGAATTGAACTTGGGTCTCTAGCATTGTGAGGCAGCACTTCTAACCACTGAGTCACCGTGCCACCCTAGTTTTGTCATATTCTTTTGAGAGAAATGGCACTTCAATTATGAAGATGGATTGGAGAGGCTGGGACTGCTTTCCGTGCACAGGCGAAGATTGGGAAGATATCAGGATATCTGGTCGGCATGGACGGGTTGGATCGAAGGGTCTGTTTCCATGCTGTACGTCTCTATGACTCTATGACTCTCGGTATTCCAAATCATGAGGAGACTAGATAGAGAGAGAATCTGATTCTACTTGCAAAAGGATCAAGAACAAGGAGGCACAAATGTAAAGAAATTGGCAAAAGAAACAAAAGTGATGTCAAGGAAAGCTTTCTCAATCAGCAAGAGCTTATGGGGTATAGAATGCATTGCCTCAGATTGTGGTGAAGGCAAATTCGATGAAGGCATTCAAAAGGCAATTAAATATGGAATAATGTGCAGAGTTAAGGGGAGAGAGCAGGAGAATGTCATTAAGTGAAATACTCATTCAGGGAGTCAATGCAAACAAGATGGGCTGGATTTTCTCCTTCTGTGCTGTAATAATTCTGTGATGCATTGAAAAGTAAACAGTGAAAAATTACTAAAGTTAGATTCAGCTTCTGGGCATGGGTTAATGGGAAAGCCTACTTGTAATTTTATTGATAGCCCTCAATGTTACCCAGCATAGTATGTTCATGCTTGAACAAAGATCACATCTTTCCTGCAGCAGGTCTTTGCTCAGTTTGGAATTCAGTTGAAATAGTTGTAACATTATTTCATCACATTTTTGCACACAAATCTGACCAGTCAATCTGGTTTAATGCTGTTGTTTGGTGGAAAAATGTTGAGCCAGGCAAGACAATACCCTAATACTCTTTAAAGAATGCCATGAGCTCTGTAACAGCCATCTGAATAGACAGGCAGGGTGTCAATTGAATGGCCCAACCTCAAGACATCATAGAATTTCTGCCCTGAATGCAATTAGCAATTAATACAAATTTTACCCAAAAATGCACTCATGTTCGGCAGCAATTTTCTCCCTTGAGTTTCCATTCTGTGCACAAAATCTGCAGGCAATATTGTGACTTTTTTTTAACCAAAGCAAAAACTTCATCTGCACCGAATTTAATTTGCACTTAAAATTCTGTCATTTTTGTGGGGGTTATACATGTTTTGAAGAATTGTACTAAATAAACCAACACAATTGAGCTTTACCAAATTAAAATTCCTCCATGTCATCAGGTCATCTGTTGCCCACAATTGCCAATGTGATTTTTGTATTATCTGCAATGAAGATAAATTCAAAAGTACTTTTTTGCCATTGCTTATCTATTGTCGCATCTTTTAATATAAATTCCCAATTTGTAATTGTGACAGCTTCATGTAATCGTTAATTACTGTGCATTAAAAAGGGTTCCTTCCTGTACAAGAAAAAGGCAACCTTGGAAAGTTGGTCTAAACATGATACAAGCTGAATACACTGCTGGCAGTAAATGCTACACATTGTTTATGAGGTACTCCCATAAATCATGCTTGAAAGGTTTGGAATAGGTCAATGAGGAGAATTATACCACAACATTACTTACTATCAGTCAAGAATAGTTCTTGTTGCTGGTAATTCTGAATCATTAAAACGAATGCTTTCTTTTCTCACTAGGAAATGTTTTTAATGTTATTTTGTTTTCTTAAAAAAAGGCCAGTTTAATTGTTTTAGGGAGATGCAAAATAATTAACTTTTAAATTGACTTTAAACTTGATTGAACACAATTGGGAGTTTTATATTGATTGTGTTCTATTTCATGTTAATTTAAATAAAAAACGCTCTCCCCATTAAATTTGATATTCTGTTCTGTTGTTCATTCTGCTCAAGCAAAGAGAGTAAGTTGTGCACTCAGAATTAATTCCTAGATGGTTTCAACTGTATTGGCTTCATGCCAAGCTAAAGAGAGGAGAAGTATAATTTTAATGCCGCATCACATGGAAAATGCTGCAGACACTTATCGTATTTGCTAAGTGATTGTGTAAAACCCACTTCCCCAGATGTAGAATTTCAGGTTGTGACCTTCCATTTATTGTCCAGGTTAGTCAGAGGTTTGTTTGCAGGGATTGGGAATTGGGTGGTGGGGTATCATGGAGCACCTTGGTCACCCCATGTGCACCCAGTGCCATTCAGATGAAAATGAAAAAGCAAACTGCCTGTCTGAAGTATGCATATAGACCTCACCTACCTCTGACCTTTAACCCTACTCAGCCTCTCTGATCCCCCAAATTGGGTCTCTTGCTTAATTCTGATTTTTATTATTGCATTGTTGGTGGCATAGCTTAGGCCGTAAACTCAGAAACTTAAGTCTCTCAGACTCTATCTCTCTCCCTCCTCTTTTATGTTCTTCCTTCAAGCACACCTCTTTGATCAAACTTTAATTATCTGTCCCAATATTTTCTTTAGTGACTCAGGGTCAAATTTGGGTTGATAATGTTTCCTGTGAAGTATTTGGCATTGTGCTGCTACATTAAAGGGGCTATATAGTTGCAGGTCAGTACCAGTGTTGCTACATGATGAGAATTGCAGCCACCAGGCCAAATTTTGCGAAAAAATAAATGAAAGAACTGCAGATGTTGTAAATCAGAAACAAAAAGTATGAATTGCTGGAAAAACCCAGCAGGTCTGATAGCATCTGTGGAGAGAAAACAGAGTTAATGTTTCGGGTCAAGTGACTCTTCCTCAGAATTGCAAACGAGCACAGCATGTGTCATGCAAGCTGAGCCTTTTCAATATTTGTCTTTGGCCACCCACTCCAGAGGGAGATTCCATGATGCACTTCAATGAGGCCTGGCATTTCAAATCGACTGGGCTCTTGTGGCATGCCCTGGATCGCTGGCCCATACCCTCTGTTGGCTTTCAACCCAGAGGGTAAAGTTCACCTACTGGCCTCCACCCTGCATGTTGATTTGAGACACAAATTTGTTCCTGACAAATGGGGAGGGCAAAATGCAGATAGTTGAAGTTTGGTCCAGGGAAAAGTTGCTTGTTGCCCTTTGAAGGCCCTTCCTGCGTCTAAAGGTTCTTTTATGTCGTAGCCTTATTGAGAATGCATGTTGGAGCTCGGTATAATTTATCAAGAAATGGAACCAAATGAATGATGTCAGACCACATAACTGTGCTGTGAGTTATGAGCTTTGACTTGCGAATGGTTTATTGTTCAGGAAACTGTTGAAGCTGAGTTGGGAATTTGATTCATGCTACTGTGTTTTATTGAATTTAGGGATTAATGGCCAATCTGAGATGTAGTGTGTACTTTTCCCCCCAAAGCAGAATTATATTATACAGTTGGGTGACCATTGCGTGTCAGAGAGAACTGTTAAAACACAGCGCTGTAGCTCTTCAGTTTCAACATCATGTAATCTGATTTTAAAAAGTGAAGCATTGTCGATAAACTGCAGACAAACGTCTGCGTGTGTGTACTAAAATGAAAACAATACACATGTGGGATTTAAAAAAAGTTAGTTTTCCTGTATTAAAGTCTTTAATGCAAATGGATCTCTACTTTATATTTTGTCATGGAATTTGTCGATGATTGTCAGTGTAGCTCACTGTCAACTGGGACAGCTGTTACAACCTGTTCAATGCCTATGGATAGGAAGGTACGGGTGCTCTTAAAGTGCATTAGTAGTGTCCCCACCTCGAGACCAAGAGGACTGGGTTTAAGTCCCACTTGCCCCAGAGGTGTGTGATAACATCTCTGAATAGGTTGGTTAGAAAACATCTGGAGTAGGAGGCTGTCAAAAAACAGTCGATTTTCCCATTTTTAGATTCAATGTAGTAGCACCTGCTGAAAGATTTGGAGCCTTAATTTTGGTTCCTTCTAGTGTCAAACTGGGGAGATTCAAGATGCACCAGAAATTGGACCTTGGCCTCATTTACATGAGAATGGACAGCTTGCCAGCAAATCGGCACTAGATTTTGGCTCAGGCTCTGGGACAGCTGCATCTTTGGTACCATCGTCAAAAAGTCTTGCCAGATACCTTTGTGGTTTTGCTGTGGGCCTCCAGCTGTCCGTTTAAGGACCACTGGTTAGGGTATAAACCATGTTGTCCTCACTGCAACAAGTGACAACTATATTCAGGGGAGACAGATTCTGCAAAAGATGATCTTAAAAGACAGTAGGCTTCTAATTTATACATGCAAAGGGCTGTACACCTGTTCTAGACAAAAGCCTATTTGTCTTAGCCATGATTCAGCTTGCCTCTAAGGCCCGAGATTTTAATTAGGTTCAAGTCCCACTCTTGAACTTAAAAATCAAGATTGATGTGAGACAGTGCAGTACTTGGCGAATGAGATTTTAAGCTGAGGCCTTGCCTGCCCTCTCATCTAACTGTAAAAGATTGCATGGCACCATTTGAGTGGAGAGTGACACCTGATTACCTGGCCTGTATTTTCTCATCAGTCAACTTGGGGGCTTTCTGAGTGAAAGTTGTGTACAAATTGGTGTTTCCTTCATTACCAACAGCGACTTTACTTCAAAAAGTACTTAATGACTAAAACATTTAAAGATGTTTGGTTTTCATGAAAGACAATGTGAAAAGGCACCTGTTCCTGTCCTTTTTTTTTATTCTATGTAATAAATAGAATCCTATCTGTGTGGGATAAGCCCATGTTTGACCATCATACTGCATGCTTTACTGATTAACTTAGTTTTTAAAATAGATGCAGTGTAAGTCAGTTTTAACATTTGAGTGTATGTACTCTGCTCTGCTCTAGGAAGGATGTTGTGAAACTTGAAAGGGTTCAGAAAAGTTTTACAAAGGGTTTGAGCTGCAGGGAGAGGCTGATTAGATTGGACCATTTTCCCTGGAATGTCGGAGGCTGAGGGGTGACCTTATAGAGGTTTATAAAATCTTGAGGGGCACATAGCCAAGGTCTTTTTCCTCGGGTGGGGAAAGTCCAAAACTAGGGGGTATAAGTTTAAGGCGAGAGGGGAAAGCTTTTAAAGGGAGCTAAAGCACAAATCTTTCACGCAGAGGGTGGTGTGTATATGGAATGAGCTACCAGAGGAAGTGGTGAAGGATGGTTATATTGCAATATTTACAGGCATCTGGATGGGTTTATTAATAGGGTTTAGAGGGATATGGCCCAAATGCTGGAAAATCAGACTGGATTAATTTAGGATATCTGTTTGGCATGTAAGAGTTAGACCAAAAGGTATGTTTTATGTTGTATAGCACAGTGATTTTATGGTCCTATGGGCTGAATTTTATCATCCCTGATTTTTCTTGAACTGTTTGGCTTGTGAGACTTTTTCAGAAGGCAGTTCATGCTAAATGGAGTTCAATGTAAGCAAGTGTGTGGTTATCTATTTTGGTCTATAAAAGGGCAGATCAGGGTACCTATTTGAAGTATGAAGTTAAATCCGGTGAATGTCTAAAGACACTTGGCATTCAGGTGCATAGATCTTTACAATGCAACAGAGAGGTGCAGAAAATGATCAAGAAGGCTGATGGAATGCTGGCTTTTGCATTCAGTGAACTGGAGTACAAGAGCACTGAAGTTGTGCTGCACTTATATAAAACCCTGGCTATGAACCACATGGAGTACTGAGAGCAGATTTGGACTCCACACCTAAGGAAGGATATTTTGGCCTTGGGGGTACAGCATAAATTTACATGAATGGTACCTGGACTCTAGGGCTAAGTTATGAGGAGAAATTATACAAATTAGGCTTATTTTCATGAGAATTTAGAAGATGAAGGGATGATCTGATAAAAGTCTTCAAGTTAGTAACAGGAAAATAAAATTAGAACTTCTTCAGAAGGAAGGTCACTGGGCTTATAATGTTAACTCTACTTTCTCTCCACAGATGTTGCCAGATCTGCTGAGCTTTTGTAGCATTTTCTATTTTTGTTTCAGATTTCCAGTAACTGCAATTCTTTGGTTTTGTTTATTAGCAGAAAAAGACAGAGTAGATAAAAATTTCCACTGTTTGAAAATTCTGGAACTAAACATTAGGGCCAGACTGTGTTCCTGACAGATGTTAGGAAGCACCTCTATACACAAACGATGGTTTATGCCAAAAATGGCAGTTGATGCCAGATCATTTGTTAATTTTAAATCTCAGATGGATACATTTTTTATAAAGCAAAGGTATTAAGGGATATGGGCCAAAGGCAGTAGATGGAATTAGGGTACAGATCATTCATGATCTTATTGAATGACAGAACAAGCTCAAGGGGCTGAATAGCCTACTCTTGTTCCTAACTGTCCAGACGTCCTTCCCAAAGGGAACCAGATGGGTTTTTATGACAATCAGAATTGGTCTTATGATCACCATTACCGAGACTAGTTTCAGATTTTTAAACTGATTTTAAATTCCAATAGCAACGGTGGTGCGATTAGAACCGATGTTCCCAGGAAGTAGGTTTACTCTTCTAGGAACACTGTCATTAGTGTCACTCTGAGGCACTCAGGAGTTTGAAGAAGAAATATTGAAACCAATTGAAGTTTCCACTTTAGATAGTCTGCTTGCTGAGAAGCACAGTTGAGCCTCCCTGATGACAGTAATGGCTGTAAAGTGCTATAGCAGAGGCACACCCTCGTTTTCAGAAACTATATAGAAAGCAGGTATCAGCCACTACAGGAGGGAAGGGAAGTAACTTCAAAATATTTTAGAAAAATGAATTAATCATCATTGTTATACTGCTCTGAGAAAGATTTAGATCTTCAGAATTATATAAAACAGAAGACCATTTATTTTTGTCTAAATACACTACATTTTAAAATGCTCTTTTTCTCGTCAAAAGGGAGAGCTATAAAGCCTGTTTATTATTCTGGACTTGTGTCACGCAGCCTCTGGCAACTGTCCAGAAACAGGCATTTTGTCTCATCCCTTAAAAAAAAACTCCAGTTGGATATATTAGCCTGGAATTTCCTGAAAGGTTTTTGTGGCAAGCTATGGCTAAGGATCATAGAGGCATAAAGTCAACTAGTATTAAATATGGAAACAGGCCCTCGGTTCAACTAATTCACACTGATCATGTTTCAAACTAAGCTAGTCCCACCTGCCTGCATTTGGTCCATATCCCTCCAAACCTTTCCTACTCATGAACTTATTCAATTGTCTTTTAAACATTGTAACTGTAGCCACATCCATCACTTCCTTTGGCAATTCATTCCACACTTGAACCATCCTCTCTTTTACATCTTTCTCCTCTCACCTTGGAAATATGCCCCCTAGTCTTGAACTCGCCCAACTTAGGGAAAAGATCTTTGCTATTCACCTTTATCTATGCTCTCATGATTTTATAAACCTCTGTTAGATCACTCCTCAACCTCCTATGCTCCAATGGAAAATGTCCCAATCCATCCAGCTTATTTTTACCACTTGAACCCGCCATTCCCAACAACATCCTGTTAAGTCTTTTCTGAACCGCCTACAGCTTAAGAATATCCTTCCTATAAGAGGGCGACGAGAACTGCACACAGTATTCCTGAAGTGGCCTCACCAAGGTTCTGTGGGACCTCAACATGACGTCCCAACTCCTTTACTTAAAGGTTTGAGTAATGAAACGAAGCATGCTAAACACCTTCTTATCTATCTTCTGGCACACATTTTATGTACCTGAACCCCTGGGTATCTCTGTTCTGCAACACTCCCTGAGGCCCTATCATTATCTTTTGAAGCCACCTTTGCTCAATTTTATATCAAACGTTACTAAACCTGAATTTCTTTTGAAATACTTGCTGTGCCCCTGAGGTGCATCCTTAATTCAATCATTAACGTAGCTCCACCACTCATGCTAAAGTTTGGAATGTAAGAAATGGTACCTAAACTAGGATGTGACTTGCATTTTTCTGGAGTCTAGCTGCATCATTAGTATTGTCCCGGTGAGCTATGAACACCTCACAGGTCGAGATGTAGATTGCAGGTTTGTGAAGGGCAGCAAGATTGGTCGCCTTGGAACTCAGCTGAGGAACTACCAAGTGATTTGGAGGAAGAAGAAGAAAACTCTGAGATTTAATAGGTGGACGAATGCATTTTGAGTTCTGATTCTACAGCAGAGAGAAGCGCTTTCCCCATTTGCTCCAAAACAGAATGACACTTTCAAACCTTCAAGATAGCCAAGGCAGAAATTTATAGAAGTGTTTTAGGTTCAGGTTTCATTTCTTGCCTGCTCGGCTTTCTGCATACAAAATAGCTCAGAATGCACTTACCCAGAAAACAGGGCTTGTGTACTGTAGACAGTATAATTATGCTGTCAATTTTGAATACATCTGCAGCAATTTGTGACACAAACTCCAGCATCTGAGTACTTTTCACTGGCTGCACTTTCACATCATAAAACATTCCTTGGGGATGTGATGGGCTTCTTGTCAATCACCTGAAGGACAATTCAAACAATTCTAGAAATGAATGCATTCATTAAATCCACTAAATTAAATTTGGCTGAGGCAAAATTGTTCAAGGGAATTTTAAGTTGACAAACTAAATGTGGTGAAGCTGTCTTCTCTCCTTTGACAACATTAAGCAACAATACTCATCCCTGGAATCTTTGGGCTGCATCCATTATGAAGTTATGTTAAAAATGCTATTTTCTGGTATCAGTGCATTAGCGCTTAGCCCTTGTGAAGTTGATAAACTTTATTTTGAGTATTCTTTTCATAAATACTACTGATATTTGAAACAACATGCTTATTAAAGCTGTAGATATTTTCAAGTCTAATTAATGACCAGGAACGAGGTACTGTATCCTCCTAGACATATGCAAAACAGTAAGTATTTACAGTACGGGGCTATGGAAATTAACTTCCTTCTTTCCAGGATCAATAACAAACTACGATGTCAATGAGCATTTATAGCACCTTTAACGTCACAAAATAAATCCCAATATGCTTCAACAGGTCAGAATCTCAGAGTTTGCTGGGGGAATGCATTAGGAAATTAAATCAGATGACCAGAATTTGGTCAAAGTCTTGAACTTAATCTGTGATTTAAAGGAACGGTGTGTTTTCTTTTGTGTTTGGTGTCTATATCTATTTAGCCTACCAAGGTAGTGCTGCTGGAATTCAGCCAATTTCTTTAAGTGGATGTTACCAATAGTGTTAATGTTGATAATCCAGTAGTTATTTTCAGGATCCTTAGATTTGCAGATGGATCAAGTTTCCGTACGACTGACTCCTTTTGACTGTGATTGAATTCCAGTGTTTGGGGTGAGTAAGATTTCAGGTTGTCCTAATTCCATTTTATCCAGCTATCTGACTTCTAGCCTCAGAGTGAGAGAACATTGTTTCCTGCAACATAGGAGCTACAAGGGCATAGTCCTTTCACAGTGATTCTCAAAGTTCACTGATGTTCAAATCCAGGCTGGTAATCTTGAGAATTAACATCCTACCAGGACATTTCAGTAGAATGGAAACTGACTTTTTAAGTCAGAGTTCTGCGAATGTCAACTCTGATTTCTCTTCACAGATGCTGCCAGACTTGCTGAGATTTTCCAGCAATTTCTGTTCTTGTTTCAGATTTTATAAGGCCTGTCCTTGCCTGGTTTTCAAAGGACAAAGCATCAATAGTGTTTACAGTGTGTGACCTAATCTGCAGGGTGTGGCTTGCTGTTAAACAGAGGATTATCCGCCCCTCATTATCTCTGACATCATTAGAGCTCTCAGTCCAGTCTGTATGAAATTTCTTTGACATCTTTAAATATCTCACTCAGTCAGTTCTTTACGCCTGAAGTTATTTTGTCTATGTAACAGCCTTCCTTTTAAAAAACACATTTTGGAATTAAGGGTTTAAAATGCCCATTGTATTAGCTTTCGGAGTGCTGCTCCTTCATCAGGAGGTTGTGGAGAATAAGATTGTAAGATACAGAATTTAGAGCAAAAGTTTACAGTTTTCAGTTACATCACACTGTAAATTTTTGCTATAAATTCTGTGTCTTACAATCTTATTCTCCACAACCTCCTGATGAAGAAGCAGTGCTCCGAAAGCTAGTGCTTCCAAATAAAACTGTTGGACCATAATCTGGCTTTGTGCACCCCAGTCCAACACCAGTGTCTCCAACCCATTGTATTAGGACTTGGACTCATCATTGTGACAACAAAATTTTGATCCTAATAATTTAATGACATTAAAGCAAAACAGTGGGTGACCTTACTTGCAGACTCACTGAACTCTCTCTCTGGCCTGTAGCTCTGGGAGCTGTCATGTTCTGTATCATTTATTAAAAGTTCTAGGCTGGTTGTCCCTTTGCTCTTGTCTGAATTGTTTCACTGTATTGTGGTCATTCTTGGTCATATTAGGCAGTAGCTTCTGGGATAGGGATGACATTTGGATTTTCAGTCTCCTACCTATCAATACCTCTAATAGTGATAATTCATTATGTGGCCGAAGATGATCTGTAGCTTAATACTGCAAGATAAAAAGCTTAGTTTTTTTTCCTTCAACAATGTCTTGAATGTAAAAATTTCTCTCTTAGCTTTTTTATTCACTTAAGGATAGGGTAATGAATATTTGCATGATAAAAGCTCATTCCTGGTGCAAGTCACTTGAATTTCTCATTTGCAAACTGCTGACCATTGCTTGATACAACAATGTCCAAAATTTCCCTTGACTGATTCTATTGGTGCTTGTGGGGATTTTGTATAGACATGTGATCTCAAACCACCTTGAGTAGTTGTCTATGATAAAAATTATTATTTTTTTTACCTTTGAACTTGAATAAATCCATCTTCAAACGCTCCCATAGCATTGGTGGAGGAGATGATGGCAACAACACTTCTATCTCCTCTTATCTGTTCACCACACATGTAATACAATTCTGGATTATTTCTTGTATGGAATTGGCAATTTTTGGTCACCATATTGCCTGCTGTGTTATTACATAACACTCTACAGTGCCCAAATGACCCTAATGAATTTGCTGAAGAATTTCAATTCTTAAGAGATTTTTTTATTAGTAATCTCTCATTGAAGGCTAGCAATGAGATGACTATGCTGCTCAACGGCATAGCAAAGTATGGAATTTCTAGATGTACAGTCTGACCATTCTCGCAGACAGTATTTCTTTGAATGGGTATCAACATTGTACTGAAATAGAGACTATTAATTCTAAATGTCATCATCTGATTTTTTTAGATTAGATTAGATTTGCGACAGTGTGGAAACTGCCCCTTTGGCCCAATAAGTTCACACCGACCCTCCGAAGAGTAACCCACCCAGACCCATTTCCCTCTGATTAATGCAGTTTAGCATGGCCAATTCACTTGACTTGCACATCTTTGGACTGTGAGAGGAAACTGGAGCATCCGGAGAAAATCCACACAGACACGGGGAGAATGTGCAAACTCCACACAGACAGTCGCCTGAGGCTGGAATTGAACCTGGGTCTCTGGCGTTGTGAGGCAGAAGTGCTAACCAATGAACTGCCGTGCCACCCCCAAAGACCTGAGTTTCATGGACTGAGATTTCGGGACAGAAATACTAGCTTAACATGATAACATTCAGCACCCATCCACATTGGTTTGCCAAGCTTTATGAAACCAACATGGAATAAACAAAACCAGGCTGAACTAAAATTAACATTTTCTCAAAAGGCACTAAAACTGAAAAATGCAGTCATGTGTGAAATGGCCTCATCTTCGGTTTTGGCTTATACTTTTATGGGAATTTTCACATATTGGACATGGAACATACATTTTAATAAACGCAAGAGAGAACAAAATCTACCTCTAAATCCCCCAACTGAATGCAGAAAACAAGCTTGCATTTCTAGGAACTACATGGATTTGTGGCAACAGAACTGAAACTGGAGGGACTCTTTCTGCCTCTCAACAGGGAAAAATACCCATTGAAGTTACTGACTGAAGACAGACCTCAGAGGACTGAGAACTCAAAAGATAACTTTTAGATTTTCTTCTGCTGAAGGCCCAAGACACCAATTAAGTAGCTTCTGTGTCCAGTTAAAGGACACCATAAGGACTTTAAATTGTAACTTCCTTTCATTTTCCTCCTCTGTTGGGCACCATCTCTTTTTAACTTTTTCCCTGCAAGAGCATATGTTTGTACAATGTTTCTTGAGGTTAGCAGGAAACAAAATGCTCTATCCGTCACTCAAGAAAACTTTGAATTTGTCTCATTATTAACACAATTAAGTAACCACCTTGTAATTGGAGGATGGAATAGACTCACGCTAAGAAGAATGCAGGTCTTTGCAGGGGCCAACCAGGGAGTTGAAAAGAGGGAACCTGATTCATCGCTTCTCACTTGTTTGTCCTACAGGGTATACAGTTCACCTCTTTATTCTGCTTCCCAAATTAACTGTAGCGTCCGTTCTGTAGCTGGTAATTGTTTTGTGAATTCTGGTGTGTAGGCTTCAAGCACTTCAATAAAATCCAGATCTGCTTTTTCTGGTGCACCGAATGGCGTTGGCGACCAGATGTCTGTCACCATTTGATGATTCCCCTGCCATATACATGAGTTGAGACATACCTCACTAGCGTTGATGTATTGAATTCTGAGCAGCATCTAACTCTTTCTTTTGTGTTCAAAAGTATGACCAATAGTTTTCACTTGGTTTTGATGCTTCTCTGTTAGACCACCAGTCAGCTCATTATATAATCTGATGTTTTGTTTTACGCACTCAAATTGCTGTGCAATCTTTTTTTTCAATCATGGCATAATATTGTTCCATGTGAGTAAGTGATCTAGAAGCACATTAGATTGCTCTATGCTTTCAATCTTTCTACATCTGAAAGAGTACTACCCAAACCTTGCTGAAGGTGCATTATAATAATGCTGCATATTATAATGTGGATTATAGTGTGCTGGAATTTCTGATGAGCTTAGGAATTACTTAAATTTGTTGAAAGCTTTTTGCTAATTTAAGTTTCAACACCATTGTTGACCCTGGCGTAGTGGCTGTTTTAACAACTCAGCATGTTGGCAAAACCCATTCCTGCTTAACTCACCATCCCAAGGTATAGTTGAAGTTCTGTGATGCTCCTTTGTGGTGGAAATGCTCTCATAGTATTGGATTTCTGAGAATTGCCTAGCCTGGATATGGATCCAAGAAAGGTTATTCCTGATTGTATCAATTTGCACTTCATTCAATATTAATTCTGCACTTTTTTGATTGTTACAATTCTTATGTTATGTTCTTTTTTGTGGCTCCATGTATGTCATCCTTATGTCATATTACCACTTCAATACCTTCTAATGTGTTTGATTTTGTTCTTTGAAAAAAAAATCTGCTGGACATTATCCCAAAATGTAAACTACAATCTATTCATTCTTTAACTTCACCCAAACAGATTGGCTTTGCAACTAAGAGTCACTCACATTGCAGTGCATCTGCTGCCAGTTGTGGGCCAGACCAGGGAAGGAAGATAGATTTTTTTTACCTCAAGGACATAAAGCAGATTTTTACAACAGTGATTATATGATCACTGTTAGGTTAGTTTTTGATTCTAGATTTTTAAATTGTGTTTAAATTTAACCATAGTTTATTCTATACCTTGCAAATAGTTTTTTTCCAATTCTCCGAGTCCTGAATCAGGCATAGTCCTGCAATTGGGTTCAATAGTTCAGGGGGTGGCCAATAAATTGCTATGTTTTGCTTGACTCTGGATCTGTTCTTTGATCTGTGACTCTACTTGTCCCTATGCCCACAGAACAGGTCAGTGTCCTTGCTGTCTGGTCTTCACTTCTATTTTCTATTCTTCTTCTGTATTCATGATGTTCCCTGATGCCATGGTGAAAATGTTTTTCCCTTTTGACCACAACATTTTCATTTAGTGCAGTTGTTGCTGCTTTTTGCCTTCTCTGCTCTTACCTTGTTTCGTTGTGTGTTTGGGGCCGAATTCTATTTAGTCTTTCAAAGTATTGTGAAGTTCATAGAGAAATTGAAAAAAATGAAGAGGATTCTAAAGTTGAGGCACTTCAGACTGTAAACTAATGTAGGTCAGTGAGTACAAGTGTAACTAGCAAATGGATTTTGGTGTAAGTTAGGAGACAGAATTTTTGGATGAATTTAAATATACAGAGTACGTGAGATGGGTGGTCAGCCATGAGTAACTGAGTTTTGAATAACAATTATCTATGAGGTTTCATGTCCAGTTAGATTGAGACAATGGCAGAGGTAGCTGATGGTAGAATATCAAACTTCTCTTGGTGAAATACAGATCATGCAGGATTTCAATTGATTCTCCTCCTGTGGAATCCCAGCAATTTGCCTTCACCACTATCCATAAAAGAATAACCCCTTTTTGGACTAACAGTACATGTTGACATCCTGAGATGGTTAATTTGTTATTGAATTAAATGTCATAAAGTTAAGGTCAAAGATTTCTTGATTGACCTTATTTGTAAATGAGTTAAACGATCTTCTCTCATAGTACATGTTTTCACGTATAATTATTGTTATTTTAGAGACAAGTTCTGCAAATTGTAACTTAGCATTTACTCTGTTGGCCTCCGAACTAATTGAAGGGCTACAGCTGTTGTTTTGCCTTGCACAATTCTTCAGGATAGAGTACAGCATCAAACAAATAGGTGAGAGGTGGGTATTTGACTGTTGGTGGTGTAAGAGCCACATGCTTCTCACTCTATGCAATTTTTAGGAGGGTCTCAAAATGGGGAAAGGAAGAGATTTACTTGTGTCAGATATAAATATGACATTACATGGACATCAACATCTAAAGCAGCTGTAGAGAAGCCACTTAAAGGTTTCAGGTCGGGTATAATGTACAATATAGCCACAGGCCCTTAAAGGGTTCACTGGTGAACTCACAGAAGCAGGTCAAAATATCTTTGAAAGAATTTCATGTGGGAGTTCAAGCTTAACCTCCTCACCCTCCCCCCCCCACCCCGGCTCCCGCTGCATACAAATATCATCTGCTTTGCCGGTTGATGTTTGATGTTGAGATTAAGAAGTAGATTGAATTTTATAAGAATTTTAGGCACAGGATTGGATGGAGACAGACTGAAAAATTAGGGGAGAAGTTGAGAAATGAGTGCCAGTGGCATTTTGACAGTGATGGAAACGGTGGTGGATAATTTTCTTCCAAAGGCCAATTTTGACATGAATGTGGGCAATTAAGAAACTCTTACCCTATTACACCTCTTTGGCATTAGTGGGTGGGTCCTCCATGGCATGGCGAGACTCAGTGACTACTGGGAATCATGCTGTGGGCTTGAGTCGAGGGGACTGAGGATTCTAATTTGGCAACCTGGGGCTCTACAGAAGGGTCTTCTTAATGGCAATGCTAATCTTTGTTCTCACCAAACATTCCCAACACCCTCACCAGTATCTGTCTGACTGGTCCTAGTGACACATAACTTGTTGCAATGTCGAGTCCATCATTGTCCCTCTCTCTCTCTTTGCTGGTTGCAGTTCTGGCAGTGACTACAGAACTAGGTGCCAGCCTTCCAATGCCTCTTTAAAGAGATGGGAGCCCCATTGGTGACTCAACAGCTGAGGGACGTTTCTCCAGGTTTCTCAACCCATTGCTGAGGTAAGGACTACCACAACAAAGTGCAGTTCTGCAATTCAAAGAAGTTAAACTAAATGGTTTCAAGGAGGTTAGAGTATAAGAATAGAAAAGTCTTGCTGCTACTGTACCATATCTGGACTACTGAGAGCAGTTTTGGTCCCCTTATTTAAGGAAAGTTATCATTTCATTGGAGGCTGTTCAGAGATGGTTTGTTATAATGATTCCTGGTATGGAGGGATTGTCCAAAGAGCAAAGATTAAGCAGGTTGGGTCTCTGCTCACTGGAGTATGCAAGAACTCGTTGAAACAAATAGGAATTTAAAGGGGCTTGACAGGGTAAATGCTGAGAAGAAATTCTAGGACCAGAGGACACAGTTTCTGATGATGGGGCAGCAATTGAAGACTGGGATGAGGAGAAATTTCTTCTCCAAGAGGGTTGAGAGTCTTTGGAGCTCCTTGTCACAGAGAGCTGTGGGAGTGAAGTCTGTCAGTATATTTAGGGCTAAGATTGATTCTTGATCAGTAGGGAAATCAAGGGTTACAGGGAAAGGGCAGGAGAGTAGAAGTGAGGCATGTTGGATCAGCCATGATCTATGGATGGAAGAGCAGGCTGGAGGGGTCAAATGATCTACTCCTGTTCCTATTTCCTATTGTCTTATGGTTGTGCTTCATAGCAGTTCATCTTGCTCCTGAGTGCCTGTTGCTATTGACCCTGAGAATCTACCAAAGGAGTCATTCATTTTAATTATGCAGATGTTAATACTCTGGGTATGAGTTGAGAAATAAAATCGTTTTCACTTGAATGAATTGTCACCCAGCCAGATAGAGTTCATATCTTCTGGCAGTATTACAATACTGTTGTCAGTAATAGGATAAGAATTTGATGACAATGATAAGATAGGGTAAAGGCTATCCCTGAGCTTCACAGTACTTAGCAGAATCATACTGAAGCAGAGAAAACATTGTTGGGAATGCTGGCTGAACACTGCACAGTCATAAAAAAAGAGCAATGGTGTTCACTTCAGAATAGGCAGGTCCCTGGAGGTCAAAACTCAATCATAATAACATGCTGCCCTATACAAGGTTTCTAATGGAAGTCACTCAATTCCTTGCTCTTTGGATCCTGATTTCTATGGCAACCAGGGCACAATGTGATACCACAACAGCAATTGTAAAGTCCTACCATTTTCACATTGACATTTTCTTGAACAGTAGCAATTATTGAGATGTTTTGTTATTATTAGATAAATTCATTGAATTTTGTTCAGCATTTAGCTTTCTGTGATGCAAGATGATAGATTACTTAGAGACCTCTCTGAAAAGTTTAAAAAAAATGTGTCCTGGCAGAAGTAATATTTAAATAAAGAAAAATTCTAAGTGGCATTGAACAGTGATGCGTACTTTATTCTGCAAGAACTGACATCATTGATACAATCAGCCCATGATAGCATTTTTAATTATTCTAATCATCATGTTATTTTTAGCTCTCATTTGAATACCACGATGTAACATCCCAATTAAATTCTCTCTCATTACAGTCATTGTGAGCGCATGAAGGATTGCAAAACTGCATGTTATCCAAACCTTGAATGTAAACGTTTTTAATAGCAGAAAATATTTGCGGAATACTTCATGTTAAATTAAAAGGTATGTCAATTAACTGAGTAGATCATAAATAATTTGATGTCATTTCAATAATTGTGTTTTTCTAAAAAGTAAAACTATTGAAAAGATCACCATATATGCAATATTTAGACTCAGACAAAATTGAAATTCGAAAGATTCTCCAAGATCCTCAATAATTACTGTCCATTAAATATAAGGTTTGTTGGTTAATTGTGTCTCTATTCCCGCCTGCTCTTGCCTGAAAATGTATCTTTCCACAGCTTCTCTCATTCCCTTTCAACTGATTCATGAACATAATCTTCTGCTCTCTGATTCCTATTCGCACCAAACTGCTGGCTAACCAAACTTCCTACTTGGCCCCCATGTTGGCTGACAGTGTACAATGTCACCATGGTCACTGGAATACAGAGAAAAAAATAATTCACTGAGGTAATGCATTCCTTGCAAATGAATGTAGAATCTCTGGTTTGAGGCTATGCAAGTCCAGAAACTACCATTCTTGGAAAAATTGTAGTGGATCCGACTGTGAGAAACAATGTCAGTTGTTCAATATAAATCTGAGATTTTGAGCTGGGATGCAATATATTGGGCATATATTGGAAACACATTAGCTGTTAGCTCACCAGTCTATGGAAGATATGTTCAGGGCAAAGGTTTTTTATGTGTAGAAGTGTGTGTTGATTATTTTGACAAAGTATAATTTGTGTTAATTTATGTCTGTTATCCTGTACTAACTTACAAATTGTAGTAGCAAGGAATATTTTTGTGTATTGCCTTATACTTAATGGACAGTAGTTATTGAGGATATTGGTGAATCCCTTGAATTCTGAATTTTTCTGAGTCTAAATGTTGCATATATCAACACAAATACTGTTACTATGGCATCACCTTACTAAAGCAGTTCATGACAATGAAGAAATAGTGCTTAAAAACCAAAACGTAATACCTGAAAATCATAACATAGCCCTTGACAATATCATAGGAAATCATGATGACAATGTCCACAATCTCCTGACAACACTGAATCCTAATCCTCTCACAATCCCTTCATTGAATTAACATTTTCTTTCTTACAATTGCATTTTGGGAAGATTAAACCATTGTCCTTTGGCTCTGAGGCAAATTGAGTTTTCTCAACAATGATTGAATTCCTTTATCCAACTGCTGTGTCAGGCTGAATTTGGCAAATTACAATATTGGTACTTGATTTGACTGTGCTTCCAATTCCACATTCTCTTCTTCATGAAGATTGTCTGTTTCTATCTTGGTAACATTGCCTGTCTCTGCTAATTTGTGACTAAAGCTATAATCCATGACAATTTCAATGCTCTTCTCCCCTGAATGGTGGGATTGTCCTATGAAGAGAGATTGGGCAAACTGGCTTGTATTCTGCAGCATTTCCAAGAACAAGAGTTGATCTGATTGAAATCTGGAAAATAAGTAACAGGATAGACGCAGAAGACACTGGTAATATAATTTCCTTGGTTGGGAGTCTAAAATTAATTCAAAAATAAGGGGAATGTCACTGAGGTATAAGTTAAACATCACACGACACCAGGTTATAGTCCAACAGGTTTAATTTGAAGTTCCAAAGAAACCTGTTGGATCACAACCTGGTGTTGTGTGATTTTTAATTTTGTACTCCCCAGTCCAACACCAGCACTTCCAAATCATCACTGAGGTATGGTAGCAAGAATTATGGTAAAATTATTTTACTCAGGGGATTGTGAATCTTTGCAGTTCTCTATCACAGAACACTGTAAAGATTCAGTCCTTTAGTATATTTAAACTAGAGATTGATAGATTTCTGATTATCAGTGACCTGCAGGGTTATAATGATGAGGTGAGTGAAAGGTACTGAAGTGCATGAATGTATTGAATGGCAGGCCAGACTTGACAGGCTGAATTGGCCACTCCTTGCTCTTAGGTTCCTCTTCTAAGCAGCTTCTCTCTACGAACCTTAGCTGTACTTGTCCTACACTGCATGCTGTTCACCCATTGACACTGTGCTCTAAGATGCCTATTGCCTATTTATATACCAATCCCCCAGATATATAATAATAAGTCTAACGTTTGAGTACCTACTTGTCTCCCTCCTTTCTCTCTGCTACCATCTCCAGCCCTGCAATTCTTGAAAACCTCTACGTTCCTTCAACTCTGGTCTATTATGAATCTCCCGTTGACTTTTCCTTACAATTAGTCAACATATTTTTGAATGCTAAGCCATAAGCTCTGTCTTTACCCTCTCAATTTCTCTACTTCTCTACCTCTTGTGTCCTTAAGATCATCTTAAAATCAATTGCTTTTCACTAAGCTTTTTGTCGTATTCCAAATAACTCCTCCTTTGGCTCAGTGTCAGTTGTCTGATAACTCTCTAATGAAGTGCATTGGGATTTTCCCCGATGTTAGAGACTGTATAAATTCAAATTATTGCACTCTTTCTGTTGACACAGAGATTGGGAAAGTCAGTTTTGAATTATTGCATTGGACCATATTTGTGTTTTGGCTTTCTCTAGAGTCTAGGGTATGGACAGCAATCATTAATCTTGCCTGTGCAATAAGTGAAGCTGTGTGTTCATTGAAACAGTGGAAGGGTTCCCTCTTTGACTCAATAGGAATAATTTTAATTTTTATTATTGGGTAATAAATGGATAATAAGAAATCAGCCGCACAATTTCATGGCTTACCTGCCATTCTCTATTCTATGTTTTTATGGCTGCTGGTGGAAATTAAAATTATGCTCACTGAGTTTATGCAATAAATACTTCAAGCAAGGAAGGAGCTGGGTTCAAACTTTAATCCCAGCCAGGATGATTTGTAGGTGCTCAAGAATTGGCTGTAATGGACCTGTATTTAGGGCTGTATATATGCCTGGATGATAGACAAGGACAGATTTTTCTTTTTCAGCATTGTTACCTCCTCCCAGTGTCAAATTTCATTACTCCTTCTGGTTATTGAGAATCACTAATGGCCATAAGACCATATGTTGTAGGAACAAAAGTAGGCCATTCAGCCTATTGAATCTGCTTTAATTAGATGTGGGCCGATCTGGTAATCCTCAACTCGACTTTCTTTTTCCCAGGACTGTTCCTGATTAAAGTCTGTCCATCTCAACCTTGAATATACTGAAAGCCCAAGTTTCAACAGCCCCCTGCTATTAACAATTCCATCGATTTACTACTCTCTGAGAGTAGAAATTTCTCCTCCTCTCTGTCTTAAATATGTGACTCTCTACTGTTGGATTATGGCCAGTGGTCCTAGACTCAACAAGAGGAAATAAATTTTCCATATCTAGGAGAAAATGAGAACTGCAGATGCTGGAGAATCTGAGTCAAAAAATGTGGTGGTGGAAAAGCAGATCAGGCAGCATCCGAGGAGTCGGAGAGTTGACGTTACAGGCAAACGTCCTTCATCAGGACCTACCCTGTCATGTACTCTATGAATCTTGCATGTTTCAATAAGATCAATTCTCATTCTTTTAAACTCCAATGAGTGCAGGCCTCATTTATCCGTCCTCATAAGGCAATCTCTTCATACCTGGTATTAACCAAGACAATGTTCTTTGGACTCTCTCCAATGCCAGTACATCTTTTCTCTTGATATGGGGCCTAAATCTGTTGGCAGTATTCCAGCTGTTGTCTGACTAGTGCCTTACATAATTTTAGCAAAACATAATCCCTTGGGTGAGGTACGAGAAGACAAAATGTAACCACTGGGATGTTAGTGATTTCAGATATTAAAAAAAATGTGCAGGATGATTCTTAAAATCAAGAAACAGAGTAGGAAAACATTGAAACCCTTGGCTGTTGCATGTATCATTTGGTAGAGATATTCACAGGCATACTTTCAGAAAAGCATGCTGTCACTGGATAAACACTACTGAATGGCATTTAGATCCTATTATGTTTTTCCAGGGTCCAGGGGATGTCCAAAGATGTTACTTTCCAATGCATATTTTGGCGCACATTAAAAAATTAAGAATGAAACCAAGAAGTCAAAACTCCCCAGTTGAATATGCCATTCTAGAGCCAACCTCAGTCCAAATACAAAATTACCTGTACATAGACAGTCATCTATCTCTCAGTTGTAATACTAACTGAAGTCATCTGTATCTTTAAACATTACAGAGAAAGTAGGATGAGAATGAAATCCATACAAACAAATCTTTTCTTATTCCCCCAAACGAGAGGATATGGCTAAACAAATGGTTGAGGAAGCATCCGTTTCTGGTGATGGTGAAATGGGGGTGAATGATAACTATTCATTTCTTATCACTTCTCTAAGACTGAATAGTCAAATAGCACATTTGACCAGTCTTCTTTAAACAACTGTTTCGAAAGATTACAATCTTTCTGAGATTCATAGAATTGCAAGATGCGAGCTGCCGTGCAAAAAGTATTGATAAGAGCAACTACTTGAGATTAATTTGTTTTAAAAATATTTAATCAGGTTTCCATTATGTGTTTAGATTTGCAGTTCAAGAGCTTGTGGGACATATGTTTTTGAAATGTGATGATGTGAGGTCAATTGGGTGAAATGTTTACACTCTTAACAATGTTGACCTTTGTGGACCAGATGAACGTCTGCAGCTTTTGTAATTGTTTCTATTACTTTTTAACGGGCAGAAAGACAATCCATAAGGGTAGAGTCCTGTGAAAATGACAATTGAGTTGTGTCGTTAAACTGTAAACTTTGAACAAAGCCTACAACAATACTGAGCGCAACCAGACAAGTCCACGCAGTGTGGGCTGATTTAGCAAAACATAAATCAGTTTCCTTATGTTTTCAATGAAATATTTTTAAAATTAAGACCTTGTGTGAGGCCCGTAGGGCTATATGATATTTTCATAACAAACACAGCATTTATCAGATAATTTTCATATTTTAGGTGGTTGTGCATCAAACTTAACAAATGTAATGGGGCTTCGGGAAAATAGAGTATTAAATATAAAGGACTTAAAATGCAGAATAATTATTTTGAAGTATTCAAAATAGAAATAGTAGATCATGAAAATCAGTCACACAGACATGAGAGGACAGATGAAGTTTAGGAAATGTGCAATATACATTGAAGTCGGTTGAAACAGAATATAAGTTACAGAGTTTGTTTGTTCCAGATGTGTACCGTTGGGGAACAATGCCGACTGATTAGTTACAGATGTGAAAAGACTAATATGCCACTAATAAGCAGTTTTCAGTTTTCTGTATTCCAATGTCAGTGTCAAATGTCAATGGGCTTATTTACTGAAAAGCCACAAATGGAAGTTTCTGACTCTGACCATGAACCTTTCCTACTGTCAGGGCATGTCTTTGGAGGTCAGCAATATGCAAAATACCAAACAAGGACCCAGATAGCAAACACTAACTAACTTGGCCACATTGCTGTTTATACCTAGAAACAGGGAGTAATATCATCTGGTGAAGTGGCGATTTCTGTCCCTGGAGGCTCGTTTGCTATTTGTTAAAAATCTAACATCACCTCCAAAGTCAGTTTGTAATATAATTAGGATTTTAAATTTGCATGAGGCTGTAATGTGATTTGGTACTGTATCAGGATTCAGTTCAAGAGAGTTTATTAACACATGCACAGTGCTGAATTCTAAGATGGGGAAGATGAAGAAGCAAAGGTGATGTGGAGATTTGTTCATAAGCTCAACAGCAGATAGTAGCAAATGAAGTATTGATGGTGACATATCATAAGCAATGGAAGGATAAAATATAGCTAGACAAACCATTGTCATTGAAAGCTTTGGTGCACGAAGCAATGATTTTTGAAACAACTGCAGTCTGCCTCAAGAATGACTGGTTGCAATTAGCTATGTGAATGTCGTAAAATACTAAGTAAAAAAAGACAAATAAACAAAATGGAAGAAAACACAGGACAGAATTTCTTTTTTTATTCATTTATTCGCCAGATGACTTGGCCAACATTTATTGCCCAGAAGGCAGTAAGAGTCAGCCACACTATTGGAGTCACATGTAGGCCAAACCAGATCAAGATGGCGGAGTCCTTCCCTAAAGGACATTAGCAAACTAGCTGTTTTTTTTTTCCCCAACAATTCATAATGGATTCATGATCATTATTACACTCAATTCCAAATTTCTTTTTGTTGAAGTCAAATTCCACAAATTCCATTACCCTTAATTGCAGTGGTAAAACATGAAATGAAGCAGAGAGATGGCATTCTTGATATAAAGAATACTGGAAGCAGATCTTGAAATTAAATCATTTTGGGGGATTTATATACTTGAAAAGATTTCGAAACGTTTAACCTAACATGCCCTTATGTTTGCTATTTATATTTTCCTACCAGCTAAAATCTGTTTTTCTTGATTAGGAGTTCTTCATGAATTTGTGGTGATACTGCTCTTTGAACAAGGTTATGTTGTTCTTGATTTTTTTTTATCTGATGGGTCATAAAGTTCTGAGATGTCTGTGTTTATCTATTTGAAGAGGCTCTTAAGTTTTGAAAAAAAACCCTGGAAAATGAAAGGGGGTTGGCTAGTTCTCCCAGCTCAGCTTTTCTCTGGTTTGTTTTAGTTTTAGCAGTCTGGCTGTTCAGGAGCTGCTGGTCAGTTTAAACTGGGGGATCCAAAGAATCAGCTTTAGTGGAAGGAGGTCCCATGCTGAATCTCTCTGCCATCCCTCTCTTCTGTAAGAAACTGTGTCTGAGTTTACCTTTTTGCCAAGGGGGTGTTCATGGAGACTGTTATGCAGGCATTTGGAACAGTATTATTAAGTTGGGATAGTCTGTTGAGTTTTTGGATAGGGTAAGTTATTCCATATTCTGTTTTCTTTTGTTTGTGTTTCATTTGGCAATCTTGCAAATAAATTCTGTTTTTGTTTAAAACTAAATAGTTGGGCCAGCTGCATCACTCCTGGAGTATCCACCTCACATCTGCTTAAAACAACGAGCAAAGGTAAGGTGAGGGCATCCTTCTTGAAATGTTTTGAGGGGGTTTGGTGTGGTCCATTACATATTTCACTACTCAATGGTCTTAACCTTATCTTATTTTGTCATTACGGTTTCTGCCCACCATGAAGTTTGGGCATTGCGTGTCTGTATTGTACTCCTAAGGTTGCTGTCGTATGTTTGACTGTCCCTACTTTGGGCCTGTTGAATCTATGTCTCTGCCTATCTAAGAGTCAACATCTAAATTTCCAACAAATGTTATAATTTACACACTAATATTCAGAATCTTGATCTTTATATTGCAGCTCAGTAGTACAGTACTTCTATACCTCTCTGCTGACAGCATGTGATGGTGGATGTCATAGTAACATTATCATAGACAGCAAAATATGAATTGTCACTGTGTCACAGCTCTGCTGATCCCTGCCCCCACCTCTGATCTCTAACTCCCAACATGCCTGCCAAAGGTACTGTTCTTGACCACATCAGTCTGTGGTCTGGAGTTCCTTCTTCTCAATTCTGGATGTGGCTATAAGCAGTGTGAAGTGCATTAGCAGTTCCACTACTGTATTTGACTGAGACTTGCGCAGACAAATTTATCAGGAGGATCGCACAGCCTGCTGCTTATCAAATTTGAGCCATAAACCAAATTTTTTGTATTGGTAAGCTAATTGACCATGAGGTCATTGCAGCTGAAGCTATTGAAATCCTTGCCAAAGCTTCACACAAACATAAACTTTCCACAAAACCATGATAAGAAGGAAGGAATATGGTTGATTTTCACTTGGTGTAACACACCGGTGCTAAGTTAAATTGTAAAGTTCTTGCTATTATATTGCCTGAGGTCAACCAATTCACAGTGGCCAGCTTCCCTCAAGCAACAATCAACTTTAACACCTTCCAAAGAACCCACAAGTATTTGCGACATTAATTCTGATTGGAGGAAAGAACCTTAGATTGATAAAAGCCCTTCTGTTCCAGATAATTTAATGTTTTTTGAGGCCATTACAAAGTAGACCAATAGCGATTAAGAAATGGATATTATGTTTTTAAAGAGAACACAGAAATACTTTAGAAAGCTGACTGCTTAATGTTGGGACCTGTGTTATAATGCAAGGTTACTCTTACCTTGAGACATTATTCACTAGAGAAGAAGGAGACCAGGGAATTCTGGGAAAGATTTTGATAGAGATGATGAGGTTGAATCCAGGAAACTACTTCATTCGGTCACAGGATCCAAACCCAAGTGGATATAATTTTAAGAGAAGATTTTCTAAAGGACAACAGCAACATTATGCAATAGCATTATAGAATTGTGAAGGATGGTAATCGGCTGAGTGATGCAGCACAGCAGCTTTTAAGCAATTGGATTGGATGAATTTCTATTCATAAACATGCACAAATTTTCGATTCTAGAATCATAGAAAAGTACTTTATAGAAAGGGGAATTTAGAAAAACTATTGTTTTGTGTTCTGCACAAGATGATGTTTCAGTAATTGGGTAAACATAAAGATTGGCAGATGCAAGGAAGTCCGAAACAAAAACAGAGTGCGAGCGAAACTCAGCAGGAGTGGCAGCATCTGTAATGAGAAGAAAGGAGTTAATGTTTCGAATCCAATGAACCTTCATCACAAGTGAAACTAGCAGTAAAGAGATGGTGCTTGTGCTGATGAAGGGGTAGGGTGGGTGTGGGGGCAACGTGGGATAGAATACATAGAACTGATGTTCAGAGAGAGAGACAGAGGAAGGAAAGGATAGGCAATTAACAATGATAAGCTGAGAGAGACAAACGCCAGGTACTGTGCTAACAACAACTGTAATAGTTGGAAACTGTTGGCGGTGTAAGGAGCAACACAAACAAAACAAGACCCAAGGGGGAAGGGTAACTGACATGGAATAAGCTGTTCATTTTCATTGTTGAGTTCTGAAGGCAGAAGATGATGTGATAATCCTCCAGCACAGCAGCTGGCCTGAGGCAGAAATGTGGGTTGAAGTGGTGGGCAGCCGGAAGCTCGGGGTCACCTTCATGGACTGAGTGTAGGTGTTTGGCAAATTGGTCACCCAGTCAGCTCTTCATCTCCCCAATGTACAGGTGACCACATTATGAGCAAGGAATACAGTAAACCAGATTGAATGGTGTCCAGGTAAATTACTGCTTCGCTTGGAAGGTGTGTCTGGGCTTTGAATGAGGAGTGTGGTGGTAAACAGAAAAATGTTGCAGCTGCTTGAACTTTATGCTGCTGTGCTACAGCAAACCATGCTTTTACCAGTAGACCTGTGCACAAGCTCTCCCTTTATTTTCAATGTTAAAAATCACACACCAAGTTATAGTCCAACAGATTTATTTGGATGTACTAGCTTTAGGAGCACTACACCTTCATCAGGTACCTGTGGAGCAGGATCATAAAACACAGAATTTATAGCAAAAGATCACAGTGTCATGCATGCAACTAATACGATATATTGAACAAACCTAGATTGCTGTTAAGTCTTTAATCTTTTAGAATGAGTCTCAGGTTTCGGTTCATTAATATGTAAATCCCAGAACTTCTTTCAAATCACATTTTTGAGATAACTTAAGGTTTTTATGAAAAACAAGGTGCCATCTCAGCTCAGATAATGCATTAAAGGTATGAGGTTAGAGTCTGTCTATATCCCAATCTTGAGTCAGACTGGTTCTATAAAGTAGGAATTTATAAAAGGTTACCATGGATTGACTGCCTGCATTGACTGTCTGCAGGTTGTGTGCTTTTTGAACAAAATAGAATGTATCTACAATTACAATTCTGCAAATGCAAATACACCCCATGGACTCAAATGTGTGTGTCAAGAGTGTGGTGCTGGAAAAGCACAGCAGGTCAGGCAGCATCCAAGGTGCAGGAAAATCAACGTTTCCGGCAATATTTTCCATAACCACATTCCTGATGCAGGGATTTTGCCTGAAACTTTGATTTTCCTGCTGCCTGACCTGCTGTGCTTTTCCAGCACCACACTCTTGACTCTAATCTCCAGCATCTGCAGTCTTCACTTTCGCCTTATATGTGTGTGCGCGTGCATGTGAAGGAGAAAGAGAGAGAGAGAAGGAGAGGCTGTGTCTGTCTGTGCTTTGTGTGTGTGTCTGTGTTGTGTGTGTGTGTGTAAGAGGGTGTGAATCTGTGCATGCGAGCATGTGAGAGTATGTGTGTGCGCGCCTCTTGGGGTATGTGTGTGTTTCTGAGAGACTGTGTGTGTGTGTGTGTGAGAGGGTCTGTGTGCATGTGTGAGTATGTAAGACTGTGCGTGTATGTGTTTGTGTGAGAATGTATAGTGTAGTGGGGTCACCTGTAGTATGACATGACCCCAAGGTCCCAGTTGAGGCCATCCTCATGGGTACTGAACTTGGCTATCAGCCTCTGCTCGGCTATCATTTACACCACATCATTTACTTTCAAGATTCTTTCTGATCACGAATATCAGGCAACGAGATTTAATTTGACCTTATTGCAGCATTTTCCATAACCACTGGTGAAATTGGATCAGTTATTTCCGACTCAGGGTTTTGTTTGAGAGATTTGGCCAGTCAACTCATATCAACCTTATCCCATTACCTCCATGTAAACAAACAAGATGAATTTTTGACAGACTTGTTTTGAAACTAATTACATCTCAGATGATAAACCCTACGAATCAAATTTTGATTTCAAATTTTAGAACCAATAGATAAAGATATCAGATTTCTGGTGTATTCCAATATGTGAAACCCATCATAAACACACTGGTTTTTTTTCACATTATGTTATCTATAAAAACCAAGTTAATTATAAAACATCAATAAATGGAGATTAGAACAACCACAATAAAGTCATTTTCATGATCAAAGCAGATTACATCTATAGTACAAATGACATTAATTCTGATTCTAAATCAATAAAGCATAAAAATCTAGAATGATGTACTAAAAGCCAGGTACAATAATGAGAACAAAAGTGAATTGTTTGGAATCAGTGCTTTTTTTGTGAGGCTAATAGTCACAAAATTTGAGTTTGGAAGGTACAGTGTTTTTATTGTAATTCTCAAATAATAGAATGTGGAGCCTACTGCTGACAATTTGCTCAAAAGGTGATGGCATTTCTATGCTTAGCAAGTACAGGAGAGTTTGAGATGATTAAAATGGCCGTGGCAGACTTGAAAGAATGCTGCTGAAGAACCTGTATCCATCATTTTCTTTCAAATGCTGACAGACTGATGTTTCATGCTGGCAAATGAATACAGTGTGTTGTTAGGATCAGGAAAACATTACCTGGGAGTGGAATGGAGGTGATTTAATTGTCATGTTCAACAGAGAGTTGAACATTCTCTGAATGGAAAGAGAAAAGGAAAAGACATGGGAGCAGGATGAGTTGAGTTGCTTTGCCAAGAGCCAGCATGGAAATAATGGATTAAATGGTCTCCTTGTTTGAGATTTTTCTGCACATCCACCCACCTCATTTTCTGCATCCGTTGCTCTCGATGTGGTCTCCTCTATATCAGGGAGACAGAACGCCAAATTGTAGTGGTTCAGGGAACATCTCTGGGACACACGCACCAAACAACCTTACTGCCCTGTGGCCAACCACTTTAACAACCCCCCCTCCACTCCCCAACCACCAACTCATCCAAGGTCCTTCAAGCCTAGGCCTCCTCCTCCATCAAATTAAATCCACATGCTAACTGGAGGAAGAACGCCTTATCTTCAGCCTCAGGACCTTACAACCACATGGCATCAACATCGACTTCATGAGTTTCCAAATCTCTCCTTCCGCCATCTCATCCCAGATGCCACCTTATCCCCGCCATTGTTGTCCTAGCAGCAAGAACTATGGAAGCATCAAGCAGGATGCTGTCGGAGAGGTCACAAGGTTACATATTTGGGTGGTTGCTTTACCCGAAACACTACTCAGGTAGTGTCTCCCATCTATCCTCCTCCTCTAACGAAAAAAGGTACTGAGCATCATTCGGTAAGGTGGTAAGTGTTTTCTTTCATATTTCATTTTTTCAGCTGTCTATTTGGGAATTTAGAACAGTGGGAATGGAGGTTAGGGCAGTTGAATGTTCCTCCTGCAGTATGTGGGAGGTTAGGGTCGCTTCTAATGACCCTGCTGACTTCATTTGTGGGAAGTACACCCAGCTCCAGCTACTCAAGAACCATGTTAGGGAACTGGAGCTTGAGCTGGATGAACTCACGATCATTCAGGAGGTGGATGGGGTTATTGAGAGAGTTACAGGGAGGTAGTTACTCCACAGCCACGTGAAGAAGGTAGATGGGTTATCGTCAGGAGTGGGAAAGGGAACTGGCAGGCAGTGCAGGAATCTCCTGTAGTGGTTCCCCTCAACAGCAAGTATACTGTTTTGGATACTGTTGGAGGGGACCACCTACAAGGGCTAAGCCATAGGGTACAGGTCTCTGGCACAGAGTCTGTCCCTGTTGCTCAGAAGAGAAGGGGGAAAAGGAGCAGCGCTTTCATCATTGGGGGCTCCATAGTTAGGGGCACAGATCGGAGGTTTTGTGGGAACGAGAGAGACTCCTGATTGGTGTGTTGCCTCCCAGGTGCCAGGGTTCATGATGTCACTGATCATGGTTTCAGGATCCTTGAGGGGGAGGGGGAGCAGCCCCAGGTCATGGTCCACATAGGCACCAACGTCATAGGAAGAAAGGTGGGGATCTAAAGCAGAAATTCAGGGAACTAGGGTGGAAGCTTAGAGCTAGAACAAGCAGAGTTGTTATCTCTGGGTTGTTGCCTGTGCCATGTGCTAGTGAAGCAAGGAGCAGGGAGAGTGTGGAGCTGAACAAGTGGCTGCAGGGATGGTGGAGAGGGGAGGGTTTTGGATTCTTGGATAATTGGATTCTTTCTGGCGAAGGTGGGATCTCCACAACAGGATGGTCTTCACCTGAACCACAGGGGTACCAATATCCTGGGGGAAAATTTAAACTAAAGCTGCAGGGGGCTAGGGACCCGAATTGTAGTTCCAGTGTACAGCAGGTTAAGGGTAGCCAGGTCAGGGATAGGTTTACAAGGTCGCGTGAGGGCACCAGCAATCAGGGTGTTGGTTTGAAATGTGTGCACTTCATTGCCAGGAGTATCCGGAATAAGGTGTGTGCACTTGCAGCATGGGTTGGTATCTGGCATTTCGATGTTGTGGTCATTTCAGACACATGGCTAGAGGAGGGACAGGAATGGTTATTGCAGGTTCCAATATTTAGATGTTTCTGCAAGAACAGAGATGATGGTAAAAGAGGGAGGACTGTGGCATTGTTAATCAAGGGTAGTATTACAGCAGCTGAGATAACATTTGAGGACTCATCCACCAAGGTAGTTTGGGCTGAGGTTAGAAACAGGAAAGGAGAGGTCACCCTTCTGGAGTTTTCTGTAAGCCTCCAAATTGTTCCAGGGATGTAGAAGAAAGGATAGCAAAGATGATTCTCGATAGGAGCGAGAGTAACAGGATAGTTGTTATGGGGGCCTTAACTTTCCCAATATTGACTGGGAATACTATAGTTCAAGTAGTGTAGATGGATCAGTTGTTTGTTCAATGTGTACAGGAGGGTTTTCTGACACAGTATGTATAAAGGCCAACAAGGGGTGATGCCATATTGGGTTTGGTACTGGGGAATGAACTGAACCCAGCCAGGTGTTAGATTTGGAGGTAGGTGAGCACTTTGGCGATAGTGACCATAATCTGGTTATGTTTACAATAGCAGGACTAGGTATGTATCACAGGGAAAGACATTTAACTCAGGGAAAGGCAATTATGATGTGATTAGGCAAGATTTAGGATGCATAGGATGGGGGAGGAAACTGCAAGGGATGGACACACTTGTGGAGCTCATTCAAGGAACAGCTACTGCGGGTCCTTGATAAGTATGTACTATTGGGCAGGGAGATAATTGTTGAAAGAAGTAGTCATGGTTTACTAAAGAAGTTGAAGCTCTTGTCAAGAGGAAGACGAAAGCTTTTGTGAGGTTGAAGTTTGAAGGCTCAGGGGGCTTGAGAGTTATAAGTCAACCAGAAAAGAGAGGGAGAAGAAGATCCAGGAGGCGACATGAGAAGTTGTTGGCAGTTATAATCAAGGAAAACCTAAGGCCTTCAATAGGTATATCAGGAATAAAAGAATGACTAGTGTAAGATTAGGGCCAATCGAAGATAGTAGTGGAAAGTTGTTTGTGTAATCTGAGGACACGGGGAAGCGCTTAATGAATACTTTTTCTCAGTATTCACATTGGAAAAGGGCAATGTTAGTGAGAATATGGAGATACAGGCTACAAGATTAGATGGGAGTGAGGTTGGCAAAGAGGAGGTTTTAGCAATTTTGGAAAATAGATAAGCCCCCTGGGCTGGATGGGATTTAACCTTGGATTCTCTGTGAAACCAGAGAGGAGATTGCAGAGCTTTTGGCTTCGATCTTTATGTCATCATTGTTGATAGGAGTAGTGCCAGAAGACTGGAGGATAGCAAATGTTTCCTTGTTTAAGAAGGGGAGTCAGGATAATCCTGGTAATTATAGGCCAGTGAGTCTTACTTCAGTTGTGGGTAAGGTGTTGGAAAAGGTTATAAGAGATAGGATTTATAATCATCTGGAAAGGAATAATTTGGTTGGGGATAGTCAACATGGTTTTGTGAAGGGTAGGTCGTGCCTAACTAACCATACTGAGTTCTTTGAGAAAGTGACCAAACAGGTAGGTGCAGGTAAAGTGGTTGATGTGGTGTATATGGACTTCAGTAAGGCTTTTGCACAAAATACTGCGTTTTGAGATTAAAGGTGATTTAGTGGTTTGGATCAGAAATTGGCTAGCTGAAAGAAGACAGAGAGTTTTGGTTGATGGGAAATGTTCACCCTGGAGCCCAGTTACCAGTGGTGTGCCACAAGGATCTGTTTTGGGGCCATTGCTGTTTTACAAATGATCTGGATATGAGTGTAGAAGGATGGGTAGGTAAATTTGCAGATGGCACTAAGGTAGGCAGAGTTGTGGAAAGTGCCGAAGGGCTTGTGGGTTACAGAGGGACATAGATAAGACGCAGAGCTGACTAAGAAGTGGCAAATGGAGATTAATGCGGAAAACTGTGAGGTAGTTCACTTCAAAAGAAATAACAGGAATGCAGAAAACTGGACGAATGGTAGAATTTTTGGCTGTGTAGGTGAACAGAGAGATCTTGGTGTCCAGGTGCATAAATCCCTGAAAGTTGCCCCCAGGTTAATAGGGATGTTAAGGAGGCATATGATGTGTTGGTGTTTATTGGTAGGGGTATTGAGTTTCAGAGCCACAAGGTCATGCTTCAGCTGTACAAGGTACTGGTAAGGCCACACCTTGAGTATTGCAGTTCTGGTCACTGCATTATAGGAAGGATGTGGAAACTTTGGAAAGGGTTCAGAGAATCTTTACGAGGATGTTGCCTTGAATGGAAGAAAGGCTGAGGGAACTGAGGCTGTTTTCATTAGAGAGACGAAAGTTGAGAGGTGACTTAATCGAGACATATAAGATAATCAGAGGGTGAGATAAGGTGGACAGTGAGATCCTTTTTCCTCAGGTGGTGAAGGCTAACATGAAGGGACATAGCTTTAAATTGAGGGCTGATAGATTTAAGACAGATATTAGAGGTAGTTTCTTCACTCAGAATAGTAGGGGGAAGGAATGGCCTGCCTGCAACAGTAGGTTGATGTTAAGGGTATTTAAATGTGCATTGGACATACATATGGATATCAATGGAACAGTGGTTAGATGGGCATCCGATTATTTTCATAGATTGGCGCAACATGGAGGGCCAAAGGGCCTGTACTGTGCTGTAATGTTCTATGTTCTTTGTTTTAATCTTCCAATTTAGCACTGCACTCTTTACCTGTCCTGCCTGTCCATTTTCTTTCCCAGCTATCCGCTCCACCCTCCCAACCAACCTATTACAATTACCTCCCACCTGCATCCACCTATTGCCTTCCCAGCTATCTCCCCCCAGAGTCCCCCACTCCATCCCCACACTTATCTCTCAGCCACCGTCCCTCTCCACATTCCTGATGAAGGGCTTATCCCTGAAACATTGACTGTCCTGCTCCTCAGATGCTGCCTGACCTGCTGTGTTTTTCCAGCGCCACACTCTTCGAATCTGACTCTCCAGCATCTGCAGTCCTTACTTTCTTCTGACCCCCTTGTTTGTCATATTGGAAAAGATAAATAAGGGAGCATTGAATTGTAGCAATTGGAATGGGTGAGTGGGATGGTACACATATTAATTGAAAATCAGCAGGAATCATTTCAAACCACTAGTTGCTGATGAGAATATCTTTTGAGAAAACAATCCCTGCCATCAGAGAAAAAGAATGATGAAAATATATGTTTTCATATAGTGAAAACAGCCAGTTAGTGAACCATGAATGGAATTCTGAGTGCATAAACCATTCCTGAGTGTGGATTATGACTAATGTGCATTTGATACTTGCAAGAGAAAAGTTACAACAATAACTACGTACTTGAAATATTGCTTTTCTTCCACACTGTCACAGCAATAAATGAGACCCTCACCCCTATAAATGTCAGCAAACCGGAGAATTCAGTTGTAACATGCAAAATGTATTTCAGTGGCAGCGAGAAGTGTGACAAAGTCCAAAGAAGGAATATTCCTAGCTTCAATGATCTAAAGACACAGCAGGGCAAAGAACAAAAGGAATTGTACAGAGAAGAATATGAGGTTAAAGCAAAATTTGAGAAAGGAATGCTGTGTTTTCTAAACGTATGCATCAAATTGCTGATACAGAAAAGCATTGCAAGAAGATAGTAACCAAGCAATAGTGAACTTTAAATAATTCATGCACAATTCTCAATGAACATACATTCCATGAGAGTTAAACAATCAAACAGGAAAGTGGTCCACTCGTTGTTAGTTAAAAGAGTTAACTAACTCTTGTGTTAGACTTTAAAAAAAAATACTTACACTGTTACAACAGAAAGGAATAAGATTGAGGATTGTGTTGGGGGAGGGGTTTGGAAATCAGCAAAGGATGATGAAGGAATTGATAGAGAGGGAGAAAATAAAATATTAAAACAGTTTTTTAAAAAAATCAGTAGAACTTTAACAGTTATTTATTTTTAGTTCATTCACAGATGTGGGCAGTTAAGAGTCAATCACATTGCTGTGGGTCTGGAGTCATAAGTAACCCAGACAAATTTCTCTCCCTCAAGGACATTAAGTAACCAGCTAGGTATTTTCCCTAACAATCAACATAATTTTAATGTTATCATTAGATCCTTAATTTCAGATTTTCATTTACTTTAAATTCTACCATCTACCATAGCAGGTATTGAACCCAGGCCCCTAAATCATTATCTGAGTCTCAGGATTAATAATCTGTTAATAACACCATTAGACCATTGCCTCTCTGTTATGTAAAGGGAAGAGTATAACCAAAAGAAGATCCCTTAGACATAGAAACAGGAGATATTATAACAGGGAATAAGGAAATGGCAGCAATATTAAACAAATATTTTACTTCATAACATTGCTATTTAAGAAATGGGGAGAAGAAGAAATTGCATTTATAAAATACCTTTCATGACACTGAATGTTACAATACATTTTGTGGACAATTACATATTTAAAAAAAAATCATCCCTGCTGTAATGTGGTAAACACAGTAGCAAATGTACACACAGCCAGCTCCTAATGACAGCAATGTAATGGTGACTAAATAATCTGTTGTTGTGATGAAAATTAGGGGATATATGTTAGCTAGTAGAACTCAGGATAACTTGCCTGTTGGTTTGATTATTTTTCAAAATATAGTGGCAATGGATCTTTTAATGTCATCAGCTAGTTTCTGATCTTAAAGGAAATTTTGAGAGAAGAAGAAGAGAACAGCTTTCATGGCCTTGCTGTGTTCAGTCCATGTTGGTTTCGATCTTTTTGCTTTGTTGCCAAATGAAACATGGTTTGCTTGTAACTTCCAAGTCTAGCTCTACTGTTCAGCAAACTGAACACTCTGCAGTCAATCTTTCATCTTCAGTATGTGAACTTGTGATGCAGTTGTGAGTAAAGTAACTGATGCAAATTTCTTCGATGCCTCGCTGAGTTTCCGTGCCTCTTGATTCACATGGTAATTCCAATGCGGAATGTCATGTTAGTTGCCTGGATTTGTCAGATGATCACAGTAGATATTTCAAGTCAGCAATATCCTTTTTACAATCTATATATGTCTGTAGCATGAAAGCCAAATGATCAAAGCAGAATATTGGTAGTTCATTTTCTCAATGTTCACAACATCAACGTTCATAGACTTAACCAGCTCTGGCCAGCTTTGAGGAAGTGCAGGTTGTATTTCCTCCAATTCTCCTTCAATTGATTGGCCAGTAACTCACCTGGTCAAAGCAGAAATAAAAACGCAGCTGGCCGGGTTTGCAAGTAGATCCTGGGACAAAGAGCACACAAATCCTGAAATGAAGTAAGTTTGGGCTTTTGGACAGGGCATCAGGGAGTCTTGGGAGAGATTTTGGGTGGTATAGGTTTTAGAGTCCATGCAGACAGAAACAAAGTTGGAGGGGGGTCACATCTTTGGGGGAATGCCCTCAGTGCACATGGGGAGGGCGGGCGACACAATTGATGTAACCCTCCACCTCTTCAACAAATTAATTTAAACCACAGCTTTTGAACAGGGATACCTTCACCTGCCAACCCCTTTATGGCAAGGGTAATATATTGCTTGCAGCCATTGAGGTGTTAACTGGCTCAATTGCCCATTCGTTATTTTTTGGAAAAAGAACCGCTCACTTACCGTTTTATGGTGACAAGCTGGTGGGGTACCCACCCAAAGTATTTTACGTGCTCTCTCCTCATCCCGCTACACTAAGATCAGATCTGACAGTGGACTATAAAGTCTAGTCCTTGGTATCAGCGAACTTAGAAAATCATAGTTCGAGACAGTGCAAAAATGGTATTATCTACAAGATGCATTGCAGCAATTCACCAGTGATCCTATGTACCTATCAAACCCACAACCACTTCCATCCAGAAGGACAAGGGCTGCAGATATATGGGAACACCACCACCTGCAAGTTCAACTCCAAGTCACTTGCCATCCTGATTTGGAAATATATCGTCTCTCCTTCACTGTCACTGGATCAAAATCGTGGAATTTCCTCCCTAAGGGCGGTGTGGGTCAACCTACAACATGTGGACTGCAGTGGTTCAAAAAGGCTGCTCACCACCATCTTCTTCAGGACAAGGGACAGACAAAAACTGATGACCCAGCCATGATCTTCATGTCCCATGAGTGAGTAAGAAAAAAAAGAGAAGGTGACCAATGCATTTTAATGTAAGATAATGTGAAAGTATCCATTTTGTAGGAGCAGTACAAAAGCAGAATATTTATAAACTGTGGGAAACTGGTAATTGTTAATATTCAGAGGGATTTGGATATGCTTATGCATATCAGAGAAAGTTAATATGAAATTACAGCATGCAGTTAGGAAGGCAAAGGGTTTGTTAGCTTTTACCGCATTTACTTTTACTTTTACACATACATACAGTGAATGGCAGAACCCTGAGAAGCAGTAACATACATTGGGATCTAGGCGTACAGGTCCACAGTTCCGTGAAAGTGGTAACACAGGACGATAAAATGGCCAAGAAAGCGTATAACACTACGTGCTTTCATCGGTCAGGACATTCACAGTCATGTTGCAACTGTGTAAAACTTTAATTAGGCCACATTTGAAATATTTTGTACACTACCAGACGGATGTGGAGGCTTTAGAGAGGGTACAGAAAAGGTTTAACTGGATGTTGCCTGGTTGGGAGAATATTAACTATGAGGAGGCATTGGAAAAACTTTGTTTTTAGAAGGGTGACCTGATGGAGGATTACAAAATTTTGAGAGCTACGGATAGAGTGGATAATTGGAGTATTCAACCTAGCGTAGATTTAAGGTAAAAAGGGGAAAACTTAAAGGAAATGTGAGAGAATCTTTTTACATAGATGGTGATAGGTGCTGGGAATGCACTATCAAAGCAGGTGATAGAAACAGTTACCATAGAAAGGTAAAAGATGTATTTTGATAAATACCTGAAAGGAGGGGTAGGGGGAGGAGGGGAATAGAGGAATCAGACAGTGGAGAGGCAAAAGTTTTTTTTTACTTTAGAAAGGTGTCATAGTATTGGTGGACCGAAAGGGTTGATCCTGTTCTTTGTTCTTTATAGGGCTTTGGTGAGGTGGTGCTTAGAATACTGTGTACAGTCTTGGTCTCCTTATGAGGGACATACACTTTTCTAAACTGGGGGTGCATGGGGATGCAATGAAGTCTTACTAGATTGATTGCAGGAGGAAAGATTGAATAGTTTGAGCTTCTTTTCGCTAGTATTTAGAAGGGTGAGATGTGATCTCATCAAGTCAAGTCATAACAGCAGCTGAGAGGTTGTTTGCTTGGTTGGATAATTTCAACTAAAGGGACATAATCTCAGGTTTGAGATGGGGAGAGATTTCTTTGCCCAGAAAGTCGTGACCTCCTCCTGTTCCTAGCTCTTAGGTTCTTATGATAACTCAGTTGGTTCAGAGCCAAATCCCAGCTGGGTGCATGCCTCGAATAAATTATATGAAAATACAGATCTCGGTGGGACAGCTTTCAAATATAAATTGGCACAGCACCAAGAGCTGAGGAGTCACTTTCCTCCAGTACTCATTGAAATTATTTAAGAAATGGTATCTCTCAGTCTGTTGGCATTCACATAAGCAGCAGTCCTAATCAATTACTTTAGCCCTGTGCAAGGTAAATTAAACACTGTTTCTTAAAACTCGCCTCAGAGACCCAGATTCTGCAATGTACAGTTATGATGCTTAGCAAAGCAAGTGTAAATTAGTAGACAATGGACCATGTCCAATTATTTCATTTGTCCTCTTGTTGAGCAACTTTTTGTGCTGGGAAAGCTTGCTTTTAACTTTTGACTCTGGATCATATGTTGCTAATCAAATTCTTTGAATTTCTTCTGACATGTTTAGTAGTAAATGTATAAACATAATAAATGAGTTTGGAGAATTTCAAACACACAGTAATTTAAAAAATACAGTGTTGCATATTTCATTGCGATAAGGCAAATTAGAAACAGAGCAAGACTTCACTTTTTAAAGGCCCGAATTGGAGACTAGACTATATTACATTAATCCCTCATGACTGGCTGCAAGTTTTAAATATAATAACTGACATCTTCCTGTGTTCCACCCTGTGGCCTCTCTATCCTTTGCGTATCTTGGACATGCTTCTTTCCCACTTTGTGGAATAGTGGGAAAACGATAGAAGGATTTGCCGACTGACCAACCTATTGAATCATGGCATGAATGCTTCTTCAGCAGCCAACATGTTTGTTGCATCTTGAACCCTGAACTTCTTGTCTAAATACTATCACTATGTTGGAAGATCTGTCTATGAACTGAAGCAGCTAAAGCACAAAGTCAGGATGGTCAGAGTAGCTAATAGCCAAATTTCATGGTGCTGTAGTCAGATTACATCCAGTTCTGGTCACCAAGGAATAAAAGTGCCAGAAACAGCACCAAGAAAACCAAAGAATTGATGTCAACACTCAGGGGCTTGAGTTATGAAGGAAGACTGCCAAAATTTAGGCTTGCGCAGAGAGTGATAAGGGCTTGGAATACCCTACCTGCTAATGTAGTAATCTCAGCCACATTAGGGAGATTTAAGGAATTCTTAGATAAGCACATGGATGATGATGGGATAGTGTAGGGGGACGAGCTGAGAATAGTTCAATGGTCGGCGCAACATCGAGGGCTGAAGGGCCTGTTCTGCGTTGTATTGTTCTATGTTCTAACCAGCCTAAAATGAAGAGAGCTCACTGAAGGTAAGTAAGAATTTTAAAGCTCCAGAAATGCTTCAGTTTGAATATTACTACCATATAAACTCTGTGCCATGGCAATATTGCAGTGTGTACAATACAATGCATAACTTTGGGAAACTCCTTTGTTTCAGACTGGGACATTTTCTACTCTATTTCTGAACTGATAGCTAAAGTGCTATGTTAAATTTTAACGTCTTGCTAATGAAAAGTTGTGTATCTGATTTTTTTTTTCTTTCGCTTCTCTCTTCTGGAGAATGTGATGTGTGCGAGGTTCAGCCTTGGTTGGAACATATAGCTCAAAGCTGTATATATATTTAAAAAAAATCCTGCTTCTGACCGCCTCAGAGCAATCTGGTACAAAAGATTTTCCTTAAAGCAAATTAATAATTCATTGAGATGAGTGTGTAGGATTTGTACTCTGATGACTGACAAACGTGCAATTTAGATTTTATTGTAGTTGAGGTAGTAGAAGTATTAATTGAGGCACAAGTTTCTAGACTTATTCAGTCAGTGATTTTCTGTATTGTGGGATGGGAGTCATTGCCAACTCTGAATTTGCTACTGTCACGTTCTGCTGTCTCAGGGTACCATGCGATACATGCTGTTCTTACTCCTTAGTGGCATTGACTCCTCAGATGTTACCTGTGAATGCCTGAAAAGATGCTTGTGACATAAAAATCAAGTGAGACTTTCGCTGCTGCTGGTGACACACAGTGAGATTGTGGATTGTTGGCTCTAGTTTCTGGTCTTCCTGGTTCAGTATATTCAGACACTGCCATATTCAAGTAGTTAACTCACAAAGTAGTTGGGTCAGCACATTTAGGCTTACAGTCACCTACACATATTCATAACCTTCTGCTCCTCTGGGTTTTCTCCGCACCCACTTAACTGCAGTACGCCCAGAAATAATCTCTACACCTGCAATAATATTCACAGCTCTTGTGATAGTCATCTTTTTAACCTCACGCCTACCCTGGACTTAAGTGTGTTCCTTCCAATCCACTCACACTCCCATTACTGTATAATATTGGTTGACTTCCTCTTCGATAATGACTTGCAGCAAGGCTCTTGCTGCTATTTTATTCCCCTCGTGCTTCAGGGAGATGAACACTTGCAGTGGAACTAAATATAGATGAGTATCTGTTGGTATTTTCCTCTAACATTCTAACTCTCCACTCATGTCTATTTTGATAAGATTTTCAAATAACAGAATATCAGCTCTTGACATCCAGGTTCTGTAAACATACCAGTAATTGTTTTCTATAAAAAAAAAACACCCTCCATTTTCTTAGCGCATGTATTTTTGGACTATTAAACATAAAGACACTTTCGATGATACTGGAATAAATAATAGAATCCCTACAGTGTGGAAACTGGCCATTTAGCCCAACAAGACCACACTGACCCTCCAAAAAGTAACCCACCCAGACCTATTCCCCGATTATTCTGCATTTATCCCTGACTAATGCATGTAACCTATTCATCCCTGAATGTTATGGGCAACTTAGCATGGCCAGTTCACCTAACCTGCACATCTTTTGGATTGTGGGAGGAGAACCTGGAGGAAACTCACACAAAGAATGTGCAAACTCCACACAGATAGCCGCTTGAGGCTGCAATCAAACCCAGGTCCCAGGTGCTGTGAGGCAGAAGTGCTAACCACTGGTCCACCATGTCACCCAGAAAGAATCCATGTGATTGGCTTGAAACTAAAGGTGCACCATTTCTTTGTACCTTATATAGATGTTTAATACAAGCGAAAGAGTTTTGCTCAAAATATATCACATCAAACATTTGCTTAATATATCAGAATTGTGTTCACACCCATTGTGCATAGAGAACTCTAATCTGTATACTAAGGCAAAAGTATCATGGAGAAATTCATTTAACTAGTTAAAGGTTAGTCTGAAGGTAGATCATGGAGCAAGGGGTTAGGGATAGTGAAGAATCAAGTTGATTTCATTCACCTCAATGTTTAGCATTTTTAAAAAATCCATTAGCAGCAATGTTTTATGCTGATGTAAATGAATTTCAGGAAGTACACTGATATTAATAATTGTTTGAAGTGATCTGCTACTGCTGATTCATGCCAAACTTGCTTAAAAATTCTGAAGGATCCAATTAACCTTGGAGACATTATGAGAAGCATTTAGCAAATAGGGAAAAAGAGCACAAGACTGAGTTCAAACAATCTGGCTTCCATCTGACATTGACTGTAACAAATCCAATTATAGAGGAAAAACAAAACATAAGTCTGTTGCTAATTACAGCATGTTTGAATTTTGGGAAGAAATATATACTTTGCATTCGAAAGGGCATCTCGGAATAGCAACTAAAATACTGGGGAAGAGTTAAGAAGCATGTAAGATGCTCCTAAAATGTATGGAAATGCAAAATGTTTCTGGCAGAGTTGAGTGAAAGGCACGCAGGGAAGTTGTTCCTCACAAATGTTTACAGTGAGTAGCAAACCAAGGTAGGAGGTTAGAATAGTTCAATCACAGATCTCTGTTGAAGCTGAACTCAGTCAGGACAGCAATACGGTGTTACCACTAGCCTCAGCAATTTCATATTAGAGAGTTGGAAATGAGCCAGGCTGTCTCCTCCTGCAATGGATCTAGTGGGTGTTTCTGCTTAGTCTTCATTGGCTTGCCAGCACTCCCCACTAAAAATCATTTAGGGAAACGGTCACTTGGGGAATAATGCCAGTTGGGCCAAACAACCTCATGGATGAAAATACACTCAGATAAAAGAGAGAAAACCACAGAGTTTTAAACAAATGAAGCAGCAGCAGATCAAAGCATTTATTTGGAGGGCGAATTGGTTGGAGTCACTCCAGGATTAAGTTAAACATGATGAGCTGTGAGAGGCAGAGCAAAATTAGAAACACTTGGGTGGTGAAATTCCACTTCAGTTTTTATATTAGAAAACACAGCAGGGAGGGGGAAGCTTCAAAAGCACATTCAGAAGGTAATGTACACTGTGTGGTTGTAGGGATTAGGAAACTTTTTGTTTTAGACCCTAGATATTGTTGTCATAACGTCAGCAGATAAACACACTGCATAAACTTAGAACATTCCTGAGTCACCTATTTTAGTGGACTCTGTAAATTATTTAAAATCAACGCTTGCTTTAAAATAAACCATATATCATACGAACATGATAAACATTTTGTCATCTGCTATTGCTGAGAATAATATCAATCAGTTTTAGTATTAATATTGTTTACTAACTTCAGTAATGCTGATGTTCTTGTGTGTAAAATCTCCATGTTTTTTTCCTCCACAAGACACACGTTGGATATATATTCGCTCAAACGACCAGTGCAGCGGATTCACTGGAACTCCACCTTTTGCAAGTTACCTTCCAGGATACACACCACCCTGATTTGGAGCTTTACCACTATTCCTTCACTGCTGCTGGGTCAAACTTTTGGAGTTCTGCCCCCCAACACTGCCCATGGACTGTAGTGGTTCAAGAAGCAGCTTTCACCTTTGTCTCAAGTGGAATTGTTGACGAGCGATAAACTCTGGCCCAGCCAACAATGCCCATGTCCGAGGAATTAGGAAAGAAAATGGAAATATGGCCAATCCCCTGTGATCCATGATCATGTCATTCTTACACGATATATATCTTGACATGCATTTGGCTTACTAACTGGTGGCAACAAAAACAGTGAAACTAATAAAGGCTATGGTATGCTTCATGGACTGGGCTGTTTTGAAGTTTACTGAAGCATGCCTGGATAGATGTGTTACTCTCTTTAGATCCGCAGCAATTGCTTTCACAGGATTGTATGTGTCAGGGTAACCTCATTTATGTTGTTTCCTGATACACCTTCTCCTCCTCACAGTGCCGAACATGCTATCCTGCCCTCATCATGTCATTGAATGTGATCCACAAGAGGATGGACAAAATTTATAGATTCACAGTTATAGTCAAAGGAAAGGTGAAAAAGCTATACAGGGCACATAGACCAGAACATTGTGAGCTGCTTGAAATGTAAATGCTTGGTAGCTTTATCATGATATCAAGTATAATGAGACAGTGTAATTAATGTGTAAATACTATACCAAGATATGTATGGGCCATATCTGTGTGACCATCATTATCAAGGCACAGCTGTATCTAAAAATGTAGGAGTTTCCCAGGAATACTGGAAGAATTTCCATTTGGATATGTTTATTCATTCATGTCCTAAATTTGCCATAGTGTGGGTCTGATCTTTGTATAATTTGACACAGTAGAGTATGAATGATTTACATAATCCTGTTAATCCAAAATATTCGTGGTCACTCATTAATGTATCAAAAGTTGCTGCACCTATATCTGATTATCATCAATGGTTTGTACAACTATCCTTCTGACTTTATTTTCTGGGAAAAATCTATTTCTCACCCTCAAATCAATTGGGAAATTCATCATGTTATGACCAGTGTTTGGAACATCCTGCAAATTCCTATATGATGAGATATCATTTAATTTGTAAACTACAGGTTCAATAGAAATAGAAGAGGCTAAATTGCATTGACCATGCGTTTTCCAGGAGAAACCTTATGGTTTCATGAGGATTTTCATGTAAAATTAAACTGGACAAAGTACTGTCCAAAATAGCTTTGCTGAAGAAAGGAATCATCATCAAGCAATTGTTATGGCCTGAGAGGCTGAGCCTGTGCTTTTGAAATTAAGCAATCTCTAATCGTATTGAAACTTGCATGAGTTTAGGTCCTAGGATATTCCAAAGAATGATCATAATATTATGAATTTCACAATCAGTTTGAGCATGAGAATTTTAGGTCAGAAGCTAATGTCTTGAACTTATTTAAAGGCAAATAGAAAGATGTGAAGACAGAGTTAGCTAAAAGGATCTGATTTTAAAAAATGGAAAGCAGCAGATAAGCAGTGATGTCGATTTAAGATATTTCATAACTCTCAACAAAGATGCATCCCAGTAAGAAGGATGAAGTATCAATAGCTAACTAAGGAAAGTGGTGTCAAATTGAAAGAAATGGCACACAACAATGTGAAGGTTAGTGGTAGGTCAGAGGACTAGATACATTTTAGATGACAGTGAAAGATGACTAAAATGAAAAGGGAGAAAACAGATGGTAAGAATAAACTAGCAAGAGATATAAAAATGGAGAGTAGGACCTCCTACACATATATAAGGAAAGAATTAACAAAGTAAATGTTGGTGTCTTAGGCAACGAGTTGTGGGAATTAATAATGGAAAGCAAGAAAATAGCATACACCCTCTCCACAACAGAAGACAATTAAGGAATCTGAATAATAATAAAAAAAGGTTCAAGGGCAATTTGGGATGGAGTAACTTAAGTCAATTATGACTGAAGAAAAAATATCAGACAAAATAATGATTGGAAAATCCCTCAAACTGAACAATAGCTGTAGAAATAATGGATGCTCTGTTTGCAATCCTTCAAAATTCCCTTGACACCACAAAGATGTCAACAGGTTAGAAATCAGTAAATTTACTGCTTCTGTTTGAGAATGAAATAAGACAAAATACAGGAAATAGTTATCCAAACGTCTGTCGATGGGAAACTACTGTAGTTCATTATTGAGAAGTAGTAGTGGGACATTTAGGAAATCACAATACAATGTGAGAGAATCAACATGGTTTTATGAAATTATGTTTTGTATTTTTTAAAGGATGGAACAAATAGAGCAGATAATGGAAACCAGAACCTGCATTTGAAGCAGTTCATGGAAGATTCACTTTGTTGATTTGTTTTTCAATGGCGGAATCATCTTATCAGGACATGTTGAGAAAGTGTAGGCCTATACTAGAGTTTAGGGCCCATACTATTTGGAACCAAAATAAATGCAAGCTGTTCTTATTGAAATGTTTGGATATAATTTGACAGGGTAGACACTAGGAACTCTTGGAGAAATCTCGAATTAGGAGTCATAGTTTTAGAATAACGGGTCTCTCATTTAAAATGGAGATCTGGAAAAATTAAGAGATTGTAAATTTTCAGAAGTCTCTACTCCAGGTGCTGTAAAAAGGAACTTATTTAACTGAACTGTCCCCATCCTTCACCATTCTCCTCTGCCTGCCTGAACTCATGCTCACTTTAAACAACTTCTCCTTCAACTCCTCTCACTTTCTTCAGATCAGTGGTATGACCATGAGTGCACACATCGGCCCAGTTATTCCTGACTCTTTGTGGAGCATGTGGAAAATTCCTTTTTCCAGTCCTACTCCAGACCTCATCCAAACTCTTTCTCTGTTACATCAATGGCATTATTGGTGCTACTTCCCTCTCTTGTCCAGAATTGGAAAAACTTATCAATTTCATTTCCAATTTCCATCCTGCTCTCACCTTCAGCTGGTTCATCTCCAACTCCTCCCTTCCCTTCCTCACCTTCAGCTGGTCCATCTTACATGAATAGGAAAGGTTTAGAAGCATATGGCCCAAATGCAGGGAAATGGGGTTAGCATTTTTGGTCAGCATGGACCAGTTTGGATCAAAAGCACTCTTTGAAAATCCATCTCCAACTCCTCTCTTCGCTTCCTCGACATCTTGTTTCCATTTCTGAGGATAGACTGGCCACTAACATCCACTACAAACCTATTGACTCCCAATTACCTTGACAATACATCCTCATATCCTGCTTCTTGTAAAACTCTATTCCATTCTCCCAGTTTCTCCATCTCTGGCACATTTGTTCTAATAAGGGGGCCTCAGAGATGTCCACTACTGTCCTCTCCCGAGGATTCCTCACTAGTATGATCAACAGGGTTCTTAGCTGTGTCCAACTCATCTCCTGCGCATTTGCCCTCAATTCTTCTCTTCCCTCCCACAACAATTATAGGATTCTCCTGGTCCTTACTTATCACCTAACCAGCTTCTGCATCCAAATGATTATATGCTGCTATTTCATTATCTCCAGTAGGATGCTATGATAAGACACATATTTCCCTTTCCTCCTCTTTTGTCAGTGTTTGCAGGGATCATTCTCATCGGGGCACCCTTGTCCACCTCTCCTCCACTCCCAGCACTTCCCCACACCCCCAAAGCACCTTCCTATGTAATTGCAGAATGTATCCAACTTGGAAGGTGTAACACCTGCCTGTTTATCTCCTCCCTCCTCACCATCACTCGTTTTAGTCTACTGTATTCACTGCTCACAACATGGTCTCCTCTAGACTGGGGAGGGGAAACGCACACGGGTGACTGCTTTGTAGAACACCTATGCTCTGCTCATAAAAGTGATCGTGAGCCTGTCACTTTGATGCACCACTGTGTTCCCATGCCAACATTTCTGCTTTAGATCTGCCGCAATCCATCCAGTGAGCCTCAGCACAAGCTCGAAGAACAACATCTCATTTTCAGCTTGCGAATCCTGCAGTCGTTAGGACTCAACGTTGAGTTCAATAACTTTAAATCATGATCACACCGTTCCATATTTTTTACTCACCCCGCACCTTCGTCCTGTCACAACATGGGTTGCTTTCAGGTAGGTAAAAACAATGACTGCAGATGCTGGAAACCAGATTCTGGATTAATGGTGCTGGAAAAGCACAGCAGTTCAGGCAGCATCCAAGGAACAGTAAAATCGACATTTCGGGCAAAAGCCCTTTATCAGGAATAAAGGCAGAGAGCCTGAAGGGTGGAGAGATAAGTGAGAGGAGGGTGGGAGTGGGGAGAAAGTAGCATAGAGTACAATAGGTGAGTGGGGGAGGGGATGAAGGTGAGAGGTCGG
>NC_057744.1:17225462-17385909 GCF_004010195.1 Chiloscyllium plagiosum
GGGGGTTGGGGGCCGCTCGTTGTGGGGGGGGGAGGTTGGGAGGGGGGGGGGGGGTAGACAGGTTGAGGCGGTTAATGTCCCGGCGGTAGTTGGAAATGAAGAGATCGAGGTCAGGTAATAGGCCAGCGCGGGGTGTCCAGTGGATGCAGTGTCTTGGAGGTGGGTGAAGGAGTCCTCGGAAGGTGGGCGGGAGTCCTGATTGTGAAAGTAAGCTTGGAGGCGGAGGCGGCGGAAGAAGTGTTCATCGTCACGGCGTGTATTAAATTCATGGATGCGTGGACGGAGGGGGATGAAGGTGAGTCCTTTGCTGAGGACTGATCGTTCGTCCTAGTGAGGGGAAGGTCTGGAGGGATGATGAAAACTCGGCAGGGCTGGGAGCTGGTATCTAGTGTGGGTGTGGAGCTGGGAGTGGGGGCGGAGCCAGTAACTGGAGTGGGTGTGGTGGTGAGGGGAATGGGGATGGAGTCATGAGCAGGGGTGGTGTTCCCCTCAGGGTTCTGGGGGCCGGGAATGGTGACAGTGGGATCTGTGGGGGGCGTGTCAGCAGAATGCAGGTGAGTGGCATTGGTGGGGGTGGAAGTGGTGCTTTCAGCATAGCCAACCCATTGTCTCCTATTTTGAGAACTCGTTATCACTTAATCAGCTTCTCTTCAGTTCAGGCTTACTATCAATGATACCTTTGTCTGTTACATCTTTCATCTTTCTCAAACCCCCCGGCCACCCGCTGTCTCTCTTTCTTTCCCTCCCTCTTTCTGGGCTCTACCTATCAGCTCACCTCTGCCCCACACTTCAGAACCTGTGTTTAGCATAAGCACGACTTTAATCCTAGCTTCTATCAATTCTGATGAAGAGTCACCTGACTCAAAATGTTAACTCTGCTTTCTCCCCACAGATGTTACCAGACTTGCTGAGTTTCTCCGACAATTTTTATTTTCGTTTCAGGTCTCCAGCGTCCACAGTTCTGTCTTATTCTATTCCAGTGAACCTTGAGTATGCTCACTGCTGAAATAGACCGATTTTCGAACTTTAGAGGAATCAAGGATTATGGGGATGAGGCAGGAAAATGGAGTTAAGACAAGAATTCAGTCAGTTCTGATCTTGTTGGGTACTGGTGGATGCTCAGGGGACTCTATGGTCTACTCTTATTCCAGCTTCTGTTTTGTATGCTCTTTAAGTGCAGCTTGTAATGAAACTTTACAAAGCAAACCTCTCATTGCACTAAAATAGGATGAAATGTGATATGACTCCATAATCAGTCACACAATGCCATTGTTGATTATATTTTCTGGTCTCGTATGATAAAATGTCATAATCAATTCAAGTTTTAGAAACAGGAAGAACATTAGCTGTACATCTGTATCGTGAAGAACAGAGACGGAGGTTCATAGCTTCAGAAAGAAAATTGGAAAGACTTAATTTCTTTAAATTTGTGTTGCTTTCTAAAAAAAAACTTTTTTGTCCACTCCTGCGCCCCTGTGAAATCTCTGCACTGTACAATAACTTGGGGAAAGCTGCAAACCCTCTCAATGATGTTCAGTTCTTTTACAGGGAGGAATACAAGACCAAACCAGGTGACTCTCTGAAATAACTCCAAGGAGGCAGGTATCCCATCACCAAGTTACCTTTTACATACACGTACACAGTACATGGACTTTGACTAGCTTGCTCAGAGCGAGTCTCTAGTATGAGGAGACTTTCTGAAACTCCTGTTTATCTCAGGTTAACAGCCCCAATTAGGGAACTCATACTCAATGAGATCCATCCAGCCCTCATTCTAATCACTACACCCTCCTTTCACTTGTTCACTTGTACATTGAGATGTTTAATTGAGGTTGCATCGACCTTCATTCCGATTGGCTTTGGTGAGCTGAGTTGGCCAAGGGCTTGTTTAGATCATTCCTGGGAGATTAGATGTCGCTGCTGTATAAGAATACAGATATATCAATGCTCAATTGTTCTATCACTGCAGGGATCAAGCTCAATGGATCAATTGCTTTTTTGTCTAATCTGTCATTTGTAGCATATATAAATGCTCTAGTATCTCCCTGCATAATTTTTAAAAAATAAATTGTCTTTCTGCTCTTGTGATGATAAGAAATTATTTCTTCATGACTGACTCACTGGCTAGGGGAACACTTGTTCCCCTTATTTATCTCAGCAAAATCTCTCAAATTAAAACATTTCTATCATGTTTCCCCTTAATCTTCCAATCCAGAGAAGTAAAAATGTCTCACTTTACCTGGAATCTCTTCATAACTAAAGTATCTCATCCTTAGTAATCTTAGTAAATCTCTTCTGTTGCCTTTCTGTGGTCTGGCCATTTCTCTAAAGGAGAAAATCCAAATTATCTTTGTTCTGTCTCTCACCAAGATTGTCAAATCTTACCAAAATACACTCTAAGCAGAAAAATGGCTGGAAGTAAACTACTGCAAATTGCCAACTTTATTTGTTAAGTGCTCGATTTATTGATTTCACAACTTGAACATTGGCAATTTTAACCATATATGGAATTCTTTTTAGCATGTTCTGTATTCTTTACTCTTATCCTTGACAGAGACAATTAATCAAAAGTTCTACCCTGCTACAGAGAAAGGCTCAGCTGTGAAGAGATGATCAATACTCCGCGTGTAATAGAAAAACATTGAAATCAAAGAGCAAATTATTTTCATCTCCCTTTTCTCTTCTTGAAAATGGAACAAAAGCTGCATTCAAGAACCAAAGATACAAAAGATATGTTTAGAACAGGTGTGCTGCTGTCTGAAAACAAAAAATAAGAGATAAAAACTGAATAGGAGATGAAAAGAAAACGGAATGGGGAAGGTGAACTGGGTTTACAGTTCGAAATTGATGAACTTAAAGTTGAGCTTGGAAGTTGTAAAGTGCATGATTTAATGATGAGATGTTGTTGCTTAAGTTTGTATTGAGCTTCTCTGGAAGACTGCAACAAGCCATAGTGGAGAATTGAATTGAGAGACTACCAGAAACATAACTCCAACTTTTTGATGGCCTTTCACTTTAGCTTTTCACCTTGGACCCTTAATAATATGTGTATTCTTTGCGTAACTAGGCTTGGCTGAAACTGTAACTTAATAAGAGGATTATGTGTTTGGAAATTTGTCTGGACAGCTAGAAAGAATTGTTGAATTTGGTTGATTGAAACTTTCTGTCTTCATAAGTGGTTCTTTCTGTGATTTCGTTTGGTCAATGTCGCAAGGTGTATTTGTAGAAGTTTAAGTGATGCATAAAAATATAGAAAACAGGTTCCACACATTGCGTATTTGCTTGATTGGGAAGGACTATGAGTTCAAATGAGGCTATAAGCACCCACGTGGGTAGGTGGAGGCGCATGAGTTTTCATGGAGGTGGAATGAGGAGTTGGTAGGGGTGAGAGAGAAGGTAGAGGGTTGGGGTTTAGAGGGCCTAAAATGTAACAATAAAATAGAGACAAAGTCACACGGACTGGAGGCAGGCCTTAGCACGTGCCCACCACTGCAGTTGCCTCAGCTTTGATTCTGGGACAGCAGCCTTGCCCCTATCCCACACCTTCCCTGCCTTTCCAGAGGTTCAAAGAAAAGTTTAGCCACTACTCCTGAAATCCTGGCCAGTCCCTACTTTTTAACTAAAGTCACTGAACAAATTATCTTTGTCATTGACTGCATTGCTGCTTGTGGGAATTTCTGTATGCTGACTGACTCAACCACAATGCTGATTAAACTGTGAAAATAAGTCTGAAAGTGAAGTAAACTTTTGATCTTCAAGGATAATGAAACACACTGTGTAAATGCCATCTTTTTTTCACAGTCGCAGCATATTTTAACTGAAGTGTCAATACGTGTTTGAAGTAGGGGGAGAAATAGAACCACTGGAGAAGAAAGCAGGATCTTAGGATTAGTTTTAGAATTGTTGTTGCAAATTGTTGTCAAGAATGCAATACTCCAACATCTGCTAACGTGATCTTGCGACTAATGACCAGGAGTGAGAATTGACTGACTCCTTAAAAGACCTCTCGTTTTAACAGTCTTAGTGGGATTGTGAGCTTGTCATTTATTTTACTAAATATAATTAGAGCACTTTTCTTGATGTTTTTATACTGTAATACAATTCAATGTTCTTTATGCTTCAAATTATTACTGATTTATAAAAAAGAACAAAACAATCTATTTTCAATCAGGAAGATTATGTTTGAAAGGCATCCAAGCCACAGTACATTAATAATGATATTCAGGTGACATTTACATCTTTAGAACATTAATTTTGCAGCTCATGGTGCAGCATCACGTACAATTAAGACTTAATTTAATCACTTTCTTTTATTTGAAAATGTTTTCTTCATTGTGGTCAGAGTTAGATGCATCATAAACCGAATGAACTAAAGCTTTTCATTGAACAAGGCATTCCTTCATCTCTTTTTTTGTTTGATTTTAAATAATTTAATCAATATCTTTCAAATACATTTATAATTAAAATTAGCATTGGAAAGATTAAATTGAAGTGCTGAGTTATTCAGCTAACATCTAAAAAAAATTAACCCTATACTTTCATTGACTAACATCCAAGATTGCAAATTAATGTTAATATTGTAAGAAACCATTTCTGATCTAAGCTAATGCTTCAGGGTGGGAAACTGCCCTCAGGAAAAGGTGTGGTAGGATATTGAGCATTGTTTTAAATGAATCAGTTCCAGATCCTGGTTAAACCACAGTTGGAATATTGTGTTCGGTTCTGATTGCCTCATTATAGGAAAGATTTGGAAGCTTTAGAGAAGGTGCAGCGGAAGTTTACCAGGAGCTAGGGCTTTTCTCATTGGAGCAAAGAAGGATGAGAGGTGTCTCGATAGAGGTGTACAGGATGTGAGGGGCAGAGATAGAGTGGATAGCCAGAGAATTTATCCCTTGGCAGAAAGGTCTATCATGAGCAAACATAATTTTAAGGTGAGTGGAGGAAGGTTTAGGAGAGATGTCAGAGGTCGGTTCTTTGCACAGAGTGGTGGGTTCTTGGAATGCACTGCCAGCAGTGGTAGTAGAGTCAGATACATTACGGGCATTTGAGTGATTCTTAGAGAGTACACGGAAGAGAGTACAATGAAGGGTATGTAGGTTAGTCTGATTTTGGAGTAGGATAAAAGGTCGGCACAACATTGAGGTCCGAAGGGCCTGTACTATGCTGTACTATTGTCTGTTCTATGTCATATTCTGGCCAATGCCATTAAAAATAACTTTTGGCCATTAGATTAATTTGATTATGTGCAAATAGATTATTTTCTTTTACCGCTAAGGGCCTAAAATGGTCAACTCTACAATCTGCTCGATATTCTTCATAATAGGCAGGGGTGACATTGAGCAAGTGGGGAGATTGTGTCATGTACAAGTTTTCCCTACGAGAGGTGAATGCTGCGACCAAATACAATTCAACCCTTTGGTTCTCCTCACCATACCTCTTTACATGCTCATGTACATGAAAGAAGTTCACATTGTGAGTTTGTAAATAAGTTTAGGTCTTCCAATTGAGGTCTTGTAGGCTTGGCTATAGCAGCCTTAATTGAAGAGCAAGCCTCCTTCTGTTTTTTCTCAAATGACTTATCTGCACTCCAACATTGAAGAGCTTCCCCTCCATTGCACATCAAACCTAATCTGAATCTAATTAGACAGGTCCCAAAGTAAATGCTGATAAATATACGATTGAAATGAAGCAACACAAATTTCCAGGGAAAGATTTTAGTTATTTATGACTTGCATTGTATACAATTACTAGAAATAGTTGGAAATTCTTTTTATTCATAAAGAGGGAAACTTGATCTAGACAAAACATTATTTCCAGTAATATTATAATTGTAAGTATTAAAAAGTTCTAGTGATTAACACATTTTAAAATCTTGTAGCGCTAGGCACAATAACACTTACACAGCTTTTCTCTGTGCTCAACCCAGACAGTCCCGATAGAGAAAATAACATTTTTATGAAGACACAACCACATGCAAAAGAAATAGACTTTGTGTGTTATTACTTAATTTGCTTGATGGACCATTTATTTTCCTGAAGAATGTTTTCAATTTTGAATAAGACTGGAACAATTGCAAATGGTTTTCATTTCCATATTGCCAGATCATGTTGCAGAAATGTCTTAGAAGTGCTTTCTGAGTGACTAATTTCTGGGTGATGATGGTTATGTGAAAAGCATAGTAGCCATGTTGCATACAGCAAGGTCTTAGGTTAGATTACACTTATATTTATTGCCATATATTTATAAAAACACAGTGAAAAGTGTATTATTTCATGTTGTATGTAAAGTCTCAACAAGCTCCGACACCATCTTGTAACATTGAATTTAATCAAAGATTTTACTGCAATACAGTTTAAATATTATCTCTTCTTTTTGTTTCTCCACCTCCGATCACTGCTTTCCATTGGCTGGAGTCTTTAAAACGGGATCCTTTGTCTCTGTAATAGGCTCCAGGGTCTCGGTTATGTGTTATGTTTAGATCAGAGTGGCGCTGGAAAAGCATAGCCGGTCAGGCAGCATCCGAGGAGCAGGAGAGTTGACGTTTCAGGCATAAGCCCTGGGCTCTCTTGCACCTTGGATGCTGCCTGACTGGCTGTGCTTTTCCAGCACCAAGCTCTTAGACTCCGTTAAAAAGGCATGTTGACATGGGTGTATAAAACTGTTTAGAGCATGGGGATGGGGAGTGAGAGTGCTGTCAAGGGTGAAAGTGAGAGAAATTCAAAGAATGGAACAAAAAGTTAAAAATAACGTAGGCCCAACAATACTCAAACAGATTATAAGTTACTTTGAAGAGAGTTAATTCATGGAGGACCCAACATATCATAGCAATTCTAGTCCAGCTTGACTCATAAGCAGGGTGAGCAAACCATGTAAGAGTTGAAAGACACTTCCCTATGTAGTAAATTATCCAGTGAGTGATACGGAAGAATCCAACTGCACATTCAGTGTTTCTGCTTTGAGTCTTTGGTTTGTTTTTAAATTTGATGTTGCTCGAAGGTTACTTTGTGCTTGGGCCTCCATTTGCCTGGAATTCCAGTGAGACTGTGATCAATTCATTTCACTTGTAACCTTAAGCCATAACCCAGTTCTGAACTCAACTTGAACTTGATTCTTTCAATGTAAATAATGTTTATTAAGACATCTGTGCTGTCTGCTCTCTGTATGGGTTATGCAAGTAAAATGAATGCCTTCTCCATCATGTCATTTAAGCATTTCGGATGGCAGTAATTTGTGAGTAGAGGAGAAAGCTAAGTGTTTTGATGCACTATTTAAGATCAGAATAAACAGAACAGAAATTCTAATAACCATCTTAATTTGTGCAGCAGCAGGTTAGAATAGAATAGCAATTTATTGTCACATGTATTTTTACAAAAAAATGCATTGAAAAGTTTTAGAAGCTGCCAAACCATGATGCCTGTATTAATGACATCAGTCATGGATAAGAAGAAAACAAAGTAAACATTAAGACAAAGTTTATCGCAGGTCAATTTCAGTTCAGGGACAGCTGATTAAAACGATACCCAGAAGCCGCTGCTGAAGAAATGCTCCTCTCCAGGACAAGACCACCAAACCGAGACCCTCCAGGACAACATTACAGCCATGTCAGAATGATACTGCCACACCAGGACAAGACACCCACCAGGCTGCTGGAAGACTGGAATAAGATCTCCACACTGAAGAAGACAGGATGAGACCACCACACCAGACCAAGACTACCACGCCCAACAGAGACCACCATGTTGGCCCAAGACCAACATGCCAGGCTGAGACCATTCACTGAGAAAAGACCACCATGCCAGGCCAAGACCACCAGGCTGGGCTGAGACCACCAGGCTGCGCCAAGACTACCACACTGGACTGAGACCACCTAGTCGGGTAAAGACCACCACACTGTTCTGAGACTATCACTCCAGGCCGAGACCACCATGCTGGGTCGAGACCATCATGCAGGGCCACCATGCTGGGCCGAGACCACCACACCAGATCAAGACCACCATGCCACGATTATCACGCCAGACTGAAACCACCACAATGGGCCGAGACCACCACACCGGGCTGAGACTATCATGCCAAGCTGAGGCCACCATGCCAGGCCAGGACCACCATGCCAGGCCGAAATCACCACACTGGGTCAAGAACACTATGCAAGGCTGAGACCACCATACTGGGCCCAGACCATCACGCCAGGGCGAGATCATCACGCCAGCTGAGACCACCATGCTGGGCCAAGACCATCATGCGGGCCAAGACCATCATGCCAAGCTGAGACCATCATGCTGGGCCGAGATCATCATGCCAAGCTGAGACCACCATGCTGGGCCGAGATCACCATGCTGGGCTGAGACTATTATGCAGGGCCGAGATCATCATGCCAAGCTGACACCACCATGCTGGGCCAAGACCATCATGCCAAGCTGAGACCACAACGTTGGGCCGAGACCACCACGCTGGGCTTAAAAGTTCCTTGTCGCTTGGCCCGAGCCAGGAGAAAAGGTAAAATGATAAATGGAAACATTAAAAAAACTCAGAGAAAATAAAGCAAAAGGCGGACCAAGTAGATAGGCTCTGGGCTCCTGTCTAAGGAGTCTGCATTCTGAGCAAAGAACAAAAAAAATTTATAGCCCATGAATAGGCCCTTCGGCCCTCCGAGCCTGTGCTGATTCAAATCCATTGTCTAAACCTATCACCCAATTCTTAAGGATCTGTATCCCTCTGTTCCCCACGCACTCATGCATCTGTTCAGACGCACCTTAAATGAATCTACCATGCTTGCCTCTACTACCTTTGCTGGCAATGTGTTCCAGGCACCTACTGCCATCAATGTAAAGTACTTTCTGCGTTTTATCTCCCTTAAACATTTCACTTCTCACCTTGAACACGTGACCTCTCATTTTTGAATCCCTCACCCTGGGAAAAAGCTTATCTCTATCAACCTTGTCTATACTCTTCATGTTTTGTAGTCCTCCATCAGGTCCCTCCTCAACCTCCCTTTTTCTAATGAAAACTATCTTAACCTACTCAATCTCTCTTCATAGCTGCACCTTCCATACCAGCCAACATCCTCGTAAACCTTCTCTGCTGCCTCTCCAGTTTACCTATTATCCTTTTGGTAATGTGGCGACCAGAACTGTACACAGTAGTCTAAATGTGGCCGAACCAAAATCTTGTACAATTTTAACATGACTTCCAGCTTTTATATTTAATAGCCCATCCGATGAAGGCAAGCATACCATGTGCCTTCTTGACCACTCTATCCACCTGTGCAGCCACCTTCAGGGTACAATGGACCTGCACTCCTAGATCTCTCTGCTCATCAACTTTTTCCAAGGCTGCTCTGTTTCCAGTATCATTCACTCTAGAATTAGACTTCCTAAAATGCATCACCTCACATTTGTCTGAATTGAACTCCATCTGCCACTTCTCCGCCCAACTCTCCAGTCTATCTATGTTCTCCTGTATTCTTTGACAGTCCCCTACCCTTTCTGCTACTCCACCAATCTTCATGTCATCTGCAAACTTACTGATCAGACAAACAATGCCCTCTTCCAGATCATTTATGTATATTACAAACAACAGTGGCCCAGCACTGATCCCTGTGGAACACCATTGGTCTCCTTTCTCAATTTTGAGGAACTCCCTTCAACTACTATTCTCTGTCTCCTGTGGCTCACCCAGTTCTTTATCGACCTATCTAGAACACCCTGCACACCATGTGACTTCCTTTTCTCCATTAGTTTACCACAGGGTACCTTACCAAATGCCTTATTAAAGTCCATGTATATGACATCTACAGCCCTTTCTTCATCTATCAACTTGGTCACTTCCTCAAAGAACTCTATTAAGTTGGCAAGGCATGATCTCCCCCACACAAAACCATGTTGCATATTACTGATAACCCATTCTTTTCCAGATATAAATAGATTTTATCCCTCAGTACCTTCTCCAGCAAACTTTCACACCACTGACATCAGGTTCACAGGTCTGTAGTTACCTGGAATATCCCTACTATCTTTCTTGTACAGGGGGACAACATTAGCAACTCTTCAGTCCTCCAGCCCTTCACCTGTGTTTAAGGATGCTACAAAGCTTCTGCTCTGTTACTCTACCCTCATCTTGACTAACTAGCAACTTATTCTGAAATAAAAGATGAAAAGGAATTTGATATTACCTATATTTAATGTAACCTAAAATTCAGTCTGCCCATGGCTGACAGGAGAAGCATAGAGCAACATATAGAACTGATATCTACATGAGATTTAATTAAAACATTTTTTTCTGTTGTTGTTTTTTTGAAATTATAATGTATTCCAGGTTGCCTATATTATGTTTGTATCTCTTTCTAGTAAGGAACAGACGTGAAGAGGAAAAGGGATTATAAGCACTGATTTTTCTGATTTGGCTCATTATCCTAAGATAATAAGATGTAGCAGCAGAAACAGGCCATTCAGCCCATCCAGCCTACTCCACCATTCAATCTTGACTGAAATGTTTCTCAACCCCATTTTCCTGTCTTCCATCTGTAACCTGTGATCCCCTTAATGATAAAGAATCTATCGCTTTCTGTCTTAAATGCACTCAATGACTTGGCCTCCACAGCTCGGTGAGGCAAAGAGCTCCACAGATTCACCACTCTCTGACTGAAGAAATTCTTGCTCATCTCAGTTCTAAAGGGTCGTACTTTCACTCTGAAGCTGTGTGGTTATTTCCATCTTGCCAATGTAACTTGTACCAATTGCTATCATGCCATTAGCTACATCCTGCTGTTTTACACAAGTGCCGCTTTTGTTGCTTCCTACTGATGTATCCCCATCACAGTCCTTCAATCTGATCCACAAATGAGAGTTGGTGGCAGCACTGTACATCAACCATTAGCTGGTAGTTCTTGTATAAGGCAGTTTGGACTTCAAAGGATAAACGGACCTCAAGAGAAAAGTTGCAACTATGTGAATATAAACGACTGTCCCTGGAAGGAGCTAAGCAGTCTCCAGTGTGCGTCAGCGATTGTTCTTGGTGTTAACAGCACGTGGCGAAAGTAGCAATGTCATTTAAGCCTGTAATCATCAAGAATCTGAAATGGAATGCAACTAGATAATAAGTGATATATAATAAGCATTTTTCTATTTAATCAAGAGTGAATCTAACTTCTTTTGAAGATGTCATTGGGCATTCTCGCCACTTGGTATCAATAGTTCAACTAACATCAATAAGAGGAATCAGTGGTGGCAGTTTTACCAAGATATTTCAGATAATATCCAAGATGATAAGATGGTGAGGATTTTGCCAATGATGAGAGTAGTGATTAGCTCCATAACATGTACAATAGTGGTGAGCTTGGAAACAGCAAGATGAACTGTTAGAAAGAAAGTTGTGGAATCAATACTAAGGCAGGGAAGTTTAGGAGAACATTTGGCTTTGTAGAAATGGACATTGAGGTCATTGGGTTTTGGGGAGAACTGAATGAATCCTCCTTCACATTCGCAATAAATAAATACTGAGCAGTGGTACAACTTGTCTGCCTTGGATAAGCTGTGATTTCATCCAGCTCCGTGCTTGTGTTGTTGGGTTTGAAAATGGAGGGGACAGGTAGTAGGTGAACAAGTATGAGAACAGCAGGCATTTGAGGCTTGATAGAACTCGAAGTGATGCAGCTAGATCCAGTGTTGAATAGCTAAACCAGCTGTGTACCCATCAACTTTAAACAGTGAATGCAGGCCACGTGAGCAGGAGGAGTAAGAATGATGGCGTTGGTTGGAGGGTACTGGACACAAATGCATCCTGGCGGATTGCTGACCAGCTAGTCAGTTAGCCCTTTGAAAGTGTAATGCTCTCTCATTTAGGAGAAATTTGTTTTCCCATGAAGAGAAGTGGAAGCTCATAGATAGTGAACATGTGTGGTTAGCAATACAAAAAGGAGTTAAGGGGTGCCCTTATCAGAGATCAAGAACATTGGAGGAGAAAGACCATGGAATATGAAAAGGTTGATCAGTAAGACAGTTCAGTTAGTTTAGTAGCTCACCGATATTAGCCACACCACGTCCATCAATGAGACCCCCTGGCTGACTGGCAGCTCCATCCATTTTAAGCATACAACTGGTTTCCCTATGCAACACTAGATCTGGGTCAAACCCAGCACTGTCAAGCCTCAATCTGTATGATTTACTGCAGAAGAATAATCCTGAAGAGGTTGATTGATTGATTTATTGCCACATGTGCCTATGTACAATGAAAAGCTTTGTTTGCGAGCAGTACAGGTAGACCATAGTAATCAAGAAAATACAAATCATAGGGTGAAAGAAACTTGGACAGAGTAAGGCTAATAGGTTACACTGCACAGGACGCACACAAAGCAAGATCAACATTATTCGAAGTTAGAGAGTCCATTCATCAGTCTAATAACAGCAGGGAAGAATCTGTTCTTGAACCTGATCTTGTGTGTGTTCAGGCTTCTGTATCTTCTCCCTGACAGAAGAGTTTAGATAACTTGGTGCGTTCTTTGTAATCATAACTGATCATTCCTTTAAAGTCTGTAGATTAGATTCCATTCCCTACAGTGTCTAAACAGGCCACTTGGCCCTCCATGTCCACACTGACCCTCGGGAGAGTAACCCACCCAGACTCCTACCCTATATTTATCCCTGACTAATGCACCTAACAGTATGTGCAATTTAGCATGGCCAATTCACTGACCTGGATTGTGGGAGGAAACCAGAGCACCCAGAGGAAACCCACACAGATACGGGGAGAATGTGCAATCTCCACACATGTGGTGGGGATTGAACCCAGATCCCTGGCATTGTGAGGCAGCAGTGCTAACCACTGAGCCACCATGTACATTTCTTTAATTTCAGATTCTTGTTTCTCATTGTCAGCACCCTTTTACCTGGGGGGGGGGGGGGGGGGTGGGGGGGGGGGGTGCTAATGGCTGGTGCCTGGTGCAGGTGTAAGGAAAGAGCACAGGAGCAGTAAGAGTTTGTGCTGTGTTGGTTCTGTATGAAGTTGAGTCACAACAAGCCTGAAGAATCTGAAAAGCTTTAAAATGGGGTTTATATTCACCAGACATTATTGCAAATTTACTGTTATCTTAGAAACTTTTCCAACTCAGAATGGTAGCTCAAAAAAATCCTGAACTTCGTAATGAGTTCGCATTGTACTCTTATTGATGCATGTATGTGTTTTTGCAATGCATTGATGCAAAAGGAGATAGCTTTCCAACAAGAATTCATAATTAAGCCACTAATCTCATTTAATAGCAATAATTTGCATCAAGCAAAATATTTGTAGAGCTGAGGAGTAAAATTTGGAGCCAATTTTAAACCTGGTGGGGTTGCAAGCTGAATTTGGGATGACAGTATTGCTCTCCTGATTCTCTGATTGATTTCCTCTGGACTGTAGCTCCTTACTGTTGCATACAATCATGAAGTCACCTTGAACGAATACACAACTCGAGCACATCAAATGCTTGGAAGACAGATAACCAAAAAAAAAAATCCACTTTCAATATAATGTGTCGGAAGGAAGCCTTCAAAAACAATATTCTTTTCCTATTTAACTAGATTGTAAGTCTGCTGGGTGTGATTACAGTTTTCTCTGGCTTTGTTGTTTGTCAGTAAACAACTATTGATTATCAGTCAACAAAACCGAAGCCAAGATCCTACCGTCATTAATCCTTTATTGTAGACGCCATGCATTAAGGCCGAGAAAAACACCACCTGTCGCCATTCACGATTATAGCGAAGGACAATGGACCGAAAGCTAAATAAAGTAACTTGAAAGTGGACAACAACAAAATGTATAAATATATCACCTTCAACATCATAAAACACCCCATGGTGTTTCTCAGAAATGCTAGTTAACCGAAATTTAATGCTGTAAGAGGATATGAGTTCAGAAGACCAAATGTTTGATAAAAGAACTTAGTTTGAAGGGGCAAAAATTTAAAATTGAGGCATTACTGATTGTGGTGATGAACTCTGCTTCAGGTGATATTTTTGAACTCGAGTTAAGCATGACTTCTCTTTGAACTTATACCTTCAATGAATGAGGCTACTGCTTTTTAAAGTATTAATTTATGGGGTGTAGGTTTCACTGGCTCAGCCAGCGTTTGTAGCTAATCCTTCATTGCCCTTGAGAAGGTGGTAGTGATTTACCTTTATAAACCACTGCAGTCCACAGCAGGCTAAAGGTCTACCCCTGTTCCTATTTCAAGTGTTCTTATATTCTTGGAAGAGTGCAGTTGGAACCTCCCAAAGTCTGTGCGTTGGTAAAATATGGAATGCTCCGAGTGGTGCTTTGAGCGCCTTCACCCTGGCCCTTATTTCATCCAATGAACTCTCTGTGAAGCTATCACAAATGTTCAATAAAAACAAAGATAAACAGATGTGGAAATTAGAAAATCAGGAATTGCTGGAAAACCTCGGCAGGTCCGGCAGCATTTATGGAGAGAAAGCAGAGGAAGCAGTTATAAAGTAAGTTCACTGGACCCGGAATGTTAACTCTGCTTTCTCTCCACGGATGCTGGCTGACCTATCAAAAATGTCCCCACCAATCTTCCAGCTCCATCCCTGAAGCAGCACTTTGACTCATTTCATGAGTCAAAACATGACAATGTTTTCATTGTTACTGAATGAAAAATGCATGTGCACTCTGTTATGGATTAGACCAGACCACTCAAAACATTTTTAAGCATGCAGCCCAGACCTTAACTTTGCAATTTGTTTCAGTAAGTGTCCAGTGAAAATTATCTGCAGTAGAGATAGCTAGGTTGACTACTACATTTTAAAATAGACAAAAAATTAGTCTCAAAATTATACAATGAAACACAAAGAACAGAATAAAGAACCCCTACAGAACTCAGCCTCCAACTCGACTGAAGTATGCTGTTCCGAATATACACAACAGTGCCAATAAGCAAACTCCCTTTAAAAACCAGTATAAATGGAACACATGCTTACAGGTTGAAACTGAAGGGCAGAAAGAGAGGGAGAGAGAAAGAGAGAGTTTCCACATAGCTCACTGTTGAATTCCTCACTAGTTCAAGACTAAACTAAGCTGCTCAGCTAGAGAGTTGACCACTCCCATTTCATTATACAGGTCACTTCTAAAACATGACCACTTTGGTCTGACGTCTCATCTGAATGCATATAAACAAAAGGCCTCTCAAAATCCTTTTCATCTCTGTACCAAATCAGACTAATTGGACCCTGGCCTGGTTTATTACCCCTCTGAAAAAAAATCAAGAACAGAGTCTCCTTGAGCCAAGGAACAGCTTTTAGGAAAAAAGAGGGACTAGCTTCGTGACAACTCACATCAGTAAATGCAGCCTTGGTGGAACTGCGGCTGTTCAAGAAGGTGCCTTACTAAAACCTTCTCAGGGATGAGTTGGACTTGCCAGCAACATCTACAACTCAAACAAGTGCTGGTGTAAAAGTGCCAGAAAATGTGGGGTGACATGGGCAGACGATGAAATTCTGAGATGATCAGAAGGACAGACGATCTTTCCAAGGTTATTGAGACCTGAGACATTTTCATTTGCACCAAAATGTCAATGAGTTTATCACCTGTTCCATCTTCCGTGTGTCTCACCAGGAGCTAGAAACCAGGCTATGATCATTTGTGGTGATGCCTGGAAGGTATCATTTGATGGTTTTTGTATGCTGTAAAACCTCTGTTGCGGAAAACTTAATCAGCAGCTCATGTGAGAACTTGTTCAAAGCTGTTGCACACTGTGATTCTTCATAAATTTAGGGGAATCAATTTGGACTTCTACAGCACTGATTTCCTCACTGAACCATATGCTGAGGCAACTCAGTGCCAGAAACAAAATACATCAAAGCAGCTATTGCATTAAGTCCAAAATGACAAAAGTGTTCATGTTGTACTTGAGTTGGCTTCAAGACTGGCAAAATTGTTGCGACATTTGGAAGGTTATCTTCACTTCATTGGCAGTAGGTCTAATTGGCAGCTTTTGATGACATCATTGACCAGGGACAATTTCAAATCTTTCACTGGATAATTTGGAAAGTAAAAAGCTGATTGCAGCTTGTAGATTGGCTTTATGTCAAAACCTGCATCAGTTCTAAAATGCTAAGATACATTATAAACCTAGATTTGGGAACCTGATGTACTGGGCCGAATCTTGTCAGAAAATGGCTAAGTGTCAATTTTGGCAAGTTTCATGAGGGTTTCTCTCTGTGGGCCTAAGTGAGTTTTCTCTCACAGTTACTCTCAAACTCACTTCATTAGCTATGCACCATGCACCTATGGCAGCTTGCTTAGTTTTTCCCCTCTCGCAAAGGTAAACTACTCGCACTGATATTATTTCTAAAGCTCAGCTGTGTACCATGTTGAATACTGCCAAGCAGGAGGTGCTCTTCACTTTGCTCACAGTAGGAAGGAAATGAAAAAGAAAAACTCTTGAGAGCACACAGGTGACAGGGCTGACTCTTCATTCCAAGTACAAGTTCACATTCACAAATCCATTACTATTTAAGAGGCAAGCTATATGGGTTACTTGTTCTTAGTGCCATCCCATCTTAAAACCTCATAAGGGAGTGATACTCCTTCCCCATGTGGAAAGCTTGATGTGGTTGAAAGCATTCACTTTTATTCAGTGATACCATAAGCAAAGAAAAAACAAACAATAAAAGCAGTACATTTGCCTTTGGGATCAGGCAGGGACTGGCTGCCTTTTCAGCAGCAATAGCTTTACAGTCAATGAGAGACCACAGCAGCCAGCTCTTACACTGCACTGCTCTAACATGCTGACCATGATGCTCCTCCTGCTCAATGTCCTCATCTTCCTCCTTGGAAGATGACTGCCGCTCTCCCAGCCCTTCCGTTTCCATCACATCCCCTTTCTGTCTATTCCAGTGGTGCAGAGCCTAGCATGCTAGGGTTATGTCGTACACTCTGTCTGGGGCGTAACTTACCAGGCAGCCCTAGAACAATCCTAGCATCAGGACCTCATTTTTAGCAGGTCTGTTTACTGCACCACGATGGACCTGGTCAAAGAATGTGCAGCATTGTATCCATGCTTGGCATCAGTAAGGGGATTGTGTATCAGAACCATCAGCCATGGTTTCAGAGAGTAGTCCTTGTCTCCCAATAACCATCCTCCTGAGGTTTCAAAACAGGGACATGGGAGCTGTCAAGAATGTAAACATCATGGCGGTTCTCAAGGTACCTGGCGCAGATTTCTAGAATATGGTACTGATGGTCACAGATGACTTCTACATTGATGGAATAGAAGCCTTTATTATTGCTGAAGTCAGTTGCATTGTGATATGGGGTTCTCAGTGTGATGTGTATTGACTCTGTTGTGCTGAACATTTTTCTCACAACGTTGAGAATTTCATTTCAGCCGATCTCGTTAAATTTACCCAAATAACTTAACAATGTCCATGTTGTTCATGGCCTGGGAAGATTCTGTCTATTATTTTCCAGCGTAATTTGTTGAAATCTAGAAAAGCGGCACAAAAATAGTCAATTTAGAAATGTCCTACTCTGAAATATCAACTGAGCTTTAAATCTTATAGGATAAAAGTCCAGTCCCAGTTGCTGTGAAAAGTAGAAAATAGTTTCTGCTTTTTTCTGAAATACTATGTTACAGACTTTACTTTTTCAGCAGCTGCTTCCTCGCTCCATATACTTGATATTCAAACATTACTCAAACATATACTCATCACTCAAACATTACTCAAATATGTACTTGTTACTCAAACATTGCTCAAACATATACTCATCACTCAAACATTACTCAAACATATACTTGCTACTCAAACATTACTCAAACATATACTCATTACTCAAACATTACTCAACCATATACTTGTTACTCAAACATTATCGTCTGCTCCCACTGGAAGTGAAATTTTATGAATAAGCATACAGACCAATAATAAACCTATCTATGTTTGGAAAACTATGTTTATTTCCCAAGAGCAAGATAGAGAGGAAAGCACAATAGACTTCACCAAAATAGGTCAAACTCACTTTAAATGAATGAGATTTGATAGTTATGCTGAAAGAGTGATTGAACAGGCCATGAACTTCACAATTAGTTGTGCCTCCATGACTCAGCTGTCTAAAGTGACTTCTCTCTCATGAGGTAGGCTCATGGCCTAATAAAAATTACACTAAAAATAGCAGCATCTGGTCAGATAAAGCTTTCCACTTCACAACGATTTGCAATCCATGTTAAAACTAATCTGGCTTGGCATATAGCTTAAAGCTCAGCACCTAAAAAGTGGAAGAGAAAGGATGCTTACAATGCTAACTTGAAGATACAAACTGTTTAAAAAAAATCCCAATTCTTCTTGAAACATTAGTGCCCTGATTTGAACTGTGGGTTCGTGCATGTGGCAACAGGTAGTGAGTCATTTTAAAACTTTACCTCCCAATTCAGCACCCTGCTTGAACTTGCCATGAATGATGGAATTGCCAATGTATGAGAATGGGAAATAATGTGACAGTCCATTTGATAAGCAATGGGAACACTCCCAGCATAAGATCTATGATGGAGGATCCAAGGTGACCAATGTTATGTGAAGGGAAAAGGCAGTCCAGAGCACGAGAGGCACAAGGCTTATTTGTGGAATGCAGAGATGCTGTCTGAATGAAATTCAAGGCCTAAATCCACATCAGAGCAAATTCCCTGGGTGCAGTGGTCAGTCTGCTGCCAATGCTAATGTTGGGGTCCAAAGGACATAATTGGATACTGACCATTTAATATTCTACATCCTTCCCCTGCCAAAACCTGGCACATAAATCCTGCCAATAGATGTATAGTTTCAAGGGATCAGTTGGAAACAGTTGAAGTTGAAATTTCCCGGCCCCCCCCGCATGATGTGGGCAAAGGTCAGTCAATTGGCAGAATGATGGTGAGATGAGATGAAAACTGGGATTTTCGACATTGAGAGAAAAAGTGTAATTTTGCAGCAAGATTTTAATGGCAAGACCAGAGCATTGTTGGTGAGTGGCAAGCAGCTGGTTGGATGCATTGACACCTCATTATTACCTCACTTCACCTTACTAACACACAGGTTGCTATTTTCCCAGGTAGTGGAGATGGTGACATTTCTTCGTTTGAAAGTGTCAGGTGCCTGTAGCTTGCTGGTATCTTCTCCAGACCTTCACCTGGGCAATCTTGTGGCTTTTTGAACTTCTGACCAAACCAGTGTTTGACATGGTGCATAAATATAAAGTCACATTATCTTACTAATCCATGGAGCTGCTGTCTCATTAGAGAGAGAGAGAGAGAGACAGAGAGATAGAGAGCAATACAGAGAGAGTGTGAAATGATTCTGCTGGTTTAGCCTGAGGGTCACCACAACTCAAGTGAGGGGGGAGACTGACAAACAGAGTTCTTCATGGCAAACTCAGCCGGTGCAGGGATTGAGCCCATGCTGTTAGTGTCTCTCTGCATCATAAAGCAGTGTCCAACCAACTGAGCTTAACAACAAGCACTCACTCCTGGTCGCCAACTCCCCACCACCCCCACCCACCCCCACCAGTCCCCCATCCCTCCTCCCCCAACAGGGTTTAAATATGGTGCCCGAAGCTGTAAAATCCAGACACTGGTGAGCATTTACTGTTGCAGGCTATAAGACAGCACTTGACTGATATCATGGAGCGAGGCCATACAGTCGTAGAGTTATACAGCATGAAAACCGACCCTTCAGTCCAACTCATCCATACTGACCAGATATCTGAAACTAATTTAGTCCCATTTGCCAGCATTTGGGTCTATATCCCTCAAACACTTTCCTGTTCATATACTCATCCAGATGCCTTTTAAATGTTGTAGTTGTAACAACCTCCACCACTTCCTCTGGCAGCTCAATCCATACACACATCACCTTCTGTGTGAAAATGTTACACCTTAGGTCCCTTTTAAATCTTTCCCTCTCACCTTAAACCTATGTCCTCTGGTTTTTGACTCCCCTACCCTTGTGAAAAAAATCATTGGCTATTTGCCCTATCCATCCCTTTCATGATTTTATAAATCTCTATCAGGTCACCCCTTTGCCTCCAACACTCTAGGGAATATAGCCCAGCCTATTCAGCCTCTCCCTATAGCTCAAATCCTCCAATCCTGGCAACATTCTTGCACATCTTTTCTGAAGCCTTTCATGTTACACAATCTCTGTCTGTTAAAAGGTGGAAAAGAATTGAACACAATATTCCAAAAGAGGACTAACCAATGCCCTATATAGCTACAACATGATCTCCCAACTCCTATACTCGATTCATTGACAAATAAAGGCAAATGCTGGAATACTTAATTGGCTGAACATGGCAAAATTGTGTGAGAAAACTCACTGTGGCTCAAAGAAGGAAACCTCCTATGAAAGTCCCTATAATGGACACTTCGCCAAAGTTTGGGAAAATTCAAACATTGCATCATTTTGCTTACATGGCTTCAGACAGCGCTGACCCATTCCCTACAATTTAGACCTTTCCTGGATGATCAAATTCAAAACGACCATTGACCATTTCAAAGACAAAGGCCTTCAAGATGGAAGGTTGAGTGCAGCATGCACAATGGGAAACTAAAGGAAGAGTTATTGAGTTGGCCAATGTCTAAAATCTCTGATGTATGAAAGCTGTAAATGAAGAAGTAAAGGTAGAAGTACTCAAGATACTCAGCAGGTCTGGCAGCATCTATGGTAAGATGAACAGGGATATGGTTTTGAGTTCAATATTCTTCAGAACTCCTATCTACTTGGTTGACATGGTACATAAAAAGTGAAAGACAGTTAGTAAAGTGACTTACAGAGTTACTTATACATTAATAACAAAGGAAGATGGACCCATTTTGCTTGAAAGCAAATCATGGGAAAACATTCAAATATTGCAATGTTGAATATTATTTAGAAATTGCAACAGAAAGTGTACCAGAGTTCAAAAATTAAGTCAAGCCAAATTAAAGGCAAAACATACATTTGCTAATCTCAGACTTTTGTGCACTGCGACCAAGAGCTTTATCAAATAGATAGATTTTATGAAGTATTTCTAATTGAGAAGATTGGTTGCTGGGGGGTTGGGAATTAGCAAGGCTAAGATAGAAGCGATGTTGGTCGAGGGAAAATGATATGGAAGAACACATAGGAAGTCACAAACAGTGGGCCAAAGGGCAAATGCGGAATATACGGAATATAAAACTTTTCAAAGATGCAAAACCATGAAGGGATCTATAAATAGGGATAAGAATTTTAATCTCCTGGCTAAATTAGGGAAAAACAAATGGAGATTGGTGAGCATTGGAAAGGTTGAAGCTATGACATCACCGAAGAGATGACTGCAGATATATAAACAGCAAAACTTTCACCAGCAGTGAACTGGTGATCAGCAGAGGTACAGCTTTGCTGAGGACCACGTTATGGAGTCAAACAGGAAACAGATGAAATGAGGTGCTAGGAATAAGTGTGGCATCATTAGAAGGGATAAAATGGCCAATTTTAATTTGGTCAGGAGTCACATTTACCAGATATTGAAATGGGCAATGGACCCTCCAGCTCATAGGAACACAAAATCTGAGAGATTTGAACTCCATCCATTAATTTGCATGTCCTGAATCTAAACTGACAGGGTTTATGTCAACATCGCCAGTTGGGAGCCTGAATGACCAGCAGCAAGTTGTTTAGCAACTGGAGAAAATAGGTGTGGGTGTGGTTGGGTGGGGAGCACAATGTGGCCTGCTAGTCAGCCCTGCAATTAAAATGGCACCTGCTTCCCAAAATTATCCACAGATCCAGTCACTACCATTAAGCTTAGGCCTTGCTCTGTTCAGGACGGAGGCTTTCCAGGCCTAATATTACAGAAGTGAAAATGGCGACCCCTCCTTCCTGTCTTCACTCTTTCCACACCTCAAAAATCAGTCCGATGGATATTTTGATGGGAGCTAAGTAAAATGGCTGAGTGCTGGCTTAAGTGCTAAGTATATTATGAAAATTATGTAGGAAATCTATTGCTTTTTCAGCTCCAACCTTTAAATAATGCACAGAGAATGTATTTCTGTAGCATAAAGATCAAAAAGGGTTAATGTCTGTGAAAGTGGAACTAACATGTTCAGTTATGATTATGTCAGAGATCATTTGAGAGAGAATGAGTGTGGCTTCAGCAGAGATAGTCATTGGCTTGGATATTCCAATAGCCAGACAATTGTTTCTACAACATTAAGGGGAATGCTGAGGAATTCCTGATGTAGCAGGCTCTGAAATAATTGCCCAAGACATTGAAGATGCTACTGGGAATTCCTCTAAGCCTGGAACCTTCTGAAAGTATCCATGTAAATTTTTAAAAATGGAGGATCCCATAGCAGTTAAATAAATAGATACTCAGGAAATGTTGATCAATTAAAAAGCTAATCTAACCCCTGAGTGACTACTTGTTTCTAACTTTGAGTCACCCCAATTTACCACACTCACCCCACGACCCCAAGACCTGACTTGACATCACTCCTCATCACCTGACACTATCCCTCCCCCATCATTTGACTCTGCTTTCCCTCCCTTACTGCTGGAACTGACATACCCAGCTACCTGACCCCACTCACCGCCCTTGCTGTCAGACGCAACGCACACCACCTCGCCGGGAGACGATACCCATGCACCATTTTAGACCTGGGCTTTATCCAGTCCTGCACTCTGCCAAATCCAATATCTCCTGCTCCATCCTGACCTATCCTCAACACTCCACCACTTACTTCACCCCCTTCCCTCTTCCTGCATTGGTATCCTACCCACCTGACAACCTATCGATCTGGCACATTACTCCCAACTCACCTGATAGCCTGGCCACCTCAGAACTTTGCTGGCACTCTACCTACTTTCCACCCTATGTGCTTTCTAGCTGGCACCTTACTCACTTGGCACTCTGTCCTACTACTCATCCAGCATCCTAACCTCATATCCGTACCCTTTCAGAGGAGCTGTCAATATGGTTGCCTGCAATGTTAAACATTTAATTCGCAAAATTGGACACCTGATTGCTGTGAGAAAGGGAACATCATCTGCCTTCTCCAGGCTTCCCTACTTTACGAAGGACCTGTCAGATTTCAAGTGTGGCTCCACATTTCTAAAGGAGGCCCAATTGGAATCTCATTTCAGAAATATGAAGCTCTTTCTTTTTGAAGATAAGGAGGTGTGGATTAGCAACCTCAGTGTATTTGCCCCTCCTTTGGAAATGTGTAAAAATGTGTTGAGTTCCTTAATATGCCAATTTGTTATGGTTCAAACCCATTGAAGATTCAGTAATCTCTGAGCTAGACTAACCAAAACATATAGTGTACTCAAATTGTAAACATGGTGTTACTAAATTTCACCTCCAGGATAAATTGGATGCAATGTTTTGTTTCCAATTATGATGAAAATGAGTTCCTCATTAGTGCAAGAAGAAATGGTGATTGAAATCCAGACATGGGAATAATTTGCAACGGGTGAAATGTATCTTCTTAAGACACAAGTTTCTTCTGTTAATCATTTCCAAGTGATTGCAAAGATTATGGAACTACAACAGAAAGAGATCCTATGGATGCTGCAGATTTGGATGTTTCAATGGTCAGAAATAATCTAACTGTATCATAACAGCTGGTTGGATCAATTGCTGAAATGTTGTTTATAATGGAAATTAATATTAAAATGCAATTCCCATAGCATTCAATGTATCTCAGTGGACAACTATAGCCAGCTGTTATGAGGGAGTTAGTATGCCAGGATGCTAGATATAATTCTTGGCCAAAGACCTAGCAAAGCTACAAAGAGAATACAAATTGGTAGCGACATTAACTGCCCAGATTAGCCTTGACTATTGAATTAGCTATTGAGTATATGTAAATAGTAGGTGAATATGTCAAACAGAAATGTTTCTCAGCTCCAACCATTGAGACTAATACATAACTAATTGGTTCTGTTGAAAAGGAAGTTCAAATGTACCGCATCACTCACTTATTGATAATTATTCTAGACAGCCAGAAACTAAATATTCAGTTTGCACTTCAGATTTTTATTTGGCAAGGTACAAAAGGTACATCGAAATGCAGCCCCCGAGGCAATATCATCTGAAAACAATTCAGCCCTCGCTGTATGCTGACAACACTCAGCTCTATCCAGCAACTCCTATTCTTGACCCCTCCGCTGTTATGTAGGAGTCGATACAGTCAACAATTCAATGTGCCTCAGTTCTGTAGCTGGTTAGAACGTGACAAACCTTCTACCAATATCACTTCATAATACTGGACTGTCCTTTGTGGTTATCCATTTTAAGATTTTGTGATGATCCTGCCAAGTTTAATAATAAAGTTTTATTAAATTAAATGATTTAAATAAAGTATAATTCTAAAAAGCAGCAGTCTTGTGAATTGGAAACTATGTGCAATATGTTTAAACATTCTGCATTACTTTAGAAAAGATTAGTTTTGAATCGACAAAGTGTAGTGGTAATCTTATTAACATTTTCATGATTATTGGAGATTGTGATGAGGTAATTAGTTATAGGTTCTGGTGAGAACACAAAAAATTAAGATTGTTACAAAATGATTTAAAAAGGGGAAATGGAGAAAGCAATTGTTTTCACATTTGAAATTATAAGCCACGGAGTGATATGAATAAAACACAATCCATTGGTTCTGTTAAAAAGGAAATTGCATTGGTGAGAGCAGGAGGGTATTCAGAAGGGAAATGGTGAGCAATTGAGGGGGATTACTAAGAACTTCACAGGAAAAAAAAGCACAATTTTGATGAGTCAAATGGCCTGTTGTAACATTCTCTGATCCTACAATTCTAAGGTTGGATATTTCAATTTACAGAAATTCTTGCAGAAAGTTGAAGCCCAATTACTGGAGTGAATTGCATGAACCTCATTGTGTTGATATGAATGTAACACATCTCCAGGTCACGAGGAAATCGAGTTTGAACACTTGAAGGTAATGAGCCATATTTACCACCTGCCAAGGAGTTAATGTTGAATGATCCTTCAAAGATTGCAATTGAAAAGTTTCTCCAAAATTATAATTTCTAAAGAACAGTTGTTGTAATGATACATAATAACTCTATATTTGATAGTAAGATAGCAGTAGAGAAAGTTTTCTTGATTCCTGAAAAAGATATTGTTTCATACTCTGCAAAGAAAACGCTAATTTCAGTATGTCCAAAGGTGAAATAAAAATTGGTTCAGATTTGGCCAATTTGTTTGAATTGGATTTCAGTTGTTTGAGCCATTAAAGGTTGGTTGGCTGTTAAATGCTAATGTGTGCAGTATGTGTAGGTCTTAAGGCTCAGTAAGTGTCCCTACCTCTTAAACCAGGAGCTTTAGGTTCAAGCCAAATTCTAGGGCTTACTGGTTATGGAAGTAATACTCCTAAGGTCAACTAAATAGATTGAACATCATCAGCATGGTAATCCTTCCAATGTGCTTGTGGTAAAAATGGGAAAGCTTACAGTTAGTTGCACTTATTGGGAATAATCACCACCACTTTTTGTTCCTCTAACAAATAAAATTGTCGACAATTCCTGTTAAATAATGGATGGACCAATGTACCCTGATGTCTGGTACTAACTGATGTTTATAATGAATGATTGTGGGAACAAGGGAAGGTAATCTTACTCAGTAGCTAGTTTTAATTTGCTTTACATTTAAATCTGGCAAATCTCAGTTATCTTAGTACTCCATGCCTTTAAGGGATGGAAGAACTCAGTGGACTTTCCACCGAGACAGAGACTATTAGTGATTTGTTTTTTCTGACCAGTGACAGTCTGCAAACCACAAAGTTAGTATGTTACGCAGTTGGCTTCAAAGCATGCTCATAAAACTTGCATCACAGCAAAAACACAATTTCAGTGTAGGCACACAATAAAATATTGCAACTAAAAATGTGTACATTGTCCAACTGCCATGAAGTATCTGGTTCATTCAAACGCTGCAGCAACATTAAAATGCTCATCAGGCAATTGCTGTAGGAACTTACAACCTTTCTGAATTGCTGAACATTTTATAGTGTCCAAAGGCGATGTGAAGTTTAGTAAATTCAGGATAGGCGGGGCCCTGTTTTAACTTGAGCATTCTAACATGGAATGCTTCATCATACATGAGTGCAGCTGGCCTGGGATCATTTAGAATTGGATTGGCATGGTTACATATTTATGAGCTCCAAAATCAAAACACAGTAAAGGAACTGATAATGATTTAATTGTCACTTGTTGAACGTTCTATTTAAAAAAAATGCAATACAAGGTCATCTTTCTGCTTGTCGATTTCTGGCAACAATCTCAATGCAGTCACTTTCAGATGTCTGTCTGCTTACTATAAGCTTTTACTCATGACAGACTTCACAAAAACAGTCAAGCATTTTTTTCCCCTCAGGATGAAATTAAATCTGCTCATATTACTGTGAAACCTATCACTATATATCCCATTAGTGTCTTCCATGATAAGACAGCTAGGTAAGACTCTGCTCAATTCGGTGGCACCCCAAGACTGTCAACACTGAAATATATTAGAATGCAATACAGTGTTTACTTGGTGCACAACTAGCTACCTTGCTGAAAAACACTATATGATCTTTTCAGATTGCTTGTCAAACTGATACAAAATAAATTGTCCTTTTACAGACAGAGCCTAAGTAATGTTAGCAATAGACTAACTGTGCAATCGTTGTCTTTATTTCTCATTTAACAGAGTTAGGAGCAGATTGTGACAATGTTGTCTTAGTTGTTTCCTTTCAATAGAATGAGAAGAAGGGCTTTGCCCATTTGAATTAAATTTTAAACAATTATGATATTGAAGGCTAAAGTTAATTATTTTGACTTTTAATAAAATTCTTGGTAGTGCTTCCACATAGTAGGTGGTTTTGTGTGTGTGTGTGTGTGTGAGCGTGCATGTCACGTGTGCGTATGTCGCGCGTGTCACGTGTGTGTGTGTGTACATGCGCATGTATTTATGAATACACATAGCATAATCTGTAACCATCTAGCCCTATCCCCACCATCTCCCATGGCTCCTCAAATCTCTAGGCCACCTCCATTCCTTTTCACATTCACCCCATGCTTTTTCTATAGATACTCAGTATCCATTCTGGGCAGACCACTGAAACCTTATGCAGATGAAAATAAAAATAACTTATAATAGATCTTTTTCATTTATATTTGGTACTGAATAATTCTCATTCATGAAATCAATTGAAAAAATCCAAATGTCCAATCTGTTGTGAAAACAAACAAAATTCTATCCAGTGTCCATACCAAAGAGACATAATCCTTCAATAACCTCATAAAACTGTCAATCAAAATTATCCTGACAAAAATCTGGAGCCAGTTTATTTTATACAAGTTCTGGGTATTAAAATAACTGTATTCTATGATCCTTAAACAGACCTTATTTTCCCTTCATGCATTTATGCTTCCTACATAAAATAATGGTTTCCACACTGAGATTTGAGTCACTTAAAACAGCAAAACGAGAAGTCTGTTTGAACTCAACACTAATTTGAATTAGCTCTGCTGACTCTGGGTTTCCCACCTATATGATTAATATCTCATTACCTTCCACCCCCTGTCAAAAATAGCACATTCCAGAAATGGGGCTGAGATTTCTGCATTTGATAGCCATAATTACGATTCTGGATTAGTGGTGCTGGAAGAGCACAGCAGTTCAGGCAGCATCCAAGGAGCTTCGAAATTGACGTTTCAGGCAAAAGCCCTTCATCAGGAATAAAGGCAGTGAGCCTGGAGCGTGGAGAGATAAGCTAGAGGAGGGTGGGGGTGGGGAGAAAGTAGCATAGAGTACAATGGGTAAGTGGGGGAGGGGATGAAGGTGATAGGTCAGGGAGGAGAGGGTGGAGTGGATAGGTGGAAAAGGAGCTGGGCAGGTCGGACAAGTCCGGACAGGTCAAGGGGACAGTGCGGGCTGGAAGTTTGAAACTAGGATGAGGTGGGGAAGGGGAAATGAGGAAGCTGTTGAGTCCACATTGATGCCCTGGGGTTGAAGTGTTCCGAGGCGGAAGATGAGGCGTTCTTCCTCCAGGCGTCTGGTGGTGAGGGAGCGGCGGTGAAGGAGGCCCAGGACCTCCATGTCCTCGGCATTGTGGGAGGGGGAGTTGAAATGTTGGGCCACGGGGCGGTGTGGTTGATTGGTGCGGGTGTCTCGGAGATGTTCCCAAAAGCGCTCTGCTTTTGTAGAGGAGACCGTATCGGGAGCAACGGATACAATAAATGATATTAGTGGATGTGCAAGTAAAACTTTGATGGATGTGGAAGGCTCCTTTAGGGCCTTGGATAGAGGTGAGCGAGGAGGTGTGGGCACAGGTTTTACAGTTCCGGCAGTGGCAGGGGAAAGTGCCAGGATGGGAGGGTGGGTTGTAGGGGGGCGTGGACCTAACCAGGTAGTCACAGAGGGAACGGTCTTAGCGGAAGGCGGAAAGGGATGGGGAGGGAAATATATCCCTGGTGGTGGGGTCTGTTTGGAGGTGGCGGAAATGTTGGCGGATGATTTGGTTTATGACCTTTTTACCAGCCATAATTACGAGCCTAGCCATAGGTACAGTAAAGTACCTTTTAGCTCCTCAAGCTTATTTTGCCATTCAATGAGTTCACAACTGTATCCATATATGTCTATATCCTTATGTTTTTCATTTGAGGAAGTTCCAAATTTCCACCATTTTTCACAATTTGAAGTGATTCCTAATTTTTCTTGTGAAGGACTTACCTCTTCTACTTTGGCTATGTCCCCAAGTTCCAGACTCAGCAAGCAGCAGAAATAGTTTATTTCTACACTGCCAGCAGTGGTATTAGATTCAGATACATTAGGGTCATTCAAGTGACTCTTGGATAGACATATGGCTAAAAGTAAAATTAAGGGTTTGTGGGTTGACTTAATCTTAGAATAGGATAAAAGGTCAGCATAACATCAAGGGCTGAAGGGCCTGTACTGTGCTGTACTGTTCTATGTCCAATCTTCCTATTAAATTATCCTTAATAATTTGAAAGTTTCAAACTTCATTTGAGCTTCTTCTGGCCAGGCATCTTCTCCCACCTTGTTTCTGCCATCTGGCAAGAGATAAATGTGTGACTTCCTCCCTCAATGGACCTGAAAAGACTTGGTGACACTGATGATACCTTCAAATCAGGATTCTGGAATTTGATTACGTCTTCATCGCTTTTTATTGGTAATCTTGTCCATGGTCAGCTGAATTGGTTGGAGGCATCCTCTCAACCTTGAGGATTTTAAATCATTGCTTGTCCCTCTAATGTACATTTGGAAGGTTTACAAGTAGATTTGAAACTTGTTAATGAGATTCAAATAGATCAGAAATACTTTTTTGGACTTGGAAAAATGTAATCTATGCTCTCAAGGCATTGTCCTGACTATGCTGAAATTGTTAAAGCAACTAATCTGGTGTTAAAATGAACTCAGGAGAAATGATAATAACATTAAGAGATGGAAAATAAAGAATACCTATAATAAGGACACAAGAGCACTCAAAGATCATAATTATAAATGTCTTTTCCCTCCACTGAATGGATGGCACTATACTGTATGAAGTCTACTGAGGTCAAAGGAAACCAATTTAGGCTGAAAGATCTGATACTGTTAATTTAAAATAAGAGGAATATGTTTTGAAGATTCATTTTCAAAGAACTCCTTCTCATTGTGACCAACAAAGCATAGAAAAATGACAATTATGCATATTGAGAAGTAATTCTCTGCTGAAATTCAATGCACAGAGATGTTGCTAAAAGGATAATGCTACAAGAATACTAATCCAGAGACGCAGCCTAATGCCATGAAGACATAAGCCTGGAGATAATTCATCTGCCAGTTGAGTAATAAATGGGTCATGAAATACTCATGAAATGCTGAACTTATCACTTTGTTGGAGTAAAAGACTTCCTTTTTCTCCCTGACCCCACCATATTTTTGCCAGGTTGGGAAGGCCTTGAGTGAAAAATGGATTTGTCCTTCTGAGCTCAGGTTTCCAATTGTGAGGATTGCAGGAAAATTGTATTTCCTCCCACCAACGATTTTCAAGAACTCTTTGGAGAGCTTTTGCTTACTGGGCCTGCTGAGGGTTCGGGAAAACGCCCGCCCCTCTTGGCCCACAAGGAGTGCTGGAGAAAGCAATTACCTCGTGGGAGCTGACAGCTTTCACATCCCTTCCTCTACTGGCCCTTCGAAAACCCAAGAGCAAAAGTTTGAATTGGGCTCTGGTGTGCATCGTGCAATCCTAATTTAATTATATCTGTCTGTTAGTGGAATAGAGCTGATTGCTGTGGTGGGATTGTTTAATGTTTCACAGCTCCAGCACAGTAAAAGACAGAAGAGATGATCATAATGTGTCGGGGAATTGTGCCCCAATTTTTAAAAAATATTAACCCTCTTCTGCCTGTTGTGGATGAGTTAATACCAACGACAATGCCTTTTAGTTAGCGCTGGATAATGTACAAATGGTTAATCGATTTTAGTTGTAGAACATTGCCTTCATTATTCTTACATTCATTTTTTTCTTGAGGATGGGCGATTAATTTAAATGATGTGACTACTGCTGACTAGGCCACAGTTACTACGGCCTCTCTCAGTCTGACATTCCTGAGACCAATCTCATCTTGGTCCAGGAGATGCTATTAAATTAGTATTGCAATTAGATGCTAAAATTTAATGGCTGATGCGATGAATACTGTGATGTCCGCTCATCAAGTTCTCAAGTAGTCTTAATTAGATTTAGAGTAGAATTAGTCCCAGTATTTACCACATTGAAGAAGATGAAAACCAGAATTAACTATGTTATTAGCAGACTAGCTTACTGAAAAAAACCTCTGCCAGCACAGAAAAAAAAACCTAATGGCAATTGAATTAACTCTATCCTGTAATTTGAATAAGTGTTATTACTGTTATTAGCACATACAGAGGAACCTCGATTATCCGAATTTTGGATTATCTAGACAAGATTGCAAGGTCCCGATGCTTGGCTAAATTGTGTTATCCTGAATCGATTATCCGAACATAATACTCCCTGCCTGAGGCATTTGGATAATTGAGGTTACTCTGTATTCCAATCTTGTCAAAATATTCACCAATGGCAATATTGTATTTTCAATAAGGTCTTATAATGGATAGAAGAGAAAATCGAGGGGTCTTCTTGAGTTGCAGTGGAAGTGTCCCTAACTCTGGGCTAGAGATCCTAGCTTCAAGTGTCACCTGCCCCAGATGTGCCACAATGTATCTGATCAGGTTGATTAAAAAATATCTAGAATAGAAAATTGAGGGGCCCTCTTGTTGCATGGTGGTAGGTTTCCTACTTTTGAACCTGGAGACCTGGGTTCAAGACCCACCTGCTCCAGAGGTGCATAATAATATCTCTAAACAGATTGATTATAAAATAGAGTAGAAGAATAATTTTTCAGATTTGTGCATTCATGTTTGATGATGCTTCATAAGAAACAAAGTAAAGGACTGTATCAGCTCACTACAAGGGAGTTCAAGAGCTGCAACACTAATTCTCTGCCCTGTGCTCTTTGAACAAGAGGCCTGTTCTGGGTGCACAGAATTTAATCTTAAATAATAGATAATGTCCTTTGACACATCAGTACAGAGTCATGGAGTCATAGAGTCTTACAGAACGGAAACAGCCCCTTTAGTCCAACTCGTCCATGCTGACCAGATATCCTAAATTAATCTAGTCCCATTTGACCACATTTGACCCATAACCATCCAAACCCTTCTTATTCATACACCTATCCAGATGCCTCTTAAATGTTGTAATTTATACCAGCTTTCATCACCTCCTCTGGCAGCTCATTCCATATACGCACCACCTTCTGCGTGAAAACATTGTCCCTTAGGTCCCTTTTAAATTCTTCTCCTCTGACCTTAAACCTATGCCCTTTAGTTTTGAATTCTCCCATCCTGGGAAAAGATCTTGTCTATTTACCCTATCCATGCCCTTCATAATTTTATAAACCTCTATAAGGTCACCCCTCAGCCTCCAACGCTCCAGGGAAAGTATCCCCAATCTATTCAGCCTATTCTGATAGCTCAAACCTCCAACCCTGGCAACATCCTTGAAAGGATTCAGAAAAGATTTACAAGTTTAACAACATCTTTCCTATAGCAGGGAGACCTGAACTGTTAGCAGTATTTCAAAGGTGGCCTAACGAATGTCTTGCACAGCTGCAACATGACCTCCCAACTCCTGTACGTAATGCACTTGGGATGTATGCTTCTGTGTTTCATAGTCAGTAGATTTCTTTTAAAGTACAAGTGTTTTTGCTTTGTGAGCAAACATGGAAGGCAATTTGTGCACTGTAAAATCCCACAAATTTCTGTTCTACAAGTCTGAAACATACCAAAATATCACTGCCTCCTTATTACATTGAAGTACCAAGTTTTAATACCAAACTACCAAGCAATAGGCTCGAACTTAACATCATCCAAATGTGAGACAAGAGTCCAATTCAATGCAAGCTTACACTTGTACTGCATATTGCATACTCAGATCAAATTTTTATTTGAACTTATTAATAGAACTGAAACAGAATTACTTACAAGCAAAAGCCATTTAATGTTGTAATCTAAGCCTGTAGTACAAATGTTTAGAAGTTAACTGAATGTTGCCCTGTGTTTATGAGCTTGTATAACTTCCTCAGTTAGTCTTACAATTACTCAAGATGTCTTCACATTCTAACAGAGTTGTAGCCCTCTCCCGAGATGAGCAGGTTAAGCAACTATGATGTGCATTGCCAAACAGTTTGACAAAAGTCGTTTTCCTCTTTGGAGGAAAGGTCTACAATCCTTTAAATGGAACAATTTGAGATTCTGGGCAACCATTGTTAACAGATAAGAAATTATCTGAAGGGTAAAAGTTGACCAATAGGTAATGTTTGGACTGGAATATTGGGAAGGAGGTGGAAGAAAGTCAGGAGAGAGGTATCCTCAGGCCTGCTACTGGAAACATGACTTCACATTTACATAAACAACTTGAACACGGAGATTGCAATGTAAAGAGTTAAAATTTGCATATGGTACCAAGTTCAGAGGACTAATAAAAGCGAAGTCTCTAGTCCAGATATCACAGAATGAGCTGAACAAAATATACATGTGTGTGAAGGGGAGGAGTGTGTGTGTTGTGGGTGAGGCTGGTGCTAAGGAATTACTTGAAAGCTAATCCTGACATCTCTAAAGTATTACAAGTGAAAAGAAAATATGGAAGTTACTTACTCCATGATTGGCGTTGAAATAGTTCTGGGTAAGTCAGGGAGTGACATTATAGAATTTTTAGAGGGACAGCTGCGTGGGAATGCACCCCAGCCAAATGCTGTATGACTCTCTCCTCTGAGGAACAGTAAATGGTGGTGGGTGAGACTTCCAGCTCTCACTCAAGTGAAAGTCCTTCCCCTTGATAACAACTGGCCAATCTTGTTTGGATTGCAGCTCGTTGGTTCCCGCAGCACCACCTGGAGTGGTGGCCACTACTGGGACTACAGATAGGCCCACAAGTTGAAGTCCTGGAGTCAGGATGGAGCTTGTTCTTAGAGGTAGGGTTGCAAGGAGACAACCAAATCTCCAGGAGAGGTGGGGATGGGGTGGAGTGGTGGCAGGTTGTGGCAGGGGAGTATAAGTGGGGCATAGGAGAGAGTATGGGGGTGTTGGAGTACCCAAACAGCAGGAAAACCTTGAAGGCAGATTGGAAAAGGGGACCTGTGAAAGAGCCACTACTTTCCTCTTTCTGAGCTGAGGCTTGAGCAAGCTAAGCTGCCGGGAATCCCACACTTGCTCGGCCCTAGATTCCTCTTGGAGAAAGTGAGGACTGCAGATGCTGGAGATCAGACCTGAAAATGTGTTGCTGGAAAAATGCAGCAGGTCAGGCCGCATCGAAGGAGCAGGAGAAGCAACGTTTTGGGCATGAGCCCTCCTTCAGGAAAGATTCCTCTTGCCAGCCCTGAGGCTGAGTGAGCAGCAGCATATCATAGATTTGCTCATCACATTATGGCATTGCAGGTGTACTGGGGGGGGGGGGGGGGGGGGGGGGGGGGGAGGTGATGCAGAGGCTAGCAGCATGGCCCAACCAGCTTCCAAAATTCTGATACTACCAGTGGATGGGCTATTAAATTCTCTCCCTCGAGTACAGATAATCTCAACATTTCTTACAGTGCAGACCCACAATTAATAAGATGAATGCAATATTGAGTGATTGCATTATGCAGGTGAGAGGGAATTACAATCTAAACATCCTACTCTTTGTCAGATAGCACCTTGTCTACTCTGATTGGTTTGATTTGCTGAGAAGGAAGGCGATGCAAACAAAAACCATAGGATTGCGCTCTGGTGTCAGAGATCTTGTTAGGAAGAGCCACTAAACAAGTTTGGGGTTTTCAGCTCAGGTAGCTGACATTTGAGTTATAATCCTTTTGAAATATTTATTGTGAAATGGAATGGAAAATCTTACTCACTATAATATTGGTTCAACATAAATAGTGATTGTAACATCAAGTAACTAGTAAAAGAATTGAGAGTGAATTACATTTAGAATGGAGTAATGGAGGCAAAAATCCCAGGATCTTTGAAGAAACAATTGGAGATTGTAATGGAGATGTTGATGGACAAATTAACATGGGCTGAATGGCCTCACATCTGTAAGTAACTGATAATCTTGTGTAATAAATTCCACCTACATTGAAATTGACAATTCATTCAGTGAAACCAGACAATGAATTCAGGAAGTTCATGCCGATAAAGAATTCACACTTGCAATTTCCCATTTTGAAAGATGAAAGGTTACTTGCAAAGTATTCAGTTTGGAAGGACAATGGAGCAAGCCCAGTGAATCACAAATGGATCGATATCAACAACTGCTTGAGCAGCAAAAGAAATTGAAAGGTAAATATTATTTGATAAAAACGAGAAGTCAGAAGTCTTTCCCTCCCTCTCACTCAACCTTGAATTGGTTCCTGATAAAATAACATAATGGAACAATAGCTATTCACAGAGAACTTAGGATCTACAAACTATGAGTCAACAATTAAACAACTAACTTTAGGATTAAAATCTGATACTTAAGATTCTAAAAAATAAAAACAAACTGTATAGTCTGTTCTTGCTGTCCATATCAAACTCTTGGTCCTTTTCAAACGTATTACCTGTGTTTGTGTGCATGTGTGTTTGATGTTACATTTTCATTATCTTTTTGGAGTTAGCAGATAATAACATTTCTCTTTCTTACACAAAAGAACTCCTTTATTTGGCTCCTACATTTTGATTTAATTAATTAGGTTTTAACTGACATGTGATAGCTATGTGCTAAAAACAAAATAAAGATTTTTTTTACAGCTGATCAAAAGGGAAATACAGAGATGAGAGCTGATTCCCTCTCCTCATCTTCTCATAATGCAGGCAAGGCATTCAGTAGCACTTTTGTGTTCATTCCAAAAGAATATATATATATACATCAAGCTTTTAAATTCAAGCTAGAACTCATAGTGTAATTTATTTATAATTAAAGACGATTACAAAGATAGTCTCCTGTTATTTACTTCAGAGGAGTATAGGTTTAGAGATTTTAGCTCATAATCTAGGCCAAGTCTTAATTTCAGATTATGAGAAAGCTTCTTTGTCAAGAGTGTTATTTATCAAAGAAGTTAACATGAGATCCTATCTCCCTGTCTGTAAAATGTTACAAAGATCCTTTGGTGATATTCGAAGAGCAGGGGATTACTCTTGAAGTCAGTCAATATTTGTTTTCTGAGTAAAAGTGGCCAAAAGTGGCCAAAAAGTGGCCAAAAGTGGCCAATTGTAGTACATCACTGAGTACAAAACTGACTGCCACATTTGCTTCCAAAACAGAAATGATTACACTGAATTCATGAGCTGTGAAGCGAGTTGGGATGTCTTTTTCGAATGCAAGTGGATGACCTCACATTTCCCAACAATGAGTTATTAATGGTTACATGAAAGTGAATTAATTTGGTGGTTTGTGTCAGAAGTGTTTTACATGTGTTGTGAGTGATCCATAACATAAATAGCATGCAGAATTTGATTTGTTTGTTTCTGTTGTGTGGCAATTTAAAAATTAAAAATTCATAGTCTTGTTAATCATCTTGGATATGGTTTGCTTAAGGAGAAAGTGAGGACTGCAGATGCTGGAGACGTTTCGGGCAGAAGCCCTGCTTCAGGAAGGCTTCCCCATTCATGAAGAAGGGCTTATGCCCGAAACGTCGATTCTCCTGTTCCTTGGATGCTGCCTGACCTGCTGCGCTTTTCCAGCAACACATTTTCAGCTATGGTTTGCTTAACCTTGCTAATGATGTGCCAAATGATCAAGCAGCTTGTGAAAAAAATGGGATGCTCAAGAAGTGTTGATAATCCCGTAGAACTGGACTTGGCCACAAATGAAAAAAGTGAAGGCTGAATATCCTTGTAGTTAATAGATGTAGTTTCTTCTTTTTAAGTTTCGAGGTCAGGTTCTGAGATGATAGAATAACATGTAAGCAATTCCCAGTTAATCAGCTACTTGCAATGCATGAGAGTAGCACTGGGGGCTTGTCTTCTCATGTTCACACATTTTCATTGCAGTTCTTGAAACAACAGGTGGTTAACTTGTTTGATAGAATATTATGTCCAGTGAAATTCCTGGTGCCTGGTGTATCGTGCCCCAGTGTGACTTTTCTCACACTCTTCACCTCATTCATTATATAACTGGGTGTATTTCTCATGAAATTGTGCTGCTGAAGAGGTAGAACTGCCAGCCACTGCTGGTAACATCCAGTGCTCATGGCCCTGGTGCCATATTTCAAGCCCTGCTACACACCATGCCCCAGATGCTGTAATCCAGCGATGAACCCTCACACTGTGGTGTTTGAGCATCTACATTCACAACATGGCCCAAAGGAGAGGAAAGCTCATTGTTACTTCATAGAATGGGATGTGGAGGTCTGGGTGGATAGGGTGCAGGGGATGAAGGCAATTTTCTTTCCAGCTGACTCCCATGGAATGCCATGCCACCACAGCAAGCTAGCCAGGACACAGTTTGCAGCCTGGGTTAGTGCTGTGTCTCAGAGGAAAAGGAATGTCCAATAATGCAGGAAGAAGGTCAAAGATCTTCAGTGTTCTACAAGGATAGGTATCACCAGCTTTTATGTGCAGTCTCGTACTCACAGAGAAACCACTCCAACTCTGCCTCTACACAGGCCTTTTCTCAAGTCTCAAGGACTACAGCACTTACTGTTTAATGTCTCCTCAATAGCTCTCATCCACCTCTTCCTCCAAAGTTATCACTCTTGCTCATCTCTGTGCTTCCCATACCCACACTGGGGACATCGTCTCTTCTGCTCATTTGTCGCTGCTCACTTCGCTTCCATTTACTTGCATCATCTTTAATCCCTCCCTGTGTCCGATTGCAGGAAACATTACTCTCTCCTTCCACCGCACCTCATGCTAATGTCTCAAGCAGCATTCCACAGACCTACCTGTAATCCCCAGAGATTGCTTGCAATTGACCTACAGGACTGACCATGGTCCAATCCTTACAGAGCATGGACATGGATCCCCTGGACCAATTGTTTGCTTGATCAATGGCCAACACTCTAGGATGAAATAGGACACGTTGATGACTAACTGTTTTCCTCATCTCCCTAAGGACTATTCCTCTTTTATTTTCACATGTGGCTATTTGATTGAAGCACATAAAATGTGTCTGCTGCATAAACTGCTGGCGCATGCTACAGCTGCCACCTTGACAGGGCAAGGTGCCATGCAGAGACATGCCTTACCCACTGAGTTTTCACTATTAAATGCTGCCTGCCTCTCCCTTAATGCTAAAGCTCAGTGCCTGTAACTGAGCACTAAGAAATCAAGATGACCACACAGAGGCAACGTCAAGTATAAAGAGGGTGGCAGCCTCTAACTGAGTTAAAATGAGTGAGCACTGCGAAAGCAAGCAAAGAATCTTCAGACACATCCCATGTAGAGACATGAGCTACATGTGAGTCCCTGCAGAATTAGGCAAGTCGTAAGTGCATCTGAGCTCCAAAGCAAATCATTGGAGGGCAGCCATGGTGTGTGAATTTGAGAACTGGCATAATGATATCATAAGAATGGTAGCTTGCTGCTGCCGACCTTGAGTTGTCAGAGATCAAGGAATATGGTGACCGTGGACCATGCAGGACGTTATTGTGAAGAAGCAGTTGAATAACAGTCAGGAAATAATTTGTCAGGTACCTGCTCTGATTCACAGGTCAGGAATTTGCACCAAGTAGTTGTTCTGGAATGGAGACGGAATTGGAAGTGGTGTACATTTGGGAGTTAATAAGATGCAAATTCATGGAAATAATGTAGTCACTGTTCAATAATGAGGTTCTGCGGTTGGCATTTAACGCTCAGGGGTGGAAAATTGTGAAAGACTTCCTCAGCATAGAGATTCTAAATTTCTCATACTCACAGTGCATTTTCAGTTTCTCACCATTGGTTATGCCTCACCAGGAAGGGGAAAATACAACCTGGATAGGAACACTTGTTTCAATTTTAATATATAAATGCATTCTACTTCTAGATCCACATCGATATGCTGAAATCATTGTGTTTATAACAATTTAATACAATTATCTTTCGTACTTGACTGTGAACCACACTATATGCCAATCCCAAAATTATAAAATGATGTAAAAGATACTTTAATCTGCTTGTTAAGAAATCAGCTTAGAAATATTGAATTTACTCTTCCTAACTTTAGCTGAGAACAAAGAAAGCACAAATATTCAAACACAAATCTGCAACAAGTGGACTTTTACAACAGATTTGCCAAAATATCACTTACTGATGGTCATGATTTGGAGATGCCGGTGTTGGACTGGGGTGTACAAATTTAAAAATCACACAACACCAGGTTATAGTCCAACAGGTCCAAAGATGAAGGAGCAGCGCTCCGAAAGCTAGTGCTTCCAATTAAACCTGTTGGACTATAACCTGGTGTTGTGTGATTTTTAACTCACTGGTGAAATTCTGTACCAAAGTTTTGAAATATCTTTGTAAAACACATAGAATCATATTACATTTCAATCTTAAGTAAAGACCATGTCATTTTATTTTCTGTATTTTGGCTCTGCTGGAATAGGAAAAGGCTATTTTAAAACCAAGGATTTTGTAACAAATGGCTGCACTTTTACAAATAGTGACCTGGTGCTTTGGGGGTAGATATTTGTAGACAGCACAAAACTCGAGGTTGTGTGCAGAGTCAGATTTGAACAGCAACAACTAGCTGATGGGTTTGCATGATTTTGTGTGGTCGTGGGTGCCAAAGCTCGTCAGCCTAACACTAACTCTCTGAGTGATTCCTGGAGAGCTGAACAGCTTGTGGTGTGAACAAGAAAGGGACATGGCTTCAGGCATCTGTGAAGTCAGGCTGTGTGGCTCCCTTGCTTCAGTTCAAATGCCTGAAACTTGAAGAATTCCATTTATTTTCTCTCACCAGTTGCAATTAATGCTGTAGCCTTTGACCAGTATCTTTAACACTTTGTAACTACTGTACTAATTGAGAGTGTCTCCTGCGAAGATGTGAAAGGACCTGGTAAAAAGAGATTGAAGAATGGAAAATCTTGACAGGCTAAAAGGCTCATCTCTGCAAATTCTATGGGTTTGTGTGGGTTTCCAGTTTTTCTTTCTCCACTCACAAGATCAATGTTTTTCTCCAATCATAAACCATTCTTGTTTAATATGTGAACCTGGTCAGTGTTTCCTGTTAAATTACAGGCAGGGAAATTTGGGACTTTGTACACTTTGATTAGATCATTAACCTTTGTGGCAACTCAGGGAGAATCAGCACACTTTTCCAAGTGGATTGCAGAACTACTTAAGAATGCTTGAAATTGTAAACATAATTTTAGAATGTGATGTGAAAAAAAGTGAGCTGTCTATTTGAGTGAATATGTCAAGCAATATCAATACTTTATTTTTCTTTATTCTTTATTCTTTCACAAGATGTGGACATTGCTCGCTACCAGAGTACATATGGTCCTTCCTGAGCTGCTCTTAAGAATATGATCAGAAGTCAGATGACCCCAGGTTATAGTCCAACAGGTTTATTTGAAATCACAAGTTTTCAGAACACTTACTCTTCATTAGGTGAAGTGACTTCAGCCAATGAAGGGGCAATGCTTTGAAAGCTTGTGATTTAAATAAACCTGTTGGACTATAACCTGGTGTCATCTGACTTCTGACCTTGTCCATCCCAGTCCAACATTGGCACCTCCACATCATGGCTACCTTAAGAAGATGATGATGAGCCCCTTGTTGAGCTACTGCGCACATATGATGTAGACATGTTTAGTTTTTCCTCATTTGTTGATGGGTTAAAATTACATTCATTGTAAGGTTAGGAACTTCTGATCTTCTATGTTTACAAATACTTTCAATATAATGTGAAAGAATGTGATCATGCATTGGCTATGGAAGTAATTATTCAACACATTGCCATGTGGCAGTCAGAAATGCAAAAGTTAGAACAGTGGAAATATGGATAGATTCCTGTTTCTGATGGTATTGGCTATACCTGTATTTGTAAGAACATTGCTTGACTCAGGTGAATAGTGTTTTAACATTCACTTTCCTTCCAGTAACCAGTTTTACTAATTCAATATTAAAGCTCCAATAATGAGAAAATTACTTCATTTTAGAGCATAGAAGTAACATATGGTTTTGGAAATGGTAACTAGATGGTTTAAAGTCATTGTTGTGTTGTGGATATTTGTGGACACTTCCCTTTCTGGCTGTTTGCAACGGGCAAGTGAGTATTGTTTTAAAGGCATTGATTTAATTCAAGCCCTGGGAATCAGAACTGCTGAACAGGTGAATAATTCCTACTCACCAGATATTACTTGTGCAGCCTGTTTTCCATTAGCTTTAAGAAGCTGCCATTGTCTCAGTGAACCAGATATAATTTGAACGAATGCCATGAAAACAAAATCACTTTTTGCACTTTGAATAATGTGATTCTTCTAAAAATTTGCAGATAGATTAATTTTTAGAAAATATCCTTAAATATTTGTTGCTTTGGTGAAGGATTTAGATAAATGCAATGAAATAAAGTACGAAATGTAGGACAGAAATACTGCTCGCGAAAGCAATTCTTGTTACATAGCATGACAACAATATGGTGACTTTAGCTTCATCTTTTCCAATTTAGTGGATTTAGAAATCTCAGTTATTCCAGACAAGCTCCTGCAGGTAAAAAAAAGCTTTTGAAAACTTAATACTAGGGAAGAGAAGAGCAAATGACATGGATTGTGTAAGGCAGTAGCAGACGTTTTGTTCATAATTCTTATCCTTTGCCAGTCAAGAACCTAATAGTGAGTCATTTGACACGAATTGTTAGAATCTTTCTCCTAAAGTGTTTTGAAATGTTATGATTTTTATCTTTTTTATTGCATTCATGGAAATAATGCATTCTTCACCTGATCCACCTCACTCCATAACTTTAATGTTTAGAATACACCTTCACTGTGAAACTAGGGTGGAAACTTCCCATTTTCAGTTAAAGTGTTTTATTGAGAGATTACGTTCTTGGCTCCTGCATCACCATTAATGATCTTCCATCATACTCAATCCCCTCTTTTATCTCATTGCTGGGAAAATTGGCTCAAAACTGAGCTGGCAGTGCCAAGATCATGGGGTGGGGAAGGGGCTGCCCTCAGGCTTCTTGTTCCTTATGAGAAGAAAATGCTCAGCCAGTAGGATGAATCTCAGCACTCGTGCTGTCTAGGAGGACCTCAATGGTAAACCAAACCAGTAAGCTTCATTGGTTGTGCTAGCTTCCCATTACCACCAGTGCAAGCGCAATCTATATCTACATGGGCTTTCAGCCCTCTTACACAATTAATGCCTGTCTTCCTTATGTAGTCTCTAGCAGCACCCCATGAATCTCTGTCAAAATGATGCCTGTATGGCAGGGCCTCATCTCCACCTTCACCTCTGAGGCAGAAGGTACTGAGTCCTCGTTGGGCCACCTTAGAGACTTTCACCTATACCTTCTACCAGTCGGAGACTCTTACCTTGGTTAGTACTCTAGTCAACTGGGACAACTACACAAATCTTCCAGGCCAAAAAAAGGCCTAACTACGGAGCAGGCTCTCTCCACCTCACTCGTAAAGTCAGGAGTGCACTTGGATGGAACATGTAGTTAAAAACTGAGGGCACATGAGGAGCATGAGTGGGAAATATTGTAAATAATCTTGCACAGTTGCAAATAAAGTATGTAATTTTTGCTGTCTAATCTGATTAAGTTGCATCCATGTGAGAGATGAGCAGCTTCATAAACATCCCAAAGATGATAGAAGTTCTAATGGCTAAGCATTGCTCATTCCACCCAAACAACTAGCTCCTTGACTATAGATAGCATTAGACATCACTAACCCTTGAATTGTAATATTTGGGAGGACAGCTAAGGTGATCTCCATTTAAGATCCTTGAGGAGATAAGGTTTGGTAGACAGATAATGCAAATTTATTTTAAAAACATCTCCTCAACCCTCACATCCATTTCACTGAAACCTCATATCATGTCTAACATAATCCAGTATGGTGTCTGTCCAAGGCAGTCATTTTCATGTCTACATCAGGAACTCAGAGGTATGGGATATTAACCAAACATGCTTTGCATAAGTAAAAAATTAATGCTACATTGGGAGTAGCAGTCTGCCAGCAGACCACATTTAACACTCACTCCCCAAAGAAAATGTTCTTTGTGCATCACAGACAATGTCCTTGCATACTTACAGTTAGGTATGAGATTGAATCTTTCAGAATACTGAATGGGCTGGAAAGAGTGGATGTTGGGAAGATGTTTCCATTGGCAGGAGAGACAAGGTCCTGAAGGCACAGCCTTAGAGTAAAGGGAAGACGTTTTAGAACGGAGGTAAGGAGAAACTTCTTTAGCCAGAGAGTGGTGAATCTGAGGAATCCATTGCCACAGAAGGCTGTGGAGGATAGATCATTGAGTATATTTAAAACAGATTGCCAAGGCAAGAAGGTGGGAAAGTGCAGTTGAAAAATCTATCAGCCATGATTGAATGGTGGAATGGACTCAATGGGCCAAGTGGCTTATCTTCTGCTCGTATATCATATGGTCTTATGCATTTTGTGCAGACACATGTGTGTCACTATGTGCAACATGGCCTGGCAGAAACATGCAAGTCAGAGCTCCAAAACAAAGTTTTGAACAACTGAAGTGATTTGGTCTGACAGCAAACATGACAATGGGGTTATGATGGTGGTTTGCCAATGTCAACTTGCATGGGTCAAGGAGGCTGGTGGGAATGGATCATGCTGGGACTTTGTGCTGCTTACACAGTTGGATAATGGTGGGACAAGCAATCAGACAGCCGCAGCCAGCAGCCACCCAGACTGACTTCCATGACCAATAATAACATGTAAATGATTGCAGGGAAGGGAGTCGGTGCTCAACAATGACATTCTGAAATTGCCCTTTAAGGCTTGAGGGAGAATCTCAAAGCCTTTTCTCAAAGTTATGATTCTGATTATTTTCATTCTTACTTCCCCACTTTCCCCTTTGTTGCTTATACAACATTGATGGGGGCAGAGGAGGGAGGAGATTTCCAGCCATTGTTTTGTATATCCAAAGAAATGGCAAAGTACCACAGAGACAAAATATTTTTTCACATCAGTCTTCAGTGACAAATGAATCCCACGTTTGATTGAAGTGACTCATGAATCTATACATTTGAAGAGAATGAGGTAATCAAACAAGTTTATCAAATATTGTTACGTTGACTGCATGCCAGGCTGTGTACGCTGATGCTAAAGCACATTTTGATGCTTGACAATGCCACTTGTAATTCCTGATAAGAATTCAACTGAGTCATCAATCATCACATCTGGTGAGCTAAAAGCACCATTTGAGTCCATTAGTTTGCATTACGATGGATTTTATCAGCAGAGATAAATTGGCTTTTCCAAATATATCTAGTAATACTTAGATTAGGCTTTCTTACCACTGCCATTATTCAACTAATACATTTTGCGCCTTCAGTGAAACCTAAAAAGAATTGAGGTCCAAATGAGTACAGAAAATGTGGCAGAATGTGGAGAGGATGATTCCTTATGTCTGGCAATCTAGAAAGAGAGGGCATGGTTTTAAGATAAGGAGTAGCAGATATAAAACAGTGATGAGGCGGAATGACTTCTCTCAAGGGATCATGAATGGGTGGAATTCAGATTGTGTGGTCCCCAGAGTATGCTGGATGTTAGGACAACGAATACATTTAAGGAGGAAGTAGACAGTTTTAAAATTAGTAATAGGTTAAAAGGTTATGAAAGGCAGGCAGGAAAGTGGAGTTTGGGACAAGATGAGAGCGGCTATGATCATATCAAATGGCTGATCACACTCAAGGAGCTGAAATGTCCTGCTGCTTATTCTTATGTAGTTAACCGGTATGCATTCTCTCTCCATTCTTAAAGTGCTGTATTTTAGAAAGAAGATTATCAGTCCATTTGACATTTCATTCCTACTCCCTGTGTGCTATGTTGGTAAACTCAATAGCCCTACAGCTCATTCACTAACAGGCTTTCTTATATTCCTTTCCTTAAGCTTGATGGAGAAGAGGAAGCAATTGAAAGAGATGAACAAATAGTCTCCATCTTGATAATAAATACGTCCTGAGCTCCTTACAGTTGAAATTAGTGGAAGACTCATTGCACTCTAGGATAACCTTGAGTTGTAGTGATCCATTTGAAACACAGCTAACCCACACTAGAGTCCAACACTGAGGAAATGTCTCTGGACTCGAAACATTAACTCTGATTTGTCTCTAGAGATGCTGCCAGACATGCTGAGCTTTTCCAGCAACTTCTGTTATTGTTTCACACAGAGGCTGGTGCATGTATGGAATGAGCTTCGAGAGGAAATGGTGGAGGCTGGTACACTTACAACATTTAAAAGCCATCTGGATGGATATATGAATGGGAAGGGTTTCAAGGGACATGGGCCAAGTGCTGATCAATGGAACATTTTAAATTAGGATATCTGGTCGGCATGGACGAGTTGGACTGAAGGGTCTGTTTCCATGCTGTACATCTCTATGACTCTAGAGAATTGTTGGGAGTAAAGTATATTCAGTCAGTAAAACAAAAAATGATTTGCAAAATAGTTTTCATTTCATCAATATGAAATTTCGTAAGATTAGGTTCTCATCTCAGTCGGGTTGGTCACTTTGCCTTCCATGATCTTTTGTTCAGTTACCATTTCCTTGAAAACACCGCAAGATCTTTATCTCAAAGGCCTTGCCAAAGTCATCCAAAAGCTGTTGACTTTATCTGAACAATGTCATAGATCAATGTATGAAAAAGTCAAAAACTAAACATGACTTGTGGCAAATACAATTGCCCTCGCAAAAAAATCTGATCATATCTTTGAATTTAAAGCTAACAGCTAAAAAACTCAACTAAGATTGTGGCTGCCAAATTTATTAATATAATGGCTCACATTTTGTCAGCATATTACAATGAGAAAATTAGTGCTCATTGTTATTAAAAGACAAATGTGCTAAAGATGTCTGGTACCTTCACATATCATGTTAATTATAGAAGTCAGAGGTTGCTATCAGAGATAGCATTCATCGTATGTGATTTTGTAGCCCTTATTTTAAATTTAGCACTACACTCGCTACTTGGTATGAAATTGGAGTACGTACTGCAATCATTAGTTACCCATTCAGTATGCCAGAAAATATTAGAGCTTTATACACATATGCAAATAAGAGACTTTTTTAGTAAGAGTTTAGTGATAAGTTGCTGAAACTGTGTCTGCGTGGGTTTCTTCCGGTGCTCCGGTTTCCTCCCACAGTCCAAAGATGTGCAGGTCAGGTGATTTGGCCACGCTAAATTGTCCGTAGTGTTACGTACATTAGTCAGAGGGAAATGGGTCTGGGTTGGCTAATCGTCGGAGGGTCGGTGTGGCCTTGTTAGGCCGAAGAACCTGTTTCCACACTGTAGGGAATCTAATCTAATCTAATCGAAAAAAAAATTCTCATATCCGCAGAAGAAATTTTTCACTGCAGATTGTTGTAAACTTAACATTTATTTTACTTTATGTTTGTGACTTTTTTCTCTTTACTTCAGTTCTGACTCTATTTTTCAATTTTCTGTCTTGTAACTTCCTGGTTTATATTCTGCGTGACTCTGTCAAGACATGTAAATACTGATTATTTTAAAAGACATACTGTTGTTTGCCCAGCTCACAAGGAGCTGATAGATTGTTTTTGAAGGACTCCACACTGAAACAAATTCTGAATCATGAGAAGCCACCTAAAAGTCTATGGATGAGCATATGCATAGTGAATGGTGTCAGACTTCCTTTGTCACATGGACCAAAGTCCAGGTCAACAACTTACATTGTTGTGAAAATGTTTTGCAAGTGTTACTGGTCTAAGGATCAAAGAATATAGCCCCTTGTATTTGTTTTTTTGAGTGAGGAAAATACACAGAAATTACATTTGTCAATTTAATATAGAGGTACTTAAGGATAGAGTTTCTGCTTTTAGTATAAATTGCAACAATATTTTTAATTCAAACTTCTACTCAAGTTTCTGTTTGAGTTTTATTACTTGTCGCAAAATATAAAACTTCCACAAAAAAGGACAATTGTGTAGTGTTTGATTTTCCTTTTATCAAGAATATTCCTTGATATGCCAAAGAGTGATAACCTGACACAGTTCTATGTAATACAACTGAGAATGGATTTATCACAAAAATGCATTTTTAGTAAGCATATCCAATTTCTCATCTGTAAACAATTTTGAAATGGAAATAAAATCTGTAAAATAATATGAAATGTACATTAGCGAAACCAGTCCATTGGTTTGCATTTTTATTTAAATGTGCTTTTAAAATATTCAGTGCAGAAAGTTGGTGTGGGCGTGGGCTCTGGCAGACAGTGAGGCAGAATCACATAATAACGTTGCAGCAAGGACACTGTGCCCAGGGACTGGGACAGGCACCAAGCTCTGGACTGAACCAGGTTGCCTCTCCAGGCTATTTGCTTGCTTTCTTTGTACTCACTTACCTGGATATTTGCAGCATCCCTGCCTTACCTTGCCTTGACATTATGAGCCTCACCCATCACCCAGAGAAAATAGGCTCACAGTACTGCTGTATTGCCTTCCAATGTATTGTAGACACAAAGCCAGGAATTCTGTCATGCTTGACAGTGGCCCCCAAGCAAGTCAAAGGACATATCCTTCTGCCAGAGGATCCCAGTAATCCTAATACAGGTCCAAAGACTTGAACACTTCAGTCAGTTGCTTGAGGAGGTCAGAGCCAAGATGCTGTCTTCATATGAGGTGAGGAACTAAATGTCAGGCAGCCCACCAATCATCTTAACTCTTCCCACTCTGCTGTGGGCTCTTTTACTTCTGGAATGAGAGAGGGGCATGTATTATAGGATGAAAGTTAGATGAAAGTTAGAGACAAAGCTGTCACTTTTGGTGAGGACAGGGAGGTGTCCCAAGTGAGTGAGAAAATAATGCAGAGTTCGGGTGTTAAGTCTTAGGGTGGGTAAGAGTTATTAAGACAGCATCTAAAGGACAATAGTGAGAGTGGAGAGCATGAGCCTTGGTTGAAGGTGGGTACAAAAAATAGGGATAGAGTGAATGTGTGGTATCTGAGAGAAGATGCTGACATTTACACTGACAGTGTAGAGAAGGACATTGACCTTCAACCTATATTGCTGTGCATTCCTTCAAATTGCATTTATCTGATTGGCAACCGTGGACCCGGTTGGCATCACTCCATTCACCAGGGCCACCAAGTTCCTGTCCACAAAGTGAGGCATTAACAGGGCAGACATGAGGAACCATGCAGGGCAGCTTGGACTGGAGATAGCGCTGATGCCAGAGATGTCAGTCAATTCCAGGATATCCAGGCAGTTGTCTCAGGTATGGAGAATGATAGAATTGGACCAGAATCAGACAAGAGGGATGCCACAGAGGCATGAATGGTAGTTAATAAGGCCAGTTTAGTAAGATGTGGTGAGAGAACTGACTGGTCCCTTCAGTTAGACACCCTTCATGAAACTTGATGAAACTAATACTGCCAAAAAAGTAAAATTCAACCCAATATGCTCACACTAAAGGTAAAGATACTGTAGTCTTATCAGAATGTAGAGCTCCTCTCTCATTAGAAAGAGATAACTGACTGTGGTTTAATCTGAGGGTCACCACAGCTCAGGTAAGGGGAGAGCCAGTATAGGAATCAAACCCGCACTGCTGGCATCACTCTGCAGCCATCTAGACAACTGAACTAATAGTAAGCCTGTGGCTAAGAAAATATTTCATTTTAAAAACCTCTATGAAGGCCCATTTATGGAAACTGTCATTGCTGAATGATTCAATTTTGGGGCAAGACCATTCTATTGGAAGGACAAGTTTCCATTTAAAAATTTTTTAAAACAGTACAAAACATTGTGATAACATGAATTCATTGACTCAGAGTCAAAGAAATGTATAGCACAGAAACAGACCCTTCGGATCAACTCGTCCATACCAACCAGACAGCCTAAATTAATCTAGTCTCACTTGCCAGCATTTGGCCCCCATCTCTCTAATCATATATCTATACCTTTTAAACGTCACAACGGCCTCCACCATTTCCTCATTCCATACATGCACCACCATCTGTGTGAAAAAGTTGCCCTTAGATCCGTTTTAAATCTTTCCCCTCTCACCTTAAATATATGCTTTTCCTGGAGAAAAGACCTTGGCTGTTCACCCTACCTGTGCCCCTCGACATTTCAAATTTCTTGAGCTTCAGCTCCTTGGCTGAATTGGACATAAATAATGCAACCAAGTGGAAACTGTAGGCCAGTACCTGCTCTGTTGGACCTAAAATCAAAATGAATGATTCTATTTGTTTTTGTTCAATTAGGTAAATATATTCTGGGAAACTTTAACCCATCATGTTCATCAGGCTCAATGTTAAATTATTGCATATAAAACTTGTAAAACAAAGCTGTTTTGTTTTAATCATTTTGCTTGTATAATTGATAGAAACATTGAATTGATACCTGCACAATAGCACACAAAGTTATATTATTGTATTTACATTAGCAATAACATTAAAAGAATGAACACACTAAGTCAATGCATTATTTCAACACTTCTGACATCATGTCATGATGTGCACTACATCTTACAATGATGGCATTCAATTTCTTTGATTGCTTTATTTAATAACACTACATTCTGGTTTTATCAATTAGATTCTAGATTTAAATGACCAGCAAAGGACTATGTATTGTATTCAATTTAGTTACATGAGCCTGTGAACTGATAAACATGAAACTGGAGCTTATTAAACACCACACCTTGCAGGAACTGGATCAAGTAGCATTAAGCTCACAAAAACATTAAAAAAAAAGTTTCAGTGAGGATTTAATACTTCAAAACTAGTGGGATTTAATACCTCAAAGCTAAATGGAGATAGGATATGACAATTTTTTTTTCAGGATTGATAAAGTGCATTCTCAGATCAGCATAATTTAAAATCTGGAGGAGGGAGAATTTATGTTTAGAGGTGATTTGGAAAGAGCTGCAAATACAATGGCAAATAAAAAGAGAATCTTATGTGACTTTAAAGTTGCAGTGGCACAAGCTAGAAAGGTGAGCATAATTCTAGGATTTTAGATGTCAAAAGTAGGGGTAGAATGTTATAGGGGTCTAAGTGATGAGGGATATGATGATATTTGTGTCAGAATTAAATGAGAAGCTAGATAAGGCCTATCTTGATGTTGGAAGCAACATGTATGTCATTTTTGTTTGAAAATCAATGTGGTGATATTCTTGCTAGGCCATGGTGGGGTGCAAATTGAGGAGAAATATTGTTTGTCTCAAACACATCTTGTTTTTATTACACATTCCCAGCCTCCACAGTAATTTGCTTTTAATATCCAACAGTCTGCTTTGAAAACCCTGCTCACATTTTGATACTTGTGAAAAATTGCAGCATGGTTGAAACTTTATTGCTGGAACAGCCCAGCAGGTCAGGCAGCATCCAGGGAACAGGAGATTCGATGTTTCAGGCACAGGCCCTTCTTCAGGAAAGGCCTGTGCCCGAAAAATTGCAGCATAGCAGTTCAGGCAATCCACAACATTCTGAAATAATTGACAGCTCTCTCAATGAAATACTCAAGATAAATAAAGCCCATACATTCTTTTTTAAAGTTAATATACTCCATCTCCCAACATGAGGAGGTTCAGCTCTATATTTTCTCTGCCAGTCTGCTCTTCCTTGGGCCGTACCCTGCACACCAACTTCAATTAAAATCCATCTATGTTCTAGAGATATGGACAAACAGATTAATAAACAGTCATGAAATCATCATGGCCACCCATCTTCAATCGCAAACTTAACTAAATATGAAGTGCCAAGCATTGTAACTCAGTCAGGTCAGCTAGTGTCTACTAGAAATGATGCTAAACCAGCATAAACCATCCTTCTATATAATTAGAGATTACTTTGTCAATGTGAAACTAATGGTTAGAAAAGAAAATAAGCAAAAAGATCCAATATATCAGCCCAGTAACTACTGAGAGGCTATTTTTCCTGGGTAGAGAATTTACAACTATAGGCTGACTTTTGTGGCATCCGGAAAATTTAACCCACTCTTAAAAATGATGGGCAAACCCCATATGTAGCAGTTCCAACCCCATTTCTAATAGATCCCTGTTTCCCTAGTAGGGAAAATGGGGTGGGGATGGGGGGGGGGGGGGGGGGGGCGCAAATCACACGTGAGGGAAACACAAGGTTAGCCTGGCCACTTGAACTTATTGCTAAGTTCAATCAGACTCCATTTTGGGTAACTCGTGGTTCAGAAACTACCATGTAGAATTTATGAATTTATGGAGTGAGATGTAATTAATTTTGAATATTAGAAAAGGAATGTTTGACTCTAACAATTTGAAACTTTGAAATCGTCTGCTTTTTAAATTGTAGAGAAAATGGGTTTGGAGTTGTCAGTGAAAGTCAAAGTTAGTCTTTTCAGAACCTCTTCAATTGACATTTTCATAAGAACTGTTAATTATGAGTGTGTTGGCGAGTTTCAAAAGCTACAATCATGATAGCAGGGGTTTTTTATTTCAATGTTTGAGTGACAGCTTACAGTGGTGATTAAAGGATTGGCTATAAACATAAGACTGATTATTTTATTAAGAGATTAACCGCTTCAGGAGATTGAAAAAAAATTCAGTGGTTTCATGATAGCATATTTTCCACTATAAAGCCTGTATATTGAATGTTGTATTTAGATGATTAGAGTCACCTCATAGATGGAGGCTACTCAGCTCAATATGTCAAAACTGCTCATCGAGTCATATAGCCCAGAAATAGAGCCTTTGGTGCAACCACTCCATGCCAACCATAATCCCAAACTAAACTAGTCCCACCTGCCTGTGCTTGGCCCATATCCCTCCAAACATTTCTTATTCATGTACTTATCCAAATGTCTTTTAAACATTGTAACTGTGCCCACATCCATCACTTCCTCTGGAAGTTCATTCAAGAAAGGTTTGCTACACCAATCCCATTTTCTACTTTTGGCCCATATCTCTGCAGGTTATGGCAGAGTAAATAAATATCCAAATACTGCTTAAATTTTCTGAGTTTCTGACTGAACCATCCTCTCAGGCACTGAGTTCCAGAGTACCATCATCCTTTGCTTCCTGCCCTCTCATCCAATATTGATTCCAGATGTGTGTGACATAAGCTGAATAGGTGGAGCTGATTTAACATATACATTGATCCCTTCAGAACCATTAGCTTGGACGGCATTCCAAAATCTACTCTTCATAGATTTTGTACTCTGGTGAAATCAAGGTTCGGTGATTGGCTGGGGAAGATATACTCATTTGAATACATGTGACAATAGAGCTAATTCCATTCAAATCAAATTACATTCATGGAGTCATAGAGTCATACAACACCGAAACAGACCCTTTGGTCCAACTCATCCATGCCAACCCCCAGACACCCCAATCTGATCTAGATCCATTTGCCAGCACTTGGCCCACATCCCTCTAAACCCTTCATAATCATATACCTATCTAGATGCCTTTTAAATGCTGTAATTGTACCAGCCTCCACCACTTCATCTGGCAACTCATTCCAAACATGCATCACCCTCTGTGTGAAAAAGTTACCCCTCAGATCATTTTTAAATCATTCCCCTCTCATCTTAAATCTATGCCCTTGAGTTGTGGACTCCCCTAACCTGGGAAAAAGACTTTGGTCCCTCACCCTATCCGTGCTCCTCATGATTTTATAAACTTGTATGAGGTCACCCTACAGGTTCTGATGCTCCAGGGAACAAAGCCCCAGCCTATTCAGCCTCTCCCTATAATTTAAACCTTCCAGCCCCAACGTCCTTGTCCAACTTTTCTGCACCCCCTCAAGTTTAACAACATGCTTCCTATAGAAGGGTGACCAGAATTGTGTGCAGTGTTAAAAGTGGCCTCACTAATGACCTTTCCTCTGCCACCCCTGCCTAGCAGCTCCCCAACAGCCCACTTGCTGAGCTTCTTAAAAATATATATAAGTATTTAATAAAATTAATAAAAGCTTAAAAAAATAAGAACAATGACTTATGAAATGAAAATCAATGGAAAACCAATGGCAACCAGTAAGGTCATCTAGCCTGCTGGGGTTTTGGAATAATTACATTTTTGAAATGTTACAAAGATTTGGTTGTTCTGCTATTGAATGATTGAATGGAACAGTGTTTAACTGGAAGACATTTTTCTAACCTGGTATAAATGGCCAGTCTGCACGTGAAATCAGATCAGCTTTAATGTGTATAGGTTTATACTTTTTCAAAGGAAAATCTGGCCAAGCAGCAACTGTTTATGTAGTTTGATTAAAGCTCCCAGTACAGCATTGATAAGAGAGGACATAAGTAAGGGGAAGTAATCAGCAGTACTGTTATGGTTAGAAGTCAGGTATAAGACAAGACTTAAAAGTGTAAATGGGAGTCTTTCCAGGCCATCTGTTAGCTGGAATGAAGTGGCAGAATGCATTAATTCAAAAGGCTTGTAGCAAAAGCAGAATTGCTTTAATAGGAGAGTTGAACTTTCACAGAGAATGGGAACAGCAGGGCCATTCAAGTTAGAATGGTGATGAATTTCTTGTTTAGTTTTAAGCTAGTTTTCTGAAGCAAAGTGGTCTGGAACCAAGAAAAGAGCACATCAGCTGGATTCAGCAGTGAACTAGATTTTCAATTCATATAAGATTTGAAAGATATGAAAGAGACCTAAGGGGCAATGTTTTCACACACAGGGTGGTACTTGTATGGAATGAGCTGCCAGAGGAAGTGGTGGAGGCTAATATGATTGCAACATTTAAAAGGCATCTGGATGGGTATATGAATAGGAAGGGTTTGGAGGGAATATGAGATGTGTCCTAGCAAGTGGGACTAGATTAGGTTGGGATATCTGGTCAGCATGGACGAGTTGGACCGAAGGCTCTATTTCCATGCTATACATCTCTATGACTCTATGACTCTAAGTTGAAAAGTGAGTGTAGTCAAGGGAAGTGTAGAAACTTTAGAATAGATGGACAAGATTGTATATAAAAGTAAGTAAGTGACAGACTTGTTGAGTAATTACTTTTTATTTGCCTTTGTCTCTGGAGGAAGAAGATAATACGTCTAATATTCTTGGGAAATTAATCATAAATCAAGAAATAGTTTCATTAATGTTAATTATAGAATCCTGACAGTGTGGAAGCAGGCCATTTTGCCCATTGGTTCCACACTAACCCTCTGATAGTATCCCACCCTAGACCCGCCCCAACTCATTCCTGTAACCCATCATTGCCCATGACTAATCCATCTAATTTGCACACCCTGGACAATTTAGCATGGCCAATCCACCTAACTTGCACATCTTTGGACTGTGGCAGGCAACCAAAGCACCCAGAAGTAACTCATCCAGACACAGAGAGAACATATTGTCCGAGGCTGGAATTGAACCTGGATCTTTGGCGCTGTGGGGCAACAGTGCTAACCACTGAGCCACCATGTTGCCACATAATGTAATGTAAGCAAGAAAAATATATCACCAAAAATAATGACACTAAGAATAACAAATCTTCAGGATCTGATGGTTTCCACCCCTTATTAATAAATGCTACAATAATGAAGTTCATAAGGTGAATATTTGGGACTGGCCTTTGTCTTGGGATGAAATGGAATGGACCATGTGGGCTGTGCGGGCATTTATTTATATTGGTGTAAGTGTAAGATGTCAAGGATTAAAAGGAGGCCAGGAGAAATAATAATGTGTTCACATGTGGAAACCATGTCAGTGGCATTTGGGCTCACCGTGGTTAGATTGCTTGAGTCAAAAGTCACAGGAAAGAGTTGAGAACATTAGGTTGTAAATTGCTAAGTCTTAAACTAACCATTTACTTTAAAGATAAACATGCATTGATGTCATAAGGATAGATGATCAGCATTTCTACTTTGATATGAGATTCATGTAATTCATAGTACCTTGCAAATGGGCTTGGAGAGGTAAGTGTATCTAAGACATTACTGAAGGTGCACAAGTGGTCTGTCAGGATCTGAGAAAGAGGGATCAGCTAGAGGTCAAAAATCTCAATGTTTCACTGCATAGGAACACAGGTGGACACTTGCGAGTGGTAAGAAAAGACAACATTTGTGAGGATTTGAAACAAGGCTGGATAATTTGCCTTGTTTGCACAAGATGGACAGTAACCAGGAAAACTCTTCTTGTGAAGTATTGCTTTAGAATCAAAGGTTAGAAGACTGGCAAAGGAAAGGAATGGAATTAAAACTTTAGGAGTTAGGAATTACTTTACACTTGCTCTAAGAAGATTGAATGACTACTTAGGGATCGTGCGAAAGCTATCAGTGGAGTAGGTTCTTCAGTTCAGTGTAAACGAGGGAAGTTGTGTTCTATACATTAAAGTACAAGTTGCCTACAAAAGTAACATTTAGTCAACAAATATTTTCATGATGATGTGAAATATGGAGTATCGATTTTTAAATCTCATCAGTTAACTTAAAAGCTTTGAGTTTGCTCAAGGGAAGATGATGAAAATAAGCCATCAATGGCACTTTAAAACTGAAACCAAAAACTGACCTGAAGACAGCCTACCTCAACAGGAATTTACAATGTGTTTGGTTAATAGTTAATATGGACTACATTCTGGAGTACATGGGACTTTGAACATCTGATATCAATACTCACGATCTTTCTTTATCTACCTCAAACCAAAACAGTGTCTGATGAAACAGTGACTTGACCATTGACTGAGGATTTGTAAGATTTACCGTTGTTGAAGTGACAGAGAATAGCAAAACAAATGGAACTTAGATGTGTGTGAGTGTGTGTGCGTGTGTGTTTGTATGTGTGTGTGTGTGATGTTGTGTTTCTATTGCTTTCTTTGGAGTAGCAGGAAATAAAATTCCTCCTCCTTTCACACATGAAAGCCTTGTAATTTTCCTTCTTTTTTAAAATCTGGTTTAATTGTATTTTAATTGAAGTATGATAGCTGTGTGACTAAAAAAAACATTTTTGTTGCAAACGAATAAAAGAAGTTAGAAAGGAAGTAGCTGATCTTTGTTCGTCATGAAAAAATGTTTAAATAACATGAGAAAAGAACTTTTGCTGAAAACGTTTGCTCAAATTGCCAAAACTACCACCTGGAAATTCCTGATGAAGTGCTCTACCCTGAAATGTCAATTTTCCTGCTCCTTGGATGCTGCCTGACCTGCTGTGCTTTTCCAGCAACACACTCTCAACTACCACCTGGAAATTATCTAGGGCATCCTGAAAGTTTATCCAAGAATAATTACCTGCACATTAAATATCCTCATCTGTAAAGTAAAGCTCACACTGTATCTAATATCTCTTGGATAGATCAAAACCATTGCCCACATTTATAGCAAAGAATAACTGGGAAAATCAGAAAACAGACCATCAAAATGATTTGTTTTAAGTGAATTGTCCCTAATAGTGGGCCAACAGCCTGGGCTCAGACTTTGATTTGATTTATTATTATTACATGTACCTAGGCATAGTGAAAAGTTTTGTTTGAAAACCCTTCCTTGAACAATCATGATTATACACTTTGAATAAAGGCAAAATACTGTAATGATGGACATCTGTAACAAATATAAAGAATGCTTGAGAAACTCAGCACGTCTGGCAGTATCTGTGGGGAGAGAAACAGAGTTGACATGTTAAGTCCGGTGGATAGGATAAATAGACAAGGTCTTTTCCCTGGGGTGGGGGAGTATAGAACTAGAGGGCATAGGTTTAGGGTGAGAGGGGAAATGTTTAACAGGGACATAAGGGGCAACTTTTTCACGCAGAGGGTGGTGTGTTCATGGAATAAGTTGCCAGAGGAAGTTGTGGAGGCCAGTACAATTACAACATTTAAAAGGTATCTGGGTGAGTATATGAATAGGAAGGGTTTAGAGAGATATGGTTAAAAAGTGCTGCTGGAAAAGCACAAGCAGTCAGGCAGCATCCAGGAGAGATGATGTTTTGAGCATATGCTCGACCGGCTGTGCTATTCCAGCACCACACTTTTTGACTCTGATCGCCTGCACCTGCAGTCCTCACATTCTCCTTAGAGAGATATGGGTCAAATGATGGCAAATGGGACTAAATTAGGTTAGAATATCTGGTTGGCATGGACGAGTTGGACAGATGGGTCTGTTTCCATGCTGTACACCCCTATGACTCAATGACTGATCTTCAGGTTCATTGATTAACATCGAAAAACATAATTCTTTCAATTAAGTACTATCTCCCCTCACCCCGAATCTTGTATCGTTTGATTTGGATAGGTTTTAACTTTTTAGTAACATTCATACTTGATATTAAATAAGATTGTAATAAAACTAACTCCTTGTTTTTGATTAACTCAAGAGACATGTCTGATTTGTTTCTTCCTAGTTTTATATGTGATCAAGTACATATTGAGTTGTACATCACACAGTTTAAAAAAAAAATCAAAGTGTTATACCAATACTGAGAGTGGAAAGAGAGGAATTTATTCACCCCTTCAATTTTTGTGGTAATATCCTCTTTGTCTGATTGTTACAGTAAATGTCATTAAAATGTGAAATCTTGTTAAGTCAGACTTTCAGTTAAAAATGCAAGTTCATTTTTTTTCATTATCAGTCTTGATGGGGATTATAAGGAAATGAAATAGCTAACAAAATTCCAGGATGTTTTGGGAAAAAATCTTTGAAATCTCTTTCAACTCATCAAGTCAAACTGTGTGACCAATATTTTATAAAGTACTGGAGAGAGAAAGACAGAGAGAGGGAGATAATTGTAAGGAGAAAACAGGAAATTATAGACCTGTTGGTCCAACATCTATTGTGGGCAAGTTATTGGAATCTATAATTAAGGTCAGAGTGACTAAGCAGTTAGAGAAGCTTAAGCTGATTAGAGAGAGCTGTGTTTCTCTCTCCACAAATGCTGCCAGACCTGCTAAGTTTCTCCAGCATTCTCTGTGAGTGTTCTATCAGGAGAGAAGTTGGAAAACATTTCTTCACATAAGAGTGCAGTAAGAGTATGAAACTCTTCCTACAGACAATATGGTATGAAAGGTCCAGAAAGAACTATAAGCATCTATTACCATTTGAGAGAGACATAATTGGCTATGAATATCTTGAGGGTAACTATTCCACATGCACGTGGTAAGGTGAGGAGGCAGCTGCTGCAAAGTATCATGGCTGATACAGATATTCAACCAGTATTGTGCGTTTCATTCTGTACCACACTCAAGTCATCTAGCCAACTGAGTTAACTGACACCACACTGAAGATAGTTCGTGCCAGTTGAATTATTTATTTTAATTCTAATATTTTGTTAATCACAGATAGTAAAAGACATTGTGCCATTGTGATTGGTTGGAGTTAAGACACAGATCAGCCATGACTTTCTAGAATGCTTGATGAGAGCTTCATGGCTTTCTCTGGTTTTTAGATTAGATTAGATTACAGTGTGGAAACAGGCCCTTCGGCCCAACAAGTCCACACCGACCCGCCGAAGCGAAACACACCCATACCCCTACATTTACCCCTTATCTAACACTACGGGCAATTTAGTATGGCCAATTCACCTGACCCTGCACATCTTTGGACTGTGGGAGGAAACCGGAGCACCCGGAGGAAACCCACGCAGGCACGGGGAGAACGTGCAAACTCCACACAGTCAGTCGCCTGAGGCGGGAATTGAACCCGGGTCTCTGGCGCTGTGAGGCAGCAGTGCTAACCACTGTGCCACCGTGCCGCCCAAATAGTGCATGTGGTTCTTCTGTTATTGTCATGTTCTATAATACATCTATCAAAGTTCAGCATAATTCTCAAGAATTAGCAATGAAATAATGAGCTCTGGTAAAAAAATTATTTAAATGAGATTGAAATATCTCACCAACCTTTGTGAAATCCATATTTATCAAAATAAATTAACCAACAGGACTTTATTGAAAATTGACTTCTCTAACCACCAATTTAATAAATCTAATACGTGTTCTGGAACATACAATTATATTAGTTGGAATTCAAATTTTCGAGGATAATTCCAAATCAGTTCATTCTTTAGAGCAATTTAACCCTTGAAATGACAAGCTATGCTTCATTTTAACTCACTCCATACATATTCATTTACATGGAGTTAAAATTGGGCCTCAAATCTCTGTCCCTAAGGTAATCACGTTATGAGATTTCTGCTCAACACCAGAAGTTTATTGTTGTAAACTTAGACTTATCCATCATGCTGGACGTTATCAAATGCTGATGAAGTTATGATGTAATTTATTTTCCTTACTCTTGTTAAATTGTAGCTAAATGTTTTTATTACCTTCTGAACTAACAGGACTCATTGTGCAAAACTGATTTTCAAAAGAAAGTTCACGTTACTCTGAATTGAGCACCTACAAATGAAGGCTGTCCATGTTCTTCTATATTTGATGAATGGGAGCCAAGGACCTTTATCCAAAAATGTTAACCAATGAACAATGAAATGATTAACTGACCTAATCTCTGTGAAATATGATAGGTCAAGCTCCATAATGCAGTTTCTATAAGGCATTATGGAGGGAAAGCACACAGAATGTTAGCAATGAGTCAATGCATTTTAATGCAAATAATGTATCGTTTTTAGCCTCCTTTCCATGCTCTGATTAATGTAATAAATTACCAATATAATATTCATTTTCATTTACAGTTCACCATCAGTACCAATATGCTTCCGAAAAGCATCACTCTAAAGGCTTCATTTGGAATCGATTTACTTTCAGATGCTGTCATCCTTGCTGGTCATGCCAAGTATATTATGTGATGGCATTAAACCTGCTGCCAAACTATCTTGGAGCAAAAGTTTTTTTTTTTTTCTGATTAATTTCTTGAATCTGTCCTAACTTTTCAGCATTAGAACCCCATTGTGCTTCTTCACTGTTAACCTGCTGCTTCATTAGTAACTTTTCCAAAGTGAAGGACTTCTATCACACAAAAATTCAAATGGTGTGCATCATTATTTGACAGAATGACATGCTGCATACATCTCAGATTGCTAGCGATCCTAATTATTCACTGTCAGGAAAGGTAAAGAAGTGAGTTAAAATCTGACTCATTTCCACCTGCATGCTCCTCTTCCATAAGACCTGGAGAGTGATCACCCTGGGAGGGACTTAGAATGTTGAAGCTTTGTAGGTTTACAGTGAGCAGCAGTTTGGAAATGAAATTGCAATTACCAACTACATTACCTTCTGGTTGCCACTCGCAGGAACATTTCCAATATATACCAGAAGCATCAACACAATATAAAAGGACCCTGGGCATTAGTGGGGATTCTTAATCAGAAGACAATAAAATTCGAATGAACGAATGATACACTGAGATTGTTTTTCTTTGTCTCAGCAATGATGGAATTGGCTGGTAAAGTTGTGAATTTCTGCTCTCAGCTTGTTAGTACACAGAAACAATGACTTAAGCTCTCAAGTGGCTGGAGAGAACATAAAATATTTTGCAAGGATGCAAATATCGACTGCATCATTTGCAGTTCTAAATGTAAGGAGAGCGTGGAATTGCACATGATTTTTTAATGACAATCTCAGCTGTATATTTATAATGTTGATATTATTCTTACCTTTTCTTCTGCCTTCCTAATTCATGAAGGGATTAATTCTTTGCAGGAATTAGCTTTGTAAGTGACCAGCCCCCTTCATTATTTATCCAATATTATTCATGTATGAACCTTAGCATTCAGCTTTGAGGGTCAGTTTAAGCATGGAAGACATCACAGATCAACATTTTTTACCCCCATCCAACAATATAATTTGCATAACAATTATTAACTAAGCCTTTGAATAACTTTCCCTTATCATACCAAAGACAATTATTTCATCCCTTTTCCTGCTCCAGACTATGTCAAAGTACTGGGACTAGAGTGGGAAACCATTATGAATCCTCTTTTCCATTGTAGTTATTGCTTTATTGGGTTTTACCATTTATGCTATGAAGCAACATCAAACCATTTTATGAAAAATACTGCAGATGCTAAAAGTGTGAAATAAATCGACAGAAAGTGCAGGATACCAGCATATCTGGCTGTATTTGGAAGAGAAACAGAGTTAATGTTTCAGGCTGAAGAACAGTCACACTAGACTTGAAAAGTGAACTCTATTTCTCACTCCTCAGATGCTGCCAGGCCTATTGAGTTATTCCAAAACTTCCGGTCCAACTAATATCCATTGCCCATACTTATGAATACGTTTTATTGCAAATATTATCACATTTTGTTGCTGTATTAATTTGCACATACACAGAATGAATAGCCAAATAATAGGTTGACAAACTCACTTCTTTTGATTTCCATTACAAAAGAAAATTAAAACAAGACCACCCCTAACTTATTGTAGAAAGCAATGTGGCCGTGCCTGAATTAGAGTACAGAAAATATTGTCATATCAGGCGATGACTGTTTTGATTGTTCAAGTTTATATGTTATTGTTAAATTGTTTCAGGGCTCCAGTGTAAACTTCTAGTTAAAGTAAATAGCCTGTTATGTATTCTATCAGTAAATAAATAGATCAGTAGTTATTTTAACCTGCATAAAGCATTGGCAAAGATCCCTGGGGCTCAGAAAGCACTCACTTAAATTCAACAGCCAGCAAAGGAAGGTTTTGGATTTGGAGAGCATATAACCCAGAATAATCATTTTCCTAGCATCACTGTATTCTAGAGGGCTTTTCTTGAACAAACTATGGACTTGCCTTAAGTCCCATCGTGCAAGTTCAAGGAATGTTTCATTTGTTTTGGCGGCAGCTTCTGTAAAAACAGGGTGCGGCAATGGCTGATAAATATTATGCTGCAGAACTGTCCCATGGATGCTCCAAAGATTAATACCATGCTATGTCACAGAAGGTTATGGAAAGTAGAAAGCTACACCACGCAATTTGTTTAGTCAGCCCTGACATACACACGACATTCGCCTGTGCACCAAGATACCTTCAGAATAAATTGGCGCAGCAAGTTTGCAAGTTTTGAAAGTCAAATGGGTAACCTGCCAGGTAATTTACATGCAAAGTGCATTCAGACAGAGCTTTTGCACACTGATGATTTCCTTCTTTGGTGCAAAATTATACCTCTGTAAATTGGATTTCAGATGTTTTGCAAATTCACAACTAAAAAAGTAATTACCATGAAGAGGAAAAATTTGTTTCATTTTTGTTTTTCTTCAAGTCAGCATATTACCTCATAAAATATACATGAAGTTTTGTACAGTATATTTCTATTGCAGTGGATGTCACCAACAATTACCATAATTTGATTAACAACGAACATAAAAACTTGAAAATATTCTCATTAACAAACAGTTACAGGACCTGGCTTTGCATATACCCCAACTGCCCCTATTACAGAATAAGCATTCAAGGTTGGCAAATGTTTAGACATAACTTTGCTTTATTTGGATTAACTTGGAGGCAATTTTCAATTCCACATTTAAAGGTGGTAAATATTTTTGAAATAACGTTCTTGGAATAGTTCCAGTGATGTTGAATTCTCATCAAAGATATTAACCCTTTCATGTATGAAATTGAGCTTGGACATGGCCATTGTCTGGGGACTAACATAGTATCCAAAGGTTACATGAATTATTAGGGGCGAGTTATGCCAGATGACATAAAGGTGAACAACCACCAGAAACATAAAGAATAGCTATATTCTGGCAATAGTATCAAAGACCTTTACTCCACAGTTAGCTGTCCTTTGTCAAGTTGTTCTGTCTACAACATTACTATCTATCTAACATGTGAAAACTTGATCAGGTATGTCTGGACAAAAAACAGGACAAATCTAAGTTGGCCATCACCCCATCAGTTTACTCTTGGTCGCTCCCCAAATGAAAACCCGATAAAGCCTACAAAACATCATGACAAATAACGACTCATATTGTACACTTCAAACTGGAAACCCAATAGGTAAAACTGGCATAATCTTATTAGACTGTAAGACTGCTCTCTCATTTGAGTGAGGTGACAGGAGGTGGTATAACCTGAAGTTCATCACAGCTCAGGCAAGGGAAGAGGATAAGATAAGGTAACCTCAGCCAGCGTAGGAATTGAAGCCATGTTGTTGCCATCATCCTACATTGGCAAATCAGCTACCCAGCCAAATGAGCTAACCAACTCCAGAGCAGTACAGTTAGTTAACTTCAAAGCATTACTTTTTTTTTAAGTGTTTGTTCCTTCTGGGACAGTAACGTAATGGAAGAGCATCATCAATAGCGCTATCAAGAGGAACTTTCTCAGCAATAAACCTCTAACTGATGCACAGTTTTGTTTTCCCCAGCTCCTGACTTAATTTGTCTCAGTTCACAAATAGATAAAAGGTCTGAACTCCAGAGCTAAGATGATGAGAAATTGAACTGAACTAGCTATATCAATACTAATGCTAGAACAGCAGGTTGGAGGCTAGAAATTCTGTAGGGAATAACTTACCTCCCTACTTCCCAGAACCTATCCAACACTTAGAAAGCACAGAATAGGAGTGTAATGTAGTGCATTCCACTTGCTTGGATGACTGCATTTCTGACAGTTCTGAAGCATGCAATTCTGGTCTCATTCCTATCGGAAAGATGTTGTGAAACTTGAAAGGGTTCAGAAAAGATTTCCAAGGATGTTGCCAAGGCTGGAGGATTTGAGCTATAGGGAGAGGCTGAACAGGCTGGGGCTTTGTACCCTGGAGCATCGGAGGCTGAGGGGTGACCTTAAAGAGGTTTACAAAATTGTGAGGGGCATGAATAGGGTAAATAGGCAAAGTCTTTCCCCTGGGGTTGGGGAGTCCAGAACTAGAGGGCATAGGTTTAGGGTGAGAGGGGAAAGATATAAAAAAGACCTACGGGGCAACTTTTTCACACAGAGGGTGGTACGTGTATGGAATGAGCTGCCAGAGGAAGTGGTGGAGGCTGGTACAATTGCAACATTTAAGAGGCATTTGGATGGCTATATGAAGAAGAAGAGTTTGGAAGGATATGGGCCAGGTGCTGGCAGGTGAGACTAGATTGGGTTGGGATATCTGCTCGGCATGGACAGGTTGGAACGAAGGGTCTGTTTCTGTGCTGTACATCTCTATGACTCTATGACTCTATGACAAAGCAGCCTCCTTGATTGGCATCCTAATGACCAACCTCAATATTCACTCGCTCTATCACTGACTCACTGTGATATCAGTGGGTAGCATCTTGACAATGCACTGCAGTAACTCATCAATGCCCCTTTGACAGCACTTTCCAACCACATGAATTCTACTAGCTTGAAGGACAAGGATGACAGATGTATGGGATTACCCCCACATGTATGTTGCCTTCCAAGCTACCCATTGTTCTGACTTGGAAATATATCACCATTCCTTCATTATTTTTTGGTCAAAATCCTTAAGTATTGCAACAGTTCAAGAAGGAAGCTCAGAATATAACCTCTGCAAGACAATAAATGATAGGCAATAAATACTGCCCAAGCTATGGATACACATCTCCCTTGAAATAATAAAAACAAAGAATATCAGTGCACAATGCTGACTTGATGCTCGTGATCAATTCATCATCCTTGTACTTTCCCTTTGTGCAGGTCTTTACTGTGTTTTTACCTGCCTTCTGCTCCTATGCCATAGCTATGGCATCCATGGTAGAAGACTATTTACTTTCAGTAAAGGAAGACAGCAGAAAACTATGAACAGCAGTCTTGCGTCACTCTGTGTAGGAAGTTTGATTTTGGACTGTAACATCATCTCTGACCGACTAGCTGTCACAGATGAAGTGGCAAGGTAGGGGGGATCACTGTTGTTATCCTAAGAGAGAGTGGCAGCTTCTGCTCCTTGGAGTGTCTCATTCCCTGACGGTGTTGTGTTGGTAATTCTAACAATCTGTTGGAGGACAGGCTGCTGGACTGCTGTAATAGCCTGCAATCCTCTTCTGTTCCTAGAATTTAGCAGCATCAGTATTACAACCCACTTGGAAAAGATTTGCTGATTCTCAAACCCCACTATTTCTACAGTTACCACAAATGCTAACGAGATAATCAAACCACAAAAAGTCCTTGATTTACTTGTTTAATGGAATTGAGTTAACAGAAAACACTGATCAGATTCCTGCTCTCAACAAGAACTACTATTTAATACAAATAAATAAATACTAATCACAAGTAAGCAATTATGATTAATTGACAAATGGCTCTACTTAAAATTCTAATGCCCTTTTGAAATGTTAAGATACACATACTGAAAGTCATACCTGACAAAAAGGAAGATAGTTGTCATGGTTGGAGCTATGTCATCACAGCTTCTGAGATCTTGGCAAGCATTTCTTACCATAATGTCCTTGGCACATGATTACACAACATTCAGCACTATTCACAACTCAGCGGCAACTGCAGCATTCCATGCCCAAGTGCAGAAAGACTTGGCCAATATCCAAGTTTGGGCTGACAAATGGCAAGTAACATTCACCATCACCTGCAATGTTCCTTCCCACCCATTAATCATCCTCTAATGCCATTCCTTTAGAGTAACTGGGTCAAAATCCTGTAACTCCCTCCCTAATAGGCATTGTGCTTGTACCTACGCCAAATGAAAACCAGTGATTCAAGAAGGCAGCTCACCATCACTTTCTCAAGTGCAATTAGGGATGGGCAATAAATTCTGGTCCAGCCAGGGATATGCATATCTCATGAGTGAATTAAAAATCAAATACAGACAAAGAAAAAAAAATTCTTTACTTTTATGGTTGGATGGACAAAGTGCTGGGAACAACAGATCCATAACACCAGTCCACAGGATTCACTGAGGTGATCGCTTAGGATTGCCAGACTTTCTGCTCTTCAATCTCTTTTCTCCAAATTTCTTCACTTCTTTGCGAGGTGAAAGGTTCAATAGGACAACAGGAAGGCAGCAGTACCCACGTGTGTGTAGCTGGCCACTGGCAGCTAAGACCAATTAAAGGAGGTAAATGGGGAATTTCCAGTCAGCTTCCAGGTTCCCAGTGTATCGGCAGTCAGTTTACATAATGGGAGGTGAGTACCTTTTGGTAGTCTGGAGAAAAACACTCCAGATACCCTTAGAAGCTGTCACTGCCTAGTTGGGTGCTGTAGCAATCATCCTGGAGAGGGTGCGCCAACCTGGACCCTGCCACTACAATGATATGCTGGATACTAAATCTACTTTTGGTTCAAATTTGAAAATTTGGGAGAGTGGGAGAACTTCCATTTGAGAGTACCTTCTCTCACTTACAGGAAAGATATAGTTACATTTAAAAGACATTTGGTCAAGCACACGAATAAGAAATGTTTAGAGGGATGTGGGCCAAGCGCAGGTGGGATTAGTTTAATTTGGGATTGTGGTCAGCATGGACTGGTTGGACCGTAGGGTCTGTTTCCGTGCTAAATGGCTCTATGACAAGACTTGCTGCTTCTTTCGAAATGGAATCTCTCTCGATTAACCTTACAGTTACAAGAACTTGTCTGTTGGCCTTAATTGGATGGTAAGACTGTGCTTTAGCCATTAATTGGCTGCTCTGGGGTTAGTAACAATAGTTTGCTGTTTTCTGCCCAACGCTGATTCATGACTCACATTTCTGTCAGATGCTCAAACTCAGAAACCTGCAGGGAACATCCTCCCCTCAGTCCTTTGAGATTGATTGCTGTGGCTGGACTGTGGGGAAGGAAAAAATAAATTTGCCATTCCCTCGCTGATGTAAGTCTAGACCAGACTTGCTCAATCTAACTAAACTGATCATCTATATTTTCATCCTTGTAATTGTTTCAGTAGCTCCACAAATGAAATTAAATCTCCCACTTGTCTAATCCTAAAACTATATTATTCCATTACATTGATTGGTAGTGGATCCAAAAGCATTATCTACAATGATGCGAGGACTATAGCTTGGTCATGTACTTATATTTTTGAATAAAGTAAATGAATAGCAAAGAGAAAATTACAAATAAACAATTACTTAACAATCAATTTTAAAAATAAATCTAAAATGCTCAATCTCACAATTTTCATCAGTGAAACTTCGGTCCATCAAAACCTAACAGCAGAGCATCATTATGCCAACATTTTCCTGTTAGGTGTATCATCACTGCTTTTCAGTGAGTCATTTTCTCTCTTACATGGTTAATTAATAGTTGATTTACCGCAGAAAAGAGATTAATGAAATGATTCAACCTGAAATGACACGAGTTTAGTGGCTTTGCAAATTGAAGTTGGAATCCCAACCTTGAATGACATTCACACTGGAGCACCCTCTGGTGGAGAGTCTCAGTCAGGGGAAGGAAGAATGACATGGGTATGGCACTACCTCTGCTTCACCTCACACCAGACAATTTAGTTTTTCGGAAGGTTATCCTGAAATTTCTGTAAAGTAAGTTAAATACCAATATTGCAGCTTTTAAAACATCACTAACTTGAATTATGATCACGATTCTGTCCATTCCTGGCCTGACCTCAGATCACTTTCAAACTTGGTAAAACGTGCAAAGTTAACTGACGGGAATTTATTTCTGTGCTAATCAAATGTTTTTCCCCTGGGTCTACCAGACTTCAGGTCATCACTGTATGTGGGAATATTTATAGTCATAGGACAATTGGAGTGAAAGTTACAATCCCCTCACAGAAAGAGAGACACATTTACACCCTTCAATGATATAGCCTGGTAAAATAAAGGATTTTAAATGAGCTCCATTGGGGTGTATTATCAGAAGCTCCAAGGTGCAAAAATATTTCACAAGATGATTATACCAAACCTAGGTAAGAGATTAATGACAGTTGTGTTGTAGAAACTGAGGACATTCTTGGTTCAATTGTTAGACATAACTGATTTTGTTCATTGTCACTGGGTTGGTAATTGACATTATAGGAGCAGAAAAAACATGGGCAAAGATCCATCTTCTGATAGCTATCCAGCAACCTCTGTCCAAACTAAGTTATCATTTTGTAAACTATCTCTGCCAAGTACAAGAGTGATTGTATAGATGAGACGTAATAGCTCATTCATTAGATCCAAGGTTTTGACAGAAAGCTGACTGCTGTGAATCTCCACCTTCTCTATTTTGTCCTCCCCTTACATATTCCACATAGGTCCCCTGTGTCAAGCCATTTTCTCCTCTGCTTCCCTCTCTATGTTTTCTATCTTTTTTTTATTCCTTTGTCTCTATCTGCCACCTAGTTTGATGATGTGCCCGAAATGTCATATCATTCTCTCTGAAATTATGCATAGCTCCCTCTTTTCCTCGTCCATTTATAAAACTTCCTCATTAACCTGCTAAAGAAGGCGTTTGGTATGCTTTCCTGTATTGGTCAGAGCATTGACTATAGAAGTTGGTACGTCATTGTACGGGACATTAGTTAGGCCACATTTGGAAAATAGCGCGCAATTCTGGTCTCCTTCCTATTGGAAGGATGTTGTGAAACCTGAAAGGGTTCGGAGGTGATTTACAAGAATGGTGCCAGGGTTGGAAGATTTGAGCAATAGGGAGAGGTTGAATAGGCTGGGGCTGTTTCCCCTGGAACATCCAAGGCTGAGGGGGTGACCTCGTAGAAATTTATAAAATCATGAGGGACACGGATAGAACAAATAGACAAAGTCTTTTCCCTGGGTGAGGGAGTCCAGAACTAGAGGGCATAGATTTAGGGTGAGAGGGGAAAGATATAAAAGAGACCTAAGTGCCAGATGATGGCAGGTGGGACTAGATTGGGTTGGGATATCTGGTCGGCATGGACGAGTTTGAGCGAAGGGTCTGTTTCTGTGCTGTACATCTCTGTGATTCTATGACACTATGGCTGGATATGTATTCTGTCTGATATACGGGAACATCCTCCTATATGTGCACATCTTAAAATTGTTCAATTGATCAGAAGTCTCTTCATTTGCTGTCCACGTCTTCAAGGCATATTATGTAGGCAAGGTGGTAGTTGGGTATTTCCTTGAAAGGATTGGTTGGCTACCTGAACTGAAGAGGAGAATCCATGATCTGAAATGTTCTGACTAAACATTACCAATCTAAAACATTGAACCTGTTTCTCTCCCCAGCAACACAGGTGACCTGCTGAGTTCCTCAAGTAAAGGCATTGGCTTCCGTTACAATAGTTAGGTATATTTATTGGCTTGCATTGTTCAAATCAATGAATTTGACTGTTAGACCAGAGCAACTGAAGAGATGTTAGAGATAAAGAGAAACCTTTATAGGTGAGGAGGGAAAATAAAAATCAATCCTCTTTCATCATTAAAGTCAAAACAATTTTCTGGTAGGCAAGGAGCCAATAAAGCCACACAACTACAAATGTTATGTTCCTTGCTATTATTCACTTGCACATTGTTCAATTGGCATTTAAAGCTTAAAATAAGATCTACTGTGATTGCCAAATTGAAGGAAGGAATCTGATGAGAAATGGGGTCGAATTAATTGTAACAGAGTTTTGTTTTTAAACTGTAATTTTATACGTGTACTGTACTATTTACCTTGAAATCGGAACAAGTATAAACATACTTTGATTGATTCAATTTAATTTATTATTGTCACATGTACCTAGGTAGAATGAAAAGTGTAGTTTTGTCAGCAGTAAGGCATATCATACCATATAAAGTGCACCAAGGTAATAGAACAGAGCAAATAATATAATGTTACAGCTGCAGAGAAGGTGGACAGAGAGCTAGGTAAACATGAAAATTAAAATTTGAGAGGTCCATTCAGAAGTCGAGTAACAGCAGGGAAGAAGCTGTTCTTGAATCTGTTTATGCATGCATGCAAGGTTTTATATCAGAACTTTACTCAGGATTATTTTACTCAGAATGTGGAAGCAAAAAGAAGAAGGCAAAAACAATGAGCGGATGAAGGGTACAAGAACTGAAAAATACAATAGTCATTCAAAATGACTGGGTATACAAATAATCCAGTTTAACCTTGTGCCAAGAAGGTTTATTGTATTGTATGAAGTAGTTTCAAATAAATACAGGAATGTCCTGTTTAAATCAGATGTAGGAGGCTTTGGTTTTATACACCACGCTCAGTAACATTAGAATCACACAACAATGAAATACTATCCATGGAGAGGACAAATTAGGAAAGTCCAAAAGAAAGAACTCATAAATGGTCACCATATAATATAAAAGAATGTAAGAGGCTAATTAAAAAATATTCCCAGGATATTGGCATTATTGACTGGACCAGCATTTATTGCCCATCCCTAACTGTCCAGAGTATCAACCACATTATTGTGGGATTAAAGATACATCTAGGCCAGACCAAGTAAGGAAAGCAATTTCCTTTCCTAAAAGACATTAATGATTTTCTCATCAATTGACAACAGCTTCATGGCCATCACTATACCTTTAATTCTGGATTTGAAAAAAAAAAGAATTCAAATTTCACCATCAGACAAGGCAGGATTCAAACTGAAGTCCCCAGAACATTATCTGGGTCTATGGATTAATAGAAAACAGAACTGCAGATGCTGAAGATCTGAAGCAAACATGAACGGAAATTGCTGGACAAACTCAGCTGGTCTGACAATATCTATGGAGAAAAAGCAGAGTTAACATTTTGAATCACAGAATCCTTACAGTGCAGAAAGAGGCCCCTTAGCCTATCAAGTCTCCACCGACCCTCTGAAGAACATCTCACCCCATCCCTGTAATCCCACCTTGGTGTCTTTAATCACAACTAACCCATCTAATCTACATAGTCCTGGACACTAGGGGCAATTTAGAATGGCCAATCCACCTAACCAGCACATCTTTGAGTGTGGGAGGAAACCAGGGCAAACCCAGGACAGTCACCAAGAGAACATGCAAACTCTGCACAGTTACCTGAGGCTGGAATTGAACCCAGGTCCCTGGTACTTCGAGGTAGCAGTAACTCACCACTGAGCCATGGTGACAGACAACCAGGGACCCAGAGTCCTTCTTCTCCAGAAATGATTAAATTTTAAATCCAAGATTGATAAGATTTTTGTTATCCAGGAGTATTAAGAGATATGAGGCAAAGACAATTTTTGGAGTTCAGTTACAGAGCAGTTATGAATTGATTGACTATTCAAACAGGCTCAATGGCTAAATTGGCAGATCTTCTTTCGAAGTTTCTATGCTAAAGGTACCATGCAAGTGCCAGCTGTTTTTATGAAATTTAATTCATGGAAGAAGCAATTAAAGTAAGAAACCTTTCAATCAATTCAGGAAAGCAGCCTTGCAAAACTGGCACTCCAGTGAAATTGGTAGTTTTGAAAGTGAATGGGCAAGCTCACAGTTACAAAGAAAAGATGCTAACTGCTTCAATGCAAGTGTATTTCTTCACACTGATATTGCCTGAGTAATTCCTTTCCATAATCACAACTACCTTCCCCCCATAGAATTTTACAAAGGTACGGAACATTGAATCATTTCTGCTTATAGGAACTTTTTCTTCATTTTTCACTTGCTTGAAACATTAAATCTGAATCTTTTAGTCTGGGGAGAAGCAAGAGGAATGTTTTGCTCAAATATTGAGCATATTTTAGAAAGGAAATCTTCTCAGAAAACCAGGCACTGGAGGGTAGAATGGGAGTTCAAGCTTTACATGTTACATGCTTTTATTTACACGTTATAAACATTTGCTCCTAATCTAAATGTTACAGTTTCAGTCTCTTCCTATGAATGGGAGCATAAATATATCCTCAGTTAATGTCCACTAACTGGACACAATTGAATAGTCATTACTATACAACTTAACATGTATGCTTCATCCAATATTAAGACCAAGCATGATCATTCATATGAAATATAGTATAGTTTAGATTTGAAGCTAAGCTTCATAAAAGGACAATGAAGATGACACTAGCATTTATCAGTAACACACAATGGAAGTGCTCTGGGTGTTCCCTGAGCTAGGGAGAATAAACCATTCAGATTTTACGATCTTGCTCATTATCCACTAAGCCATGCCTGGAATGTATTGGTGTGTGGCTATTGGTTGATGACAGGATCAGACTCAAACACAATGGAATCATAATCCTTCTTCATTACAGTACTCTGTCAATAATGCCTATCTCATCTCAGACATGAAAGAATGGTTTCTTGGGTTACCAGAGGATTTCCATTTTACGTTGCAAAAATCATTCTTTTCACATGTGGGACAGAGAAAGTCTGAACAAATAATGATACAACTGTTTCAATATCATGGTTCTCAATGAAATAAGGCAGTCTTTAAACATCTTTAAACACCAAAGAACTCTCGCTATGATTCTATTGTGCTGCTTCCATTTTCAATACCAGACATTGCTACATGGTAATCAAACCATCATTCTTCATCACAAACATGAACTAGGTAACTAGGCAAGTGGATAGTCTGTGGGATGACTTCCAACAAGAATTGTGATTTGTGCTAATTATAATAATCAGAAAAGATCCATCTGAACACCGAGTTATTATTATTATTCAACAAATTTGTGTGTAAAAACCTGAATAAGATTACTTATTTTGTACAGATTATTGTAAATTGCAGATAACACTGTGCTGTAGAATACACTAACTCACATCCAGTTTAGCAAACAACAGAAAATTACCTTTCACCCCATCAATCTGGCCTAAAGATTTGGAACTGAGTTCCATAGTATTGCATTGTCCTCCCGACTATTAAATCTTATTAAAATATGATTGGGAAGGGAAGAATAACTTTGAGATCATGACATGAGAAATGAGAACCCTAGTTGACGCAAGAGCAGTTCTGGACATTTTCAGCTTTAAAAACTGCAGGACTTTATGAACTACTCATACACACAGTAGGTAGCTGGAACAGCAGAACAACAAACGAGTTTACAGAGAAACTTGTGGGAAGATCAACGAGGGAGAAACAGAGCTTAATGGCAAATTCTTTAAATTCAAAGCTTGTATAAGGTCTGTAGCGTGAGCTAGAAGCTAGTCAAATCTGTCAGTTCTAGATTCGGTCTGCGAGAGGAAATTTGTTGGATCAGCCCGGATAAGAGATTCAGCTCAGAGGTGAACAGGCATCGGAGTTTCCTGAGCAAAGTTAAGAATTCCATTTGGGCAATGGGAAATCTTTAAATTACTGGTGCAGAATGTGTTGAGAAGGCTTTAAGTTTAAAAGCAGCACTTACAGCTAACAATGAAATTTGCCACCATAGTGAACAGATACTACCAACCCTGGCTACGAAAGGGAAGTGGAGGGCCATTGAAGTGATTTAAACCAAGGCTACAGAACCACTAACATTAACAATCCAGAGTTAAGGTGTCAAAGGGGCAATTCAAACAGAGAGATTCCAATAGAAGAAGATAGTAAGAAGATCATAGAAGCTGTGATAAGAGCAGGAGGAGCATAATTTCACCCATGGTTCAGGGTGAAGAACTTGTGAAGGTGTCAGGCATAAACTTTTATTTAGGGAGGTTAAGCAGGAAATCTTGATTTTTCCAGCAGGAGGTGAGAACTTCCTCTTTCCCATTGGAAGGTGGTTAAACCTCCATTTTGACCACAGAAGCATGGAAGAAATCTTATAAGCTTATGGGGATATTACAGAGTTTATAGGTTTTTATGACAAGGAAGATAAAACAGTATTGATATGCTGCAAGTTAGGCAGCCTTTAAAGTCAGGAATAAAGATAACATTGATATAGAACAGAATTAAAAACATTTAAAGAGATAAAATTAAATAATGAGATCATAAACAAATGAATAGTAATACTGCCTGCCAGATTTGCATTAGAGATGAACTAGATAGAACACAGCATTGGATATCTTGCAGAAAACAGTTCTGTAGATATACAATTGCTTCCAAGCTAAAGAAGTAAAAACACTATTGTCTTCAATAGGAACTGCAGCAGATGATGTTCTAGCTTGGTAAGGCATAAAGGCACAGAGGCTTTTTGATACAGCTCTATACGTTTTTAACTATGCCATTAATCTGAGGACAAATACATTTCTTGAAAGAGCATGATTTAACAAAAGACTTCAACATTCAAGAACATTTGTAGATAAAATGATCTCTATAGCTTGGGTAGAAAAGAGCATGGATATCAGTATTTAGAAAGGATTTGTTTGCTAACACTTGTTCGCTGACACCAACACACTACTGATATCTCATTGAACATTAACAGAAAAGTTGGACTTGGTTTCACACTTTGTGACCTTTATGAAATACTGTTATTGCAATATACTCATCTGTTAAAATTGTATGCTTAATTGCTGTATATGATTAATGTATTATCAGTTTTGCTGACTGTGCATGCGCACATGCATGCATACAAATATCAAGTTGACTTTAAAAAATAACAAGAGATTACACTTTGGTTTAGACTTTATTTAATTAACCTCTTTCCTCTTTCATTAAATTAGAATAAAATATTCATTATTATCATGTGTACTCAAGTACAGAAGTACGCGATACAGTAAAATGTTTTACAATGTTGCCTCTTATGGAGCCAGCTTAGGTGCAAATACCTAGGTACAAATCTTAGATACCAAAAGAGGAATAAAGAAGAAAAATATTTGCATTACTTCACAGTGTTTAAAGAGTAAGTTAGAAATAAGACACAGTTAAAAGTTGACAAGACAGTCAGATAAACAACAACAAATAACCATGACACTGCAGTTGCTCAGTGCAGGGGTTTCCATAGATCATCTGAATGCCCATGCGAGACCCCAGTCCAACAATCCTCCCCACTCTACTGCAGGCCTCCAGTTTCTCCTTGCTCCGGGACTGTGACCCCCACGCCGATCCCTGCTCCAGGACTGTGACCCCCACGCCGATCCCTGCTCCGGAACTGTTTCCCCGACGCCGATCCCTGCTCCAGGACTGTTTCTCCCACGCTGATCCCTGCTCCGGGACTGTTTCTCCCACGCCGATCCCTGCTCCGGGACTGTTTCCGCCACGCTGATCCCTGCTCCGGGACTGTTCCCCCCACGCTGATCCCTGCTCCAGGACTGGTTCCCCCACGCCGATCCCTGCTCCGGGATTGTTTCCCCCACGCCAATCTCTGCTCCGGGATTGTTTCCTCCACGCCAATCCCTGCTCCGGGATTGTTTCCCCCACGCTGATCTCTGCTCCAGGACTGTTTCCCCAACGCCGATCCCTGCTCCGGGACTGTTTCCCCCACGCCGATCCCTGCTCCGGGACTGTTTCCCCCACGCCGATCCCTGCTCCGGGACTGTTTCCCTGATGCCGATCCCTGCTCCAGGACAGTTTCCCCCACGCCGATCTCTGCTCTGGGACTGTTTCCCCAACGCCGATCCCTTCTCCGGGACTGGTTCCCCCACATCGATCCCTGCTCCGGGAATGCTTCCTCCATGCCATCTCCCCGCCCCCAGCGCCAGCTTCTGCTCCAGGATTTGCCTCCAGGGTCACCAGCTCCTCCATTCCCAAATGCAGAAAGGAGAAAATGAAAGAAGAGGGGATAAAAGAAAAGGAACAGGTGGAGCCGAGGAGTTCCTCTGCCGTCATCTTGTCACTTACATTACCATCATGAATTGGTATTTGTACATGTTTGCAATTATGCTTACATATTTCTAAATATATTTATCAGACTGCTAATATACATACAACTTGGTATCTGAAAGTGTAGTAATTTATAAAGGATAGTATCTGTGTTGGAATCACTGATGTGTCATTGTTAGAATTATTACAGTTCAAGAAAAACTTGATGTTTGGGAAAGTTATTCAGATTGGGCTGGAAACAGGAAGAATTACAGAGAAATACTGAAGGAGTAGAACAACGTTATCAACAGTAGAATCAACTCAATTTTTAAGAAGATGAAAACCCTAACAATATTTACCACAAGCCAACACAAAGAATAGACCAAACAGCAATGACAATGGGCTGTATTTGTTGCGGCTTAAATGACATGTGTGCCAAGGCACGAAATCTCGGAGTCTCATGTGAGAAGTCCAGTGAAGTCTGCCTCAATTTTGTGAGCAATTAGCTGCATTTCCGAACTAAGGTCCTGACATTGAGTTTCTCCCTATGTAGCTGTGAGATTCCACTTAATGGGAACTATTGCTTATTAACAGCTTCATTAGCACCAAATCTCACCTCATTAATGTTCAACCTCCTCTCTTATCACCCACCAGAAGGAAACCAGACCTTGACAGTGCCTGACCTGAAAATCAGAGTGGCTCTGACCACTCTGCAAGCTGGTAGTATTGGCATCACAGAACACATGACAAAAAAGACTTGAATGCATTTCTAGTACTTTCATACATACAACTGCATTTGCTTGTTACTGTTTATCGGAAGTGTTCATAAGGTTCTACAACTTATAGTTGCAGGAAAAGATTCAGGCATACTATACTGATTTCCATTTATTTCTTAAGTAGATTACAGTGTGGGAACAGGCCCTTCGGCCCAACAAGTCCACACCGACCCTCCGAAGAGCAACCCACCCAGATCCATTCCCCTACATTTACCTCTGATTAATGTACCCAACACTACAGGCAATTTAGCATGGCCAACTCACCTAACCTGCACATCTTTGGACTGTGGGAGGAAACCAGAGCACACCCATGCAGACACAGGGAGAATGTACAAACTCCACACAGACAGTTGCCCAAGATGGGAATTGAACCCAGGTCCCTGGCACTGTGAGGCAGCAGTGTTAGCCACTGAGCCACCGTGCGCATCAATTTTGGGAATTGGGAACACTTAGTGTTCCTGTATCTTTGACACATGAGGAGTATTAACTGAAGTAAAAAGTAAACATCAGGTTGTCATTCATTATTTTATTACCTATGTGCTTATTTGTCAGCTTGCAATTTTTTACTTTATAAATACACAATCCAATTCATGTACTTGGTGTAAAATAAATATTCAGTCAACTACTTCAGGTTCCTGATTGAAATGGTGAACTATTCTACTGAAGCAGCCGACAGGGACAGTGTCCTTACAGAAGGGAAGAGTGTCACAGCACTCACTGTTCCTTGTGCTGTAAGGATTATCTCTGATAGCCAAGAGATTTTGAGGTCAGTGATCTTTACCATGTCATGACATAATATCACATTACATACACTGGTTACTGTGCAAAGTTACATTCTGGCCTACTGTATGTGCATGTTTAAAAAGAGTGTGTCAGAAATGTAAAGCTACAATGCGAGATATTTTGCAGTATGAGCTCACTTTGCCTTACTGGATCTCTTAATACTAAGGTCAATAACTGAATTAACTTCATTGCTTAACACATGTGGCAACTTCTCGACTTTAATAATCATTTCCAAGACCTGACCATCAAGTCTAGAACCTGCTTTAAGGAGACTCGTACCTGGTGCCTTGGGTGTAATGAGATTCATATAAATCATACCATTGTAACTGATTACATGATTCTGACATCAATATGAGGGAAGACAGTATAGATGAAGCATATGAAGAAAGAAATCTCATACCTTGCAAAAGAAAGCTGTATCTGAGAACTTATTGTATACAATTGTAAATTAATGAGTGTTACAGAACATAAGGAGTTGAAGAGCCTTATTTTAGAGATAAGGAGGCAGCCATTTCATTAACAGTGAATGTGCACACACCCATGATCTGAAATACTCGGATGCATAACAAGTAACATTCGTGCCATCCAAATGCCAGGCAATGACTATCTCCAATAAGAGACAATCTAACCACCATCCCTTGACATTCAATGGGGTTATCATCACTGAATTCCTCACTATCAATATTCTAGGGGTGACCATTGACCAGAAACACAACTGGACTCACCGCATAAACACAGTGGCTACAAGAGGAGGTCAGAGGTTGCAGTGAGTACCTCACCTCCTGACTCCCCAAAGCTTGCCCGTCATCTATAAGGCACAAGTCAGGAGTATGATGGAATAATTCCCACCTGTCTGCATGAATGCAGCTCCAACAATACTTGTAATAATGCTGTGGCTTTAAGAGGTTATTTTGTCCTAGTTCTTTTTGAAGAGATGCTTTAAGACAGAGACCTTGGGTTTTCTTTTTAAAGTTGGAACAATACAAGTAGCCTGGATGGGTGTGGTGGGCTCCAACAGACCAGGATTTTTAGTTATTTCAGTTTTCCGGTTCAGCTTTAAGCATTTGCTGTTGGAGTGTCAGAAACTGCTGGAGGTTTGAAGATGTAAAAGCTATCTTTTCCCTCTTTCAGTTACAGCTAGAAGCTATGGTTTCTCAAGGCTGCTGGGTTATCCATGAGACAAATCTATTTGTCTGAATTTGTCTTTTTGCCAAGGAGTGTGTTTATGGAATGTTATTGTGTTGGAAAAATTAAATTGTAATAGTTTCTGTATTTATTATTCAGTTAAATTTTCCAACAGAGTTAAGTTATTCTAAGTTCTTCTTTCTTTTGTTATTGTATTTTAACCACAGTGTTTAATAAATTGTGTTTTGCTTAATATCAAATAGTTTGAAGAATTGAATTGCATCTGGAACACAGCACATCAGACTGGTCTTTAACATAAGAAGTTATGGTGTAGGCTACCTTCTTAATTATTTTGAGGGGGTCTGGACTGGTCCCTAACATACTCAAGAAGCTGACACTATTCAGAACAAGCAGCTGGCTTGATTGACACGACATCCCCAACTTCCATTGCCTCCACCATTGATGTTTAGAAGCAGCAGTGTGCACTATCAACAAGAGGCACAGCAGAAATTCACCAAAGATCCTGAGACAGCACCTTCCAAGTCCACAACCACTTCCATCTAGAAGGATAAGGGCAGCAGATGCATGGGAACATCACCACTTGCAAGTTCCACTCCAAGTCATTCACCAGCCTGCTTTGGAAACATATTTCACCGTTGCTGGGTCAAAGTCTTGGAATTTCCTCTCTAAGGGCATTATGGGTCTGCCTCCAGCATGTGGATTCCGTTGCTCACCACCACCTTCTCAAGGGCAGTCAGGGATGGGCAATAAATGCTGGCCCAGCTAGCAATGCTCACGTCCCACAAGGAAATAATTTAAGTACCATGAGATAGCTATCCACTCACATGCTACAAAGACTGTTTGTTGCCAAGACAATGTATCAACTATTGTTCTCCCCAGTGGAGCAAGCTGCCGAAGGAAATAAATAGTCACAGCCCCATTATTTAAGTCTTTAAGTATTCTTCGTTCAATTATTTGCATTTGTAAACTCTTCATTATCAGAACTCTTATTTCAGTAGGTTAGTCTGGTTTAGCTGGTGCGAGCCATTTAAGTGTTTGCACAGTAATTTAGATATTCAATGGTGCTGACACAGAAGAACCATACCAGATTTTATTTTGTTACTGAACCATGCTTTCAAATAAAAATGTGACATCGTTGGATTCTAATGTCTCCCAAGACAATTTTAGTTTGTAACTATTTTTGTCTGTTTGAAGAATAATACAAATCTGAAAGAAACAGCACAAAATAGTGCAAGAGCAATTTTCCTCAATGCTTTGCTTGTCACTTCAAGATATAGGATAGCTTGCTGCATCCATAAATGCCTGGGTTATGTTCAGCACTATTAACCTTTAACTTTTATTCCACATCCATCAGCTTGAATAGGGTGACCAAAGCTATTACAGTCCGATTGTTCAGCAGATCTTAGATCTTGCATCTCAAGTGTAGATATTCATAATATTTACCCAATTGTTGCTGTACCTTGCTGGCTAAGCTATGCATAATTATATACTCCATGCATCAATAATATGAAAATAAAAAGGTCATATCCTTCCTTCAGTTAACCATACTGTTCTACATCTAAAATAAGCAAATAGTCTTTTTCAGTGATGTAGAATTGCAAATTAGCCATTGTCATACAAATTATTAAATTATTAGTGAATGGGACATTAAGGGGACCAGCAAATATAGCCCCAGAGTCATACAGCACAGAAACAGACTCTTTGATCCAACTCATCCATGCCAATCAAGTTTCTTAAACTACACTAGTGCCACTGACCTGCATTTGACCCATATCCCTCCAAACCTTTCCTATACATGTATTTGTCCAAATTAGTTTCAAATGTTGTAACTGTACCTATATCTACCACTCCCTCCATTCATTCTACATTTGAGCCACCCTCTGTTTGAAAAAGTTGCCCCTCAGGTCCCTTCCAAATCTTTCTCCCCTCACCTTACAAATATGTCCCCTTCTTTTGAAATCCCCCACCCTGGGGAAAAGACCTTTGCTCTTCATTTTATCCATGTTCCTCAAGATTTTATAAACCTCTACGAAGTCTCCCCTCAATCTCCTGTGCTCCAGCAAAAAAGTCCCACCCATCCAGCCTCTTCTTATAACTCAAAACCTCCAGTCCCAGTGACATGCTGATATTTTTTTTTTCTGAACCCCTTCCAATATATGCCCTTCCTATGTCAGAACGACCAGAACAGTACACAGTATTCCAAAAGTGGCCTCACCAATGAACCCTACAATCTCAACATGACATCCCAACATCTGTATTCAACCATGTATTTGAACATTGCAGTTGCTAAGATAATAAAGGGGAAGTGATGGTTGAGGGGTATTATCACTGGACTGTTCATCCAGAGACTCAGGTAATGTTTGGAGACCTGGGTTTGAATCCTATCACTGTTCATGGTGGAATTTAAATTCAATAAAAATTATAATCTGGATTTAAGAGTCTAATGATAACCTTGAATCCTTTGGGCATTTAGGGATGGGAAATAAATGCTAATCTAACCAGCAATGCCCTCATTCTATGAATGAATTTTTTTTATAATCAAAATTTAGAAAATGAATAGGAGATTTTTATTTAAACTCGAGATTGTTTTGACACTCCAATATTTGATACCAATTGAATAAATTCATCTCACAACTCTCCAACAATTCTGCATCATTTCATATTAATAATGTTATACTTAAGCAAATAAATCTGTGTCACATTGGTGACTTTTCCTTCCCCAGAAGCCAATATATATATATTTTCTTTCACCTTAGATGAGAAAATGTGATTTATTTTAACCACAGAGTCTGTACCAGCACTAGATTTATTTTTGATAAGCAAATTAGCCAAACTTACTGATCCAGAAAATCCTTTCCAGTTATAGAATAGGCATTGATGAGAGTGCAAAACATGCTGCACTAGAGCTATTCTTCATTTCTTACATAAGGTCATCACACTCAAGTTTATTTAGCCCTGATTGGGTCCCCATCTGGATTCAGGACTTCATGTTCAAATCCTCCTGGTTTCACACCTGCCTATCTTGTTCATCTCCTCTAGCCCCAAAATCTTCTGAGGTCACCATATTCATTCAAACCTGGCCTTTGGATAGCTATTTAAATTTTTCCAGTATTGATGGCTGCATATTCAGCTGCCTCCTGAACCACTCTGCCTTTCATCCATCTCTCACCTCCTTGGTTAAGGTACTCCTTAAAACCTTAATCTCTTTGACCAAATGTTAAGTCATCTATCCTAACATCTCCTTATGTAGCTCAATGGCATATTTTGTATGATAAAGCTCCTGTTAAATACCTTCACATCATACCTATATTGAATGCACTGCATAAATTCAAATTTTCAATTTGTTGAATACTGCATCCATTTCCTTCTGACATCATTCATCATTTTTTAAAAGCAATCACTTTTGGTTTGTATTCTTTAGGGTACTTGAATTGATAAATGTGCTTGCAATAAAATGGGATTTTAAAAATATGTAAACTATAGCATATCTAAGATTCTCTCTGCATATCCAATATGCGTTTTTGCTTTGTGAATTTTGGCATTTCCATTAAATGCAATCATGTGAGGTATGTGTGCGTGAGGGGGGGAAGTCGCATTTTGAGTGAATTACATTCAGCCTGCAATATTGCCTTGGATGAGATTGCATCCTGTACAAGTATTAGGTAGATGGATTGGGTAAGGTATTGCACTAATATTGATGCTAATTTGATTATATTAGGCAGTTTATAACTGGCAATATCTTCTGACAACAGATAATTGCATTTCTTATTTCTAATGACTTATGCAAGAAACTATTTTATTATGTTGTGCAAACTTCATCAATTACTGACTACAAGCACATTAGTGCCCAATTTTGGCAATGAAGGAATATTGCATTTTGCATTTCAGAAATACTTTGAAATTTATAACACTAACATTCTCAATTCATTTCCTCAACAAGGAAGAAAATGATGTTCTTACTGAGTAAAATAAATCGACACTAAAACCCCAAACTTGTTGCGAGTGTATTCAGTTTACCTAACATAACTGAGTAAACACGTGGAACTAAAAGTATTTTCAAGATTCAATATTTTATTCTCAACATAAATCAATTAGTAGCTCTTTGAATATGTAAAGGACTATTTAGGGTATCAATTATTCTTGATTTCAGTCCTGAAATGTTTCTGCTAAGTATCAATATCCTCTTGTCCTGCAATCAATCATTCCTTAATTTCAAATTAAGCTTCAGATTAACTTTACATATTTCATGTAATATATATATAATAAACGTCTGTAAGATTCTAGCCTATTTACTTCTTTCCAGAGCTTGCAAAGTAATCTATTTAAGTTTTTCTTTAGACTCTGACCTTTAGGAATCACCTTTGTCTTGTTTGTATCAATCTCAGGCTGGACATTGCTTTCGGGTCATGACCCATATTGTCTAGATTAGAGCAGTGCTGGAAAAGCACAGCAGGTCAAGCAGCATCCGAGGAGCATGAAAATCGATGTTTTGAGCAAAAGCCCTTCAGCCCTAATATTGATGCTAATTTGATTAAATGATATTCCAAGTGTATCATTTACATAGAACAATTCAATAATGACAACCTCAAAGTTTATAGTTCACTGACTTAAAGGACTGAGCAGAGTTTCAGTTTACAAGTCTCTTTCATCCTTCGCTGTATTTAATCTTCATAAATATCCAGTTCATAATGCTATTACTTTTACTTGCAGCAATTGTTGCAATAAAATAATTTTTATTATGTTTAAGACTAAAAATTTGCTACTGGTTATTATAAATTTGAATTGTTTGCAAACTAAAAGGGGACTGTAGACACATAAGACACAAATTTTTAGGTCACGGGCTTAACTTTAAAATCCTTTTTACGTGGATTAGACACAATGAAAGGTGAACGAGTTTGTTTCTAATGACTTACTGTGCTATTTTGCCAGTTTTGAAAGCAAGGCGAATGAGTATGCAACTCATTGGATTTACAATCTTGAAAATGATTGAAAATTGAGAATATAATGCTTTGTTTTCTTTTTCATCCAGTGGTCACCCTGATATTCATTTGGTCCCTCCAGATACCTGTCTTTAAATGCTGTGAAGGCAATGCTACTGAACTGCAGGCACTGTTTTGGATCTCCAAATAGGTGGATATCACATGAAGATATCAGTTGAATTGAATTGAATTGAACTGGTTTTATTGTCACATGTACTCAGATGAATACGGGAAAAGTTTACAAGTCGCCACTTAAGGTGCCATTTTAAACACAAGGTATCTCTGTACAGATTCTTCTGTAGAAGCTTTGAGTAAAAAACATTGAAAAATAAAAAGAAAATCAAAAGCTCAGCATTACAGACCATTGGAATAAATTAGATAACAGTGAAATGAAAAGTTCAGAACAACATTCCATACTGACACCGAGGCTTCAATCCAAGCCGAGACTTGACTTGTGAGTCCAGGAGACCACCATGCTGGGGCCGAGAGACCGCCATGCTGGACCGAGAGTCCGCCATGCTGGGCCGAGAAACTGCCATGCCGGGCAGAGAGACCACCACACCAGGCTGAGATACTGCCATGCCAAGCAGAGAGACCACCACGCCAGGCTGAGATACTGCCATGCCAAGCAGAGAGACCACCACGCCAGGCTGAGAGTCCGCCATGCTGGGCCGAGAGATTGCCAGGCTGGGCAGAGGGACCACCATGCTGGGCCGAGAGACCGCCATGCCAAGCAGAGAGACCACCATGCTGGGTTGAGAGATTGCCATACTGGGCTGAGAGACTGCCATACCGTGCCAAGAGACTGTCACGCCAGGCCTAGAGACCACCTCGTGCCAAGAGACTGTCACGCCAGGCCTAGAGACCACCTCGCTAGGCTGAGAGACTGCCATACCGTGCCAAGAGACCGTCAAGTGCTGGGCTGAGAGATCACCACGCTGGGCTGAAAGAACATCATGCCAGGCCGAGAAACCTCCACAATGGGCCAGGAGACTCGATTACTGCAGGTTTTTTTTTAAATACCTATGGAAGATTGGTTCTCCACTTGAAAAATTTCTGAATTTTACATATACTGAAATATCTCCTTAAATGTAAACTACTGAACTATACCCAACCTAATTTGCTAGTCAACTTTAGCTAGGCTGAGAGACCACCATGCTGGGTTGAGACCGAGAGACCACCACACCTGGCCGAGAGACTGCCACACCAGGCTGAGAGACCACCACGCCAGGCAGAAAGACCACCATGCTGGGCTGAGAGATTGCCATGCTGGGCTGAGAGACTGCCATACCGTGCCAAGAGACTGTCACGCCAGGCCTAGAGACCTCCCCGCTAGGCTGAGAGACTGCCATACCGTGCCAAGAGACCGCCAAGTGCTGGGCTGAGAGATCACCACGCTGGGCTGAAAGAACATCATGCCAGGCTGAGAAACCTCCACAATGGGCCAGGAGACTCGATTACTGCAGGGTTTTTTTTAAATACCTATGGAAGATTGGTTCTCCACTTGAAAAATTTCTGAATTTTACATATACTGAAATATCTCCTTAAATGTAAACTACTGAACTATACCCAACCTAATTTGCTAGTCAACTTTAGCTAGGTCTGCTTGCTTGCTCTTGTAATTTCTTTTATTTAAGTTTAAAGTACTGACCTTTAACCCACTTCCTCCATGTCAGTAAGCGTACTTCTATTTTGCGACATGTCACATTTTTTTAGAATCTGTTCCAATGAATAGTTTCAAGAGCCATTCATTTAAAATATTACAAATACTGAGTTCATCCTCAGTTAAGGGATTTCAATTCTTTCTTGATTTCTTATCATTATAACAAAAATGCACTTGCAGCTGCATTCGGTTTTTATGGCTTTTATGAATTTCTTCCCACTGTTTTATTCTAAGACCATTTCTTTGATAAGAGGTTTGATTCAAGGAGTTTTGCTTCATTCTTCCTTTTTGCAGACTTTTTAAGGGCTTAGTTTTCTTGCTTATTTCAGTTATTTGCTTTGTTCATCCATTCAGGTTCAGGTTGTTCAGTTTGTATTTTGCTAACCCTGTAGTTATCTGAAGTACCAAGATAGACATTGGAAACTTCAAAGAGGCTACAAATGAGACAATTCTTTGCAACGGACAGTTCTTATCACTTGTTATTTCCAAATATTTAACAACTGTACACTTCCTGCAGAATGCCACACAGACAGCTAAGGGAGATAAAAGTTACAACATTTAGTGCTGATTCTCCAACCCACATGTCTTTCAAATGTAGCTCTCTTCTGGGAGAATTCAGGATCACTGAATATTCTACTCCACTCTGATCTGCAAGTTTCATGGTAGTGACCCTATTGTTATTTAATTGCAGTCTTTCCTGCACGGTGGCTCAGTGGATGTGGGCAGCATGGTGGCTCAATGGTTAGCACTGCTGCCTCACAGCACCAGGGTCCCAGGTTCGATTCCTTTCCATTTGCAAGGCTGTGCTTGGGTTGTGGATTTCAGAATTCTCCCCAACAGGACATCACTGCAATCATGCCTTCTCGCAACTGAAACCAAGAGCTATGTTTATGAAAATGATGCCCGACCAACAAATACAAAACAGACTTCTGGTATGTTTAATGGTGAAAATTGTAAATGCTTGGGATAACATTTCTCTGACATTGTACCAGGTAATTATCCCTTGTGAGAGGGAATACTTTGTTGCTACTCAGAGCTCCACCATTATTCGATCTATCCACACAAGCCTTAAAAACTCAGTTCTTTTAGAATAGCAGAACTTCACCTTTCAGAGGTAAGAATTCATCCATTGCCCACATTTTCTCTGCTTGATTTTAATGTATCTGCAGTGCTCACTGCAGACTCTGCAACCAGTCTGAGGTGAGATAGAGTTATGAATGATAGATGTGTTTCACACTTGACAGACACCATTGCTCTCACTAGTGTTGCCCTTCTTTCTGTTATTTCAGCCACTTAGTGCTTCACTGACCGTCTACCTAAATATTTCTAAATGCATCACGGTGCTAGTTTATCACAGTTAGCAAGTTATGATCATGTTGTTCATGAATACAGGCTACTTTTCATTTATTGAATTGATAAGCCTATCATAAGAGTTATAAACAATTTACATTCATTTTAACATTAAGATTTCAACAGATGTCATATCATGGAATAACCTTAAGTACAAGCTCATTTGATTACAAATTCATATAAAGTGTAGGGAATCTTTAAATGTAAACAAGCATCTAACCAATTATCTATTTGTTTTACTTAGGAAGTATGGGAAAATTACTTGCAGCCTAAAATATGATAGGAACAGTGTAGAATTTACAATCACTTTTATACTAATGATCTCATATCAAAAATTATGTCAATAAAAAACTGTGCACTATGAAATGAAAAACCAGGACATAATGTCATGGAGCATGGAAACAGACCCTCCAGTCCAACTTGCTCATGCCGATCAGACATTCTAAACTAATCTAGTCCCATTTGCCAGCACTTGGCCCAAATCCCTCTAAACCATTCCTATTCATATACTCATCTAGAAGCCTTTTAAATATTGTAATTGTACCAGCTTCCACCACTTCCTCTGGCAGCTCATTCCATACATGGCATTACCCTCTGCGTGAAAAAGTTGCCTCTTAGGTTCCTTTTAAATTTTTCCCCTCTCACCTGAAACCTATGCCCTCTAGTTCTGGGGACTTCCCCACCCCAAGGATGAAAAAACTTTGTCTTTTTATCCTATCCATGCCCCTCATGATTTTATAAACCTCTATAAGATCACCCCTCAGCTTCCGATGCTCCCGGGAAAACAGCCCCAACCTATTCAGCCTCTCCCTATAGCTCAAACCCAGCAACTCTGGCAACTTCCTTGTAAATCTTTTCTGAACCCTTTCAAGTTTCACAATACCCTTCCAAATGCAGGGAGACCAGAACTGCACACAACATTGCAAAAGTGGCCTAACCAAAGTCCTGTACAGCCGCAACATGACCTCCCAACTCCAATACTCAATCCAATGAAGGAAAGCACACCAAACACTGTCTTCACTATCCTATCTACCTGTGACTCCACCTTCAAGGAAATATGAACCTGCACTCCAAGGTCTCTTTGTTCAGCAACACTCCCCAGGACCTTACCATTAAGTGTATAAGTCCTGCCTTGATTTGCCTTTCCAAAATGCAGCACCCCACATTTATCTAAATTGAATTCATCTGCCACTGCTCAGCCCTTTGGCCCATCTGATCAAGGTCCCATTGTAATCTGAGGTAACCTTCTTCGCTGTGTCCACTACACCTGTAATTTTAGTGTCATCTGCAAACTTACTAACTGTATATCCTATATTAACATCTAAATCATTTATATCAATGATGAAAAACAGTGGACCCAGCATCGATCCTTGTGGCACACTGCTAGTCACAGGCCTCTAGTCTGAAAGGCAACCCTCCACCATCACCCTCCAATGCATCTTTTTAAATGAACTAATTTATCATTGCCTCAACATTATTCAAAAATTCTCAGAATGTCCTTCAAAAGCAACTCAAGATGTATATGTGGCAGGAACTGCAGCTGCTATAACATTAACTAAATGTGGAAAATTAACCTATTACCTATTTCATTGAGGAGTCCAGTAAGACAGGATGCTGATGAAAACCAGAGACTGAGCTTTTGTTTGGGACTATCCTCTATAAGTAATAAACTCTGAGGAACTCTCTTAACTGCCAAATGACAATTAGACAGGGGTAAGAATTGGTCTGGAGCTCATAATGTGTAAGGAGCCTGCTTCTGTTCAATGGGATATAGCAGTGTGCAGAGGTTGTGCTGTCTGCTCAGTTCCACTTTACTGAGTGGATGCATCAACAGGAGCAGTGCAACTGATAAGGTCCCCAGAGGTGTTTCTTAAAGGGGAGGTGCATTGCGGGTTGAAGCACTTACACAAGTCACTCTGAGGTGGCAAAAGGATTCAATGATGGACACAGAAAGCCTTGGAAGGGGAGATGCCCAGGTGAATAAAGGTTCCATACTCCCTGGGGTTCAGGAGGCTGAATACCCAGACAGTCATGGCAGTCACGCCAGGTATCAAGCCACAAGGACATGGTTGCAATGCTTTAAAATGTACATTCACTTCACACATGTAGGCAACCCCAAACATCACATCACCTGACCTGAATAGCTAGCCCCACTCAGTGTGCATGATAGCACCATCAATCCTAGACCATCCATCTGCATGAGTTAGTTTTGTCACTCAATCTTCATGGATCGAAATCACCCTCACACTTAATACTGCTGCAAGCCTCACAGCAAATTTGAACAAGCTTCTTGACAAAGCAGCAGGTTGTACATTCCTTCTCTGCTGAAGTTTACCGTTTTCCAGACTCAGTGTTTGTGAAAAATAGGCAGAACTTGAGAGGGGTGTGAAGAATGTGGGCTGGTCTGAGATTCGGGCCAGAATCAGATGAGATATCTGACAAGACCTGGCTCATTGTCAGCAGCAACCCATGCATTCTCTTGGAGTTGAGGTGCGGTTTCTCAATAAATAGTGATGAGTTGCCCAGTAAGAGGAATTTTTACTCGTTAACGGCCTTATTAACAGTACGGAGAAAGTGAGATCTGCAGATGCTGGAGATCAGAGCTGAAAATGTGTTGCTGGAAAAGCGCAGCAGCTCAGGCAGCATCCAGGGAACAGGAGAATCGATGTTTCGAGCATAAGCCCTTCTTCAGGGCATAAGCCCTTCCTGAAGAAGGGCTTATGACCGAAACGTCGATTCTCCTGTTCCCTGGATGCTGCCTGACCTGCTGCGCTTTTCCAGCAACACATTTTCAGCTTATTAACAGTACGTCTGGCCTCATTAATATGCAGCTATCTAGTTCCCAAACTTACTGTCGGCAAAGTAGATGCTGAGAATTCGCGAAATGGAATTCAGAGCGGGTACCTCAGATCACCACTGACTGCAAAGAGTCTCCAATTAGGTCAGTGCAAGAGAAAACGCCAGACTTCATCCCCAGGCAGCCTGCCACAGCCACACCTTGTCCATAGACATGGGCATCTGATATTTGGCATCCCCTCATTGCATCTCTCTGATCCATGTGCAAAACTTAGGAAGCACAGAACTCCATTGTAGGATTGCATCAGTAACCAGCATTGAAAGGCAGCTGCAAGGACACTGAACACAGGGTCAGTTGACCAGCTCACAGATGAGATCAACTGCATCACAGGCTGCTTACTTGGTTTTTCAGCACTTACTCACTTAGTGTCTATCTGGATGCCAACAGCATCCCTGCCTTGTCTTGCAGTGACAATTATTGAAGTCACATAACCAGGTAGCTGACCCTGCCTTTCAGCAGTCCTCAGTCAAAGGGGGATGGTGGACATCTTGCTGTATGATGGTGTGTCAAGTCAATCACATGCCTGCATCATGTACCACAAATACAATAGAAGCAGGCAGCCATATCGCAAAGTCTTGGGGGTCTAGTCCTCATTAAGGCCCATGGAGACACCTGGAGGTGAAAAGACAGTAAATGATGGGCAGTCTCCAATATCAGTCCTGGAGATTGGCCGTGGTCAGGCATTCTGTCAGAGTATTGTTGAGCAAAATGTCAGTGCATCTGCAGTCCAGAGGGTGAGTCACCATCATTCCTGTGGCTCCATTGCGACCAGTCCAGGGAGTAGTCCATGTTCAAATGTAACAAGATCTGGACAATATCCAGGCTTGGGCTGACAAGTGGCAAGAAACATTCGCACCACACAAATGCCAGGCAATGACCATCTCCAATAAGAGACAATCTAGCTATCACTCCTTGATATTCAATGCTGTTACCTTCACTGCGTCTCTCACCATCAACATGTTCAGGTTATGATTGACCAGAAACTCAACTGGGTTCACCATATTATTACAGTGGCTCCAAGCACATGTCAGAGGTTGGGAATACTGTGGCAGACAATTCATGACTCCCCAAAACCTGCCCACCATCTACAAGGTACAAGTCAGGAGTGTGATGGAATACTCTCCACCTGTCTGGATGACTGCAGCTCCACCAACACTCAAGGAGCTTGACAGCATCCAGGACAAAGCAGCCCACTTGATTAGCACCACTTCCACAACTACCCACTTCCTCCACCACCATGCTCAGTAGCAGAACTGCATACTATTGACAAGATGCACTGCAAAAAATTCAGCAAAGATTTTGCCTCCTTGTGAGGAAGGGCCAACTGTTTTTATGTTTGAGGACATGTGACTGGGCCTTTTAAGTGCAGGCCAGAGTGAATATCCAACAGACTGTGATGGGGCTGGACCTGGCTCTCTGTAGCAATCACCAACCTGTTCATGGAGGCAGATAGATGGTCAATGCATGAGGCAGTTGAGTGTGGCCATAGTTGACATACAACCAGAAACAGAAGGAGTTCCATTGTGGAGAAAACATATCTGCTGTCAATTATTGGATCCATCAGTATAAGATGATCACATCACTGAAACATAAGAACTAAGAGGAGTAGGTAATTTGTTATCTTGAGCCTGCACCGTCATTTGATAATGGCTGATTTAATCAATTTTCTGCCTGCTCTCCATAACTCTTCAACTCGTTACTAATTAAAAATCTATCTCCTCCTTAAATTTATTGAATGTCCCAGCATCCACCAAACATACAGATTATCAACCCTGTGAGAGAAATAATTTCTCCTCATCCCTGTTTTCAATCTGTGACCCGTTATCCTAAAGCTATGACCACTTTCTACGTTGCTTCATGTGAGGAAATATTGTTTCTGCATCTATTTTGTCAATCCTCTTTATGCACCTCAGTTAGACATCAGCAAACATAATTGTCCTTATTACATTCCAGTTCCCTTTCTTTCCACAATTGCCTCTGAATTAGAAGCTGGAAGTGTTGTAAGTATACATCTCAACTGAATATTGAATTTGAACCTTTCTCTTTCAAATGCCCCAGAATTTAAAATATTTTTTTCTGCATAACACATTTGACTGTTATCCTCCAGGAAGTAATTGTATTCAAACAGAATTCAAGCCCATATTTTTATGTGAGAGCTTTATTTTGGTTAGCCACACTCAATAAAACTCACCCCACTGATCATTACTAGCTCCTCATATTTATACAATCAATTCAAACTCAATTAACTCTTAATTAATATTTCCATCTTCTGTTTCCACATTTAATTAGATCTCAAGCATTCCTTCAGACCACATTAGATGATAACATTGACAACTGCAGGAAGATCCAAAGCACTTTTTGGCCATAAGTTCATTTGAAACAATAATTAAAAGTGCTGGAGATACACAGTGGTTCTGCCAACAACCATGGGGAGAAAAACAGGGTTAACATTTCAGATCAATGATCTTTCATCAAAACTGGAAAAGATTAGATATGTAACAGATTTAAAGCAAGGATCAGCAAAGACAGTGGCGATGGATAAGGTGTGTTAAATCAGATGCAGGCTACTTATAAATTACAGCCACACAACTCATACCATTAGGTACATTAGTCAGAGGAAAATGGGTCCTGGTGGGTTACTCTTCAAAAGGTCAGTTTGAACTTGTTGGGCTGAAGGGCCTGTTTCCATACTGTAGGGAATGAGTCCCACCTCATCTCCCTTTTAATACAAAATCTTAATTCAACCTCTTCAGGCATTCTTTCACACACTTCCAGTTCAGTTGAGATTGAAAGCTTTGCCTTATAACCCAGAGATGCAACATTATCCCTGTGCCTCAAGAACTCTCCTGGTCCATTTTTATGTTTACATACCATCATTTAATCAATTATCTCCAGTCAGTCACTCCAGTCTTGCTTACTGACGATGGTAAGGAAAATAAATAAATCAAGAAACAAAAGATGGACTGTAAGGATGAGCAAATGAGAAAATTAGAATCAATGCCAACAGGTGGTATCCAAAAAAATAAGTAACAGTAGAAGTTGCGATCTGAAAATGTTGAATTCAGGTGTTATGACCATGCGGGTGTTAAGTGCCACATTAAAAAAGTTGCACTGTTCCTCGAGCTGTTGTTGAGCTTCTTTGGAACAGCATGGAAAGCTGAGGACAGAGAAGTTACTGAGGCACTGGGGTGGTAATTAAAATGCCATGTCATTGGAAGCTTTAGGTCAAGCATTCAGTCTGAAGGAACATGTTCTATACAGTGGCTCCAGATCTGCATTTAGATCCCCATTTTGGGGGAAGTTTACATTAACAGTGAAAAGGTAAGCATTAAAGAAACAATTTGAACAGCAGATTCTATCATAATGGCGAAAATATGGTGGGAAACAGAGGAGCCAAGTTACGCACAGCAAGCTCCCACAAATAGGAACATGATAATTACCAGATAGTTTGTTTTTAGTAATGAAAGCTGAGGGATAAATACTATTACTGGGGATAACTTTTCTACTGTTCTTCAAAATAGGGCCAGGTAATCTTTTATATCAACTGAGAGAGCTTACAGATCTTAGTTTAATGTCTCCTGTGAAAGAAAAGCCTCTGACTGTGCTATACACCCTCCTCATTAGATATTTTGGATGGAGGTTCTAGAGATGCTTTTGAATCCATAACCTTCTTCCTCAGAGATAAGAATGCTGCCACTGACTTATGGTTGAAACTGTACAAGTGCACTTAGTGATGGTGAGCAAGGTACCAGATGGAAAGAGACAAAACTTTAAGGGTGAAGTAACACTGTCACTTGATCTCACACTGACTTGCTCAGATATTGACACCATGCATTTTAGAGATTAGCATAGAGTTGGCACTTGTACATGGTGAGACACAAGGATCCAATACCCTGCTGCCAAGGTAGGGGGTACAGATGCCAGCTCAGCAGTGGGGGAGGGTTTTACGACAGAGGACTGAGATGCGAACATTGACAGTTAACAACAGAACGAAGGGAATGCAAAATGAAATGTTTGCTGCATTGGTAGACCCAGCAGAAAATCTGGTGCAATGTCAAACAACATGGAGGAGTCCTGCAAGCACCAATGTTATACAGTGTTCCATCAAGCTTAAAGCCGATTGTTTCCAGCATGAATGTAGTGACTAACCCACTGATGATGCTGCTTCCAGTGGCTATGTTACAGTTTCCATTGCAGCACAAACTAAAGACATGGAGCATCTGAGAGTCAACTGCAACTTGAGCTCAGATTTAAGTCACACAACATCAGACTGCTGCCATCATGGCTGTGGACATGACCATTCAAAGGGGCTTGCGAAATATCATAACAGTCAAGCATTTTGTCCAGTAACACAATTGCTGAGGGATTGTTTTCAGGGGAATGCAGTGGCAAAAGAGAAATACATTGTTGCTATTCCTCTCAAGTTGACAGCATACATCCTTCCACAATTGCCATTCCCTCTGTTAGTCAGTCTGTCCAGATTGGTACTCATACTGAGTTATAATAGTCTGAAGCCTTCCAAGTTGCACTCTAGCGTATTTCACTGAAATTTAGTATGTTTCTGCCAGCTCCTGTAACTTGGAAGCTATGGTCTGCTGCGATTATTCAACTGCAGATGGTGTGGTCAACTGCTGCCAGGTTACTGGGCATTGACTTTCATGATTCTCTGTTAAACACCAGTGTTGTAGAAGAGAAAATCTTGTGGGGGATGTTGTATAAGACATTTAGTACTTGGATCATTCAGCTGGCATCACGAGACAGGCTGTGACCATCATGAGCCTAGGGGGAGCTAACTAATGTTGACTTTGTTCCCAAAGTTGTGTGAGACCTTTCCAGTAACCGTAGTGTGAACCTACTCTTAAGGTGAGCTGGATGTTGTGCAAGAGACCATCAAGTGTCTCAGATGCATTATAACTTACCATTTGGTGAAGTGGCTCAGTGATTAGCACTAGATAAAAGCAAATTACTGCTTTGACAAAGGGTCAGTTAGACTCAAAACGTCAGCTCTTTTCTCTCCTTACAGATGCTGCCAGACCTGCTGAGATTTTCCAGCATTTTCTCTTTTGGCAGTGAATAACACTGCTGCTTCACAATATTAGGGGCAGGGGTTCAATTCCTGCCTCAGGCAAATGCCGGGGTGGAGTTTGCACATTCTCCCCATGTCTGCGTGGTTTTCTGCCAAGTGCTCCAGTTTCCTCCCACAGTCTAAAGATGTTCAGCTTAGGTGGATTGACCTTGCTAAATTGTCTTGTAGTGTCCAGGGATGTGCAGGCTAGGTGGGTTGCCTTGGAGAATGCAGGGTTATCGGGATAGGGTTGGGAGCTAGGTCTGGGTGGGATGCTCCTCAGAGGATTGGTGCGGAGTCGATGGGCTGAATGGCCTCTTTCCACACTGTAGGGATTCTGAAATAAATAATATGTAATAACCTATTTACTGTTCATTATGATTCAGGCCATTTTCTAACAAAAACATAACATGGTCATCTTTCTTTGGATTATAACGTTAACGTCGACAAATGCTAACAAGGAGGATTATTGGCAATGAAACTACCCAAAGCTTCACAGACATATTATCACAATTTGCTGCCAATGGCGGTCACCTGGAGATTTAAATTCATTTCTTATTTTAATATGATGGCAGTGGTGTGTAACACCGACTCATTATATAACAGCAGCAGTGGACATAGCTGGAAAAACGTTCATTATTACAAAAGCCACAGCCAGCTGAGGAAAACAAAGGAAAAAAGAAAATTCCAATGTGGAATATCTGAGTGTACCTTTAAATATTCAGGAGCTCAAAGGCACACAGAATGCGCCAGCTTCTGCTAATGCTGCAGCCAGCAATTAAATAAAAACAAACAATTTGCCTGGAAAAGCCTAAGCAGTTAGAAATAGTGAAAAATATTGAAAAGGTTTCAGTAGACCATGACAATTGCAAGGGGAAAAAATTCAAATTAAATCTCTTATAGAGTCATAAAATCATATAGTCATACAGCCTGAAAACAGACCCTTCCGTCCAGCTCATCCATGCCGGCCAGGTTTCCCAAACTAAACTAGTCACATTCGCCTGCGTTGGCCCATTTCTCTCTGAACCTTTCCTATTCACGTACCTGCCCAAATGTTTTTTAATTGTTGTAACTGAACCGACATCTACCACTTCCTCAGGCAGTTCACTCCACATATGAGCCATCTTGTGTGTGAAAACATTGCCCCTCAGGTCCCTTATGAATCCTTCTCCCTTCACGTTAAAAATAAGCCCTGCAGTTTTGAACTTCACTAACCCCGGGGAGAAGACCTGTGTTATTCAACTTATCCATGCCCCTCATGAGTTTATAAATCTCTATAAAGTCACCTTATAATCTCCTACGCTCCAGTGAAAATAGTTCCAGCACATCCAGCCTATCTGTACAACTCAAACCCTGTAGTCCGGCAACATCTTTATGAATCTTTTCTGATGTGTCTCCAACTCAATAATATCTTTACTATAAAAGTTTTACATTTGAGAATACATTCTAGGCTGGGAGGTTGTCTAGTCTCATTGGAGTCTGCTGGAAATCTGACCCACTATTCCAGGAATAATCACAAATGTGTAAAGCTTGAAACAAACTATTCAAAAGGTCTCCCATTTACCTGACTAATAAACTCAGGATAATAAAGAAAGGTCACCTGGCTTATGTACATAAATAGAAAATCACTATTTATTGCAAAAAACAATTGTTTTTAACAGTGTCAGAAAAGAATACACACATTGATTATTGTAATTCTCTATAACTTAAACTCAACCTTGTTTTTACTGAAACAAAATCCCACACGCATAATGGCAAGACAAGATCAAATTTTATAGGTGGGGAAAGTACGCAAGAAAATGTCAGTGGAGCACAATTCTGGCACCAATATGAACTACATGCATTGATAGTTATCATCCACTCCCTTACTGATTCCTTTCAACAGTTTGAGGAGGACACAAGATTGTGGGTGCACCAGTTCTCAAACTTTCATTCACTGGTTTAGGATTCAACTTTCACGTCTCTGAAGGTATACTTTTTTTTGCCCCTTTCTTTCCTTTCGAGAAGCGAATCTGCAGATGGAGATAAAGTAACTATTTGCTCAGGATTTCCTTTTATTTCTCTCCTCACAAAAGAAGGGAGGTAGAGATGTTTATTCTTTATAGGCTGGATGTTCCTGCTGTATTGTCCAAACTCAAAACTTTGGCCGCTCAGCCAGGAACTACTCAAGACATTGTAATGATGCTGAGTATTCCTGAACTCACACCACTAGGTCTTGGTTGAAAAATACAGTCACTTCTCCATATTTGCAATATCATTATTTGAGAATTCGCCTATCTGCACCAAAAAAAAACTGACAATGAAAACCAACATCCGAGGGCAAAAGTTACTTATTTGCAATTTTTAATCTATTTTTAATGAGCTTGCATTCATGAATTTCATCAATCACAGGGTTTCTCAGGAGCAGAACCCTCACGGATACGGAAAAATGATCATAATCAAATGTCTGTTGCTGTGCAAACCTATTCTGAATACACACTCATGAGTCTAAGATGTCTTGCATCCTACCCAAGAGCTTCAAGAAGGCAAATGCATAGATCTAACACACAATGAGCTCTAGTGTCTCATTTAAAAAAAACAAAACTTACAATATTTTCTAGCACAGTCCCTTGGCTTAAAAAAAGAGTATTTTTTAAAATCATTTTTAAGTTGATAGTCCAGAAAAATAAAAATGATCTTTATGTGGCTCAAAGAAGGTTTAAAACATTATATGAAGCAAATAGACTTTGTTATAATTGTTTAAAAATGTCAGGAAAACCTGAAAGATAACCTTTGTGAAAAAAAAACCATGCATTAAGAAAACTGGGAGCGTACAAACTGACTATTACCCATGGGAAAAATTTCAGCAGAGAAGAATTTATTAAAAAAGTCTTTTGAAGAGAATAACAATCTTCCTCAAAGCTTCTGTTTGAAGGCAATTGTTTTGTCATTCAACCAAAAAGCACATATGTCTATAAACAATGCACAGCTTTATCACGACAATGCAACTTTTGTCAGAAAATGGGATATTTCCAGAAAATGAGTGAGAATTAAAATCAACTGTTATACCTTAGAATTAATGGTCCTGTGGTTCACAAAGATCTTAATATCTTACATTAAGCACCTTTGGAGGAAAACTCAGAATATGGAAACATAGCTTCATTACAACAAGTCATTATACGATAATATGCTGACTTTGGAAGATATGAATCAATCTTTTAAGGATAATGGGTGATTCATCTGAAACAGCTGTGACACAAACCATACAGGTCATTCAATTTATTTCAAAATTGATACTGAGGTGAGTGTGACTGTTGACTGTTAAAAATGCACGCATCGCTCTTAAAATTCTACAGCAAGTTGAAGAACCTTAACGAACCCAGGAGCCCAATACTAATGATCAATGAAACTTCATTCAACTAGAAGAAGACCTCACAGATCTCAGGAAAGTTTTTTTTTGTTGAACTTTTCTTGAAAGGAAATACCACTTGATTTTAATTATGCCTGTGTTTGACAACTCTTCATAACTGATGGATCAGAAGATACCAATTACTTCATAAGTCTAGAGGAATGAATTTAATTGTTTTCTGATTGCAGTTAAATCTTCAAAGTCTGGAAATCTTCAGCAACTGGGAATGAGATTGGAGGAAGCTAAAAGATTTCCAAATAAATGTTCAACAACAATGCCAATCCAGAATACATCCTCGACAAAGTACATTTGGGAAATCGAAGATCCACCAAGGTTACAGTATAACAACAAATGTTTTGTTCTCAGGCACCAGCCTTTCAATTCTACCAAGCCATCTTCTATTTATTAAGTGAGAGATTTTGGAGGAGAGTTGGGTAATAATAAACCTTCTATATTTATCTAAAACAATCCCGCCTCAGGCAACTGTCTGTGTGGAGTTTGCACATTCTCCCCATGTCTGCGTGGGTTTCCTCCGGGTGCTCCGGTTTCCTCCTACAGTCCAAAAATGTGCAGATTAGGTGAATTGGGCCCGTAGTGTCAGTTGAAGGGGTAAATGTAGGGGAATGGGTCTGGGTGGATTGCTCTTTGGAGGGTCAGTGTGGACTCGTTGGGCCGAAGGGCCTGTTTCCACACTGTAAGTAAGTAATCTAAATGATACTAACAAGAATAAAAAAACCCTGGCGGTAGTATGCAGTTAGTATCTGCAAGCATTAACTGACATCATGAGATGGATTCCATCCATCAGGATATAAATTATTATCCATGGGAGGAGTTAGCCAGTGTTGACCAAGTTGTGTTTGTTAACCAATGTTTTGAGAGAATGTTTCAACAGTAGTTATGTGAACTTACGTTCAAGTTGAGCCTGATACCTCATGACTCCATCAGGTATTTAAATGTAATGTAACTAGCTATTATGCAATGCACAATAAGTCTATTTATTCATGACCAGGATTGAGCCTAACTTTTACTGAAGACTTTGTGTGAGCATCCTTCACCAGATAGTATCAGTAGTTTCGACTAATGTCAGCAAGAAGGATTGGTATCAGTGAAATGATGCAAAGTTTCTCAGTCCCACTATGATATTACTGTTCCTTTTGGTCATGGTATATCTTACAGCTGACATGTGGCAAAACCAAAATGCCATGTGCTTTCCTGAAGAAGGGCTCATGCCCGAAACGTAGATTCTCCTGCTCCTTGGATGCTGCCTGACCTGCTGCGCTTTTCCAGCAACACATTTTCAGCTCTGATGTCCAGCATCTGCAGTCCTCACTTTCTCCTGTGCCCAATCACAGGCAGACTGCATGAAGGAGGGGTCTTCAACCCTTGCATAGCTTTGCGTCTCATTCTGTCTGCAGCTTTCTAACAGGCTGTATGAATGGTACTTGAATGTTGTTGAATAGAGAACCTCAAGGACCTACTTTCTGCATAGTAGGTGACAAACTGTGAGATAATACCACTATCCACATCAGCCTGGAAAGGAGTCTGGCATATAGAAATTCATGAACATGGTCACCTTCCTGCTCTCTGGCAATATGCAATTGTATGGAAATTGCAACTTTTAAGTGAGGATGTAATTATTGAAATACAGACATTTCACATACTGCTGATCACTAAGGTTCAGGGTAAGAAAGTTTTCACTGAATGTCTTGCATGTTTACCAGCTCCTGCTGAGAAATTTCTCTCCTATATCTCTTCCATCTTATAGCAGTTTGCCTTGCTTTGTGTTGCTTCTGTTCATTCTTTCTGTCATGTGACAGTTCAGGGGAAATCCCTCATACTGCACCATGACTCTGGTAACCAGTTAGCACAGAAGCCTTGAGGTTAGCATCAAATCTGCCTCCACCACCTGCCACACTACTCCTCATGTACTTTAGCAACTTCAAGAAACTCTAGAAAGCACCAAACCTTTGACCAATGATATGGCCCTCTTAAGAGACTAACAAGATAACTGAATTTACGAGTAATTAACGGAAAGAACTGAAGGGCAAAATTTTGCCTTGTAAGACTTTTACTGTAGCCAATGATTTAAGGTCAATGTAGAACAATTAAAATGCAACTAATAGATCAAATTAGGAAAAACCTTTCCATATCAACTAAGTAAAACAACTAAAATGTGCCTTTCTAAAAATATTTTGCTGGGAGCCATGCATTTATCAGTCTCCACACCAACTCCCATCTCCCAGTTAATGTCCATCTCTCCCTGCAATGTCAAAACTTTGTTTTGATTTCCTTTGATGAACATTTCATTCCCTGTTCATGTTTTCTGGATCTGCTTATCAACATCATGGCACATCGCTGAGACTCCCCATTCCACAATCTTCAAGACTCACTTATTTTGTTCAAATGGAAGCTGAATTCTCACAAATGTCCACACAACAGACCACTTTGGGGTTTCTTCACATTTCCTTCCTTTCAAGCTCTTACACAACTGCAGTCCTTTTATTGTAAGGGATTGTGATAAGGAGTTATAAACATCTTCTAAAGGAAAAATGATTCCATGGGTATTTCTCTGAGCTGAGGTGTTTATTAGGAATCCACTCTTCCCCTTTTTTCAGTTCTTTCTATTTCACCGCAAGTTCAAGGGGACATTGTAAGATATAATCAACTTGTGAAATTCAGCATTCATGGCAATAATCATAGCTGCAGCTCATAAAATAGTTAACAATTAATTGAGAGACCCCTGAAATATTGCTGATTGGGAATGGTGAGTTGTCCCTGTGTAACAGCCATGAGTGGAGAGTGTAGTGCTGGAAAGCACAACAAGTCAGGCAGCATCTAAGGAGCAGGAAAATTGACATTTCGGGCAAAAGCCCTTCATCAGGAATTCCTGATGAAGGGCTTTTGCCTGAAACATTGGTTTTCCTGCTCCTTGGATGCTGCCTCACCTGCTGTGCTTTTCCAGCACCATACTCTCGACTCTAATCTCCAGCATCTGCAGTCCTCACTTTCGCGTAACAGCCATGAGTGGTAAAGTGAGGCTATTGTTGGAGTGTTGAGTTTCAACTTAACTGCACTGGTTTGCACTGGCATCGTGGTCTTGTAATGAAGCAGTTACAGTGAATGTTCACTGTTGAGGGGCTAACAGCATCTACATTTTATCCAGTGCAACTCACATCAGAAGTGCACCCACATCAGAAGTGCACCCACATGCTGAACACACCATCTCGAACCTCTAAAGGGCATTCATTGGACCATAAAAATCAATGTTATGAATCCGAATTTTGTGTCCATTGACAGAAACTTGAAAGAAAGCTGACACACAGAAAGAGAAACAATTTGCAGTGAGTTGGCTAAAGTCCAAAAAGAATCTGACAGATGACATTCACTATGGAAACTTGACAACTGTTGAAATCCACGTAGTAAACCAATCAATTTTTAATAAACCTGACTTTGTTATTCCTTTTGAAATTTACATCAATGAATGATTTTGATATTCATATAATTGATGCAAGTTTTGCTTGCAAAGAAAGGGAAGCAAATGGAGACTCTCGTGGAAGAGGCAAAGTTCTGTTCCTCTACAAGTGCAGGAAATCATTCCTCTGGGTTCTCCAAATGAACATCGAGTACTGTGTCGGAGAACTTGTGAAATCTTTTCCTCGATCCTTGTACTACACTGTAATGTGGTGCTGTGTGTCAGCCAGTATACACTTTACCTTTAGTGTTTTTGGTTCCACACTTCCAGATAAGCTCAAATCATACCAATCAATTAGACTCAAAATTGTGGATCAAACCAGACTACCAAAAAAGCCAGTCCTATCTGAAAACCAACCATTTAGTGTCTATTGTCCATTCTCTTGCCAAAATGACCCTTGCTCATGCTGACTGGGAGATACACATAGGAAATTATATGCTATAATATCCATCTACCATAAATTTAATGCACTGAACATCTCTTTATAGATCAACAAATCTAATAAACAAGAGTCAAAAACTTATAAGCAGCTTATACAAGAAAATCTATCATTGAGATCTTTCAAGCTTCTCCAAGGATCATGTCATGTTTCAGTAGAGGTGTTTAAGTTGTGTGCATGTAACGTCTGTCTAGATCGCTAACTTATTTTTTGCATATTGTGTCAACAATATTTTATCCAGCCTCAAAGCAACACCTCAAAAACTAATTTGAATTTGAATTTGAATTTTGGTGAAATCATTCTGGAAAATTTGGGAATAGACATCCAACTCATTTTTTGTCACTGTCAAAACAACAAGCAATATAAGGAAGTCATTAATACAAGTTAGCATTTCGAAGCAAAGTAGTCAGTAATGCTATGAATCGCAACAAAGTCTTCTGGAAAATGAAGGTTCTTTGACAATAAGTGTTGTTGAAATTGGAATTCTTACTGGTGCAAAGATGAGATCCATGAATTAAAATAGAATCAGGCCCTTCAGTCCAACAAGTCCACACTGACACTCTGATGAGTGACTCCCCCCCCCCCATCCTATATTTACCCCGACTCGTGCATCTAACCTATACATCCCTGAACATCATGGTTAATTTAACATGACCAAATCACCTAACCTGCACATCTTTGGATTGTGGGAGGAAACCCACACAGACACATGGAGAACATGCAAACTCTACCCAGACAGTCACCCAAGGCTGGAATCAAACCAGGTCCCTGGGGCCATGAGGCAGCAGTGCTAACCACTGAGCTACCATGCCACACCTACACTTTCTGAATATTTCCTGAATGTTTCTGAAAAGAAGAAAACTCAGAGAGAATATAAACTTAGAGGATAAAAGTGATGACCCTCAAAGAAGAGTTGGGAAGAAAACACAAATACAGAGATAAAGATAACTAAGTTGGTGTGGAAGATGTTTGTGCAACTTTTCTCTTTGGAAGATTACCATTCACTGTTAGAGATCAATTTCAACCACAGTTTCAGGTAAAATAATTACAGTTCTAATGTCGAACCTTATTCTACAATGAGAAAATTTGTCAAGTGATTGGATAACAAAAAGTAAATGACATGTGAAGGAAAAGAAAGTAAGGAATTGTTTCAAGGCTGGTGTTTCTCATGATCATTCCAGAAGCAGTGTGAATGTGTGTAATGCCTCTGACTGAAGGTGTGGGATTTCAAAATGCACAAGTCATGTATATTTGTCAAAGAAACCCACAATTATTTCTCCATATTTTGATATTGGCATAAGTGTTTGCAGGAACTCGTGAGAAATTTGTGCTATCACTACAACATCTTGCTTGTTATTAGGTGATGCTGTTGCACAATAACTGCATTTGCTGATGCTTTGATTGACTGTATATCTTGAATACATGATTAGGACACCACTGCATTTCCAACAGATATTTTATGTCATCTTCTAACCCATCAATCTTGTACAGCAATCTTTTCTGTGTACCTGTTATCTCTTCCTGAATACTTGCGAGAATTCATTTAAACTTTCTCTGATTGAACTCACGGCTGCATCAGTTGTTCAATGATACTCACGCAGTTAAATGGGGAGTTATCACTGAAGTGTCTACTAATTGGCTTAGGTTTTCCAATGGTCAGACAGTTGCAATTGCAGCGTAGGTGGGAGTTGCTCACTAGGACTCTGCAGAATCTCCATTGAACCAGACTCCAAGAGAATGACTGGGAAGTTGAAGTCCTGGACAATTCCTCTACACTTAGACCTCACCTGTATTATGTTGAAGGTGATAAACATTTTGATCATCAGAGGATTGAGGTTGTAAAATATTCCTTTGAATCAAATAATTTGGAGGGCTGTGATGAAATTAAGTAAATAGTTACCAGGAAAGGTTAGATCACTTTTAAATAGAAGGTCAAGCTGCTGAGTAACTATTCAACTGACCACACACTAACCTCACACACCACCAACTATAGGTCTGTTTAGACCCTTATACATTAGAACCTGACCTAACACACCCAGGACCAAATATTCCTTCCCTGGCTCCAGACCCACTCCATCCCCTTCACCCACCCTGGCCCTGCTACTCCCTTACCCACTTCAGACCCGTTCCATTCTCTTTACCCAGCCTGGACCTGTTACCCATTACCCAGTTCAGACCTGTTCCATTCTCTTTACCCAGCCTGGACCTGCTACCCCCTCAGCCGCACCAGACCCACTCCATCTCCTTCACCTACTCTGGACCTGCTACCCCATTACTGCTCCAAACCCATTCCATCCACTTCACCCACCCCTGCTGGATCCAACTGCCCTTCACTACCCAGGAACTAAACATTTTGATCATCAGAGGATTGAGGTCATCTCTGTGCCTTGCTAACTCTACTGCAATTTCTTCCTTTCTGTTTCCTGACACATTAACTCTGCTACAAACAAGCATAGTCTCTAAGGAGCCCTCTGGAGTTGTTATCCCTGGGAATCCAGGAGCTGTGAGCCCTTCACTTGCTCCAAAGCTGACATACCAGGGACCCAGGCCCCCACTTCACCCATTTTGGACTCACTTTGCCTCCTTTCCCTACTTCAGACCTAAGTTGCCTCACGTTCACCCTCCACCGTACAAGCAAGAACCCACAGCTCATCGCCTCTACTTGAGACTCAATCTGCCTTTGCCCACCCATTTGGTGAAATCATTCTGGAAAATTTGGGAATAGAAATCCAACTCATTATTTGTCACTGTTAAAACAACAAGCAATGTAAAGAAGTCATTAATACAAGTTAGCATTTTGAAGCAAAGTATTCAGTAATGCTATGAATCACAACACAGCCTTCCATGGCAGATGGATATTATAGCACACAATTTCTCAGGAGCTGTTATCCACTTCTCCTGCTGCTGGGTACAAGCCTGACACCCCCTCTCCCTGGTCCTCCTGGACTCAATATCTCACCTTCACCGAAACCCACCCTAAATGCTGAAACACTTCCCTCAACTCCTTGCCACCTTGCATCCTGGCATCCTACCCACCTAGTATCATTCCCCTGGCACTCCGTATGCTGGGCCTTATTTTACCCTACTCACTCAGCACCCTACTCCCCACTCAGCTTGCAATCTACTCACCCTTTAATCCACTCAGCTTGCCATACTTTCCTGGCACCTTAAATTCCCACCAGAATCCCAACGTGACCTCACACTTACCTTAACTACTTACCATTGTATAGCAGCTGTCAAAGTGGCTGTTTGTGATCCTGGATCTTTTAATTCCAGAGTATAACAGCACTCCACTGTGAAAAGGAGACATATTTTGCCTTCTCTTGACAGTTCTGCGCTACAAAAGAGCTGTCAGAATGGAAGCATGGCTCTTTATTTCTGAACGAGCCTGATCGGGATCTCCTGTCAGAAGTCTATGCTTCTTTCAGTGGGACTTTGAGACTGCATTATTGCTTTCCACCATTGCTTTGATATTTTTGCAGTCTATTTCCTTCCTCATTGTGGCCTGCAAGACAGCAGATAATGAGCAGATGCCTTCAATTTGCCATGCTATTCTCTGAGGTCCTCAATGAACAACAAAGCTGCAGAATTCAGCAGCTGGTATTGAGAACTGGGAGCAGAGTCAAGGAAACTCCCCTGAAATTTTAAGGAAGTTGAAAATAGATTGGAAAGTAAGATGAATTAAACACAAATCTCTAAATATAGCGTTTTCAAAGCTAAACCAACTCAGGGTGAATTCACGATAAAGAGAGATATTTTTAACAACATGACATGCTTTTTAAGTTCTAATATTAAATTATTTCACCATATTTTAAAAAAACGTCTTCAAAGTTCATTAAATCCTCAATGTTTTTGTTTGTAGTATAGAAGTCGCAGTGGAGTTGGCAAGGCGCAGAGACAGACTCAATCCTCTGATAATCAAAATGTTTATCAGCTTCAATGTAATGAAGACAAAGTACTGTGGATGCTGGAAACCTGAAATAAGGGCAAAGACACTACTGGAGAAACTAAGCAGGTCATACAGTCATAGAGTCATAGAGATGGACAGTATGGAAACAGACCCTTAGGTCCAATTTGTCCATGCCAACCAGACATCCTAAACTAATCGAGTCTCATTTGCCAGCACTTGGCCCAAATCCCTCTAAACCCTTCCTATTCATATACCCATCCATATGCCTTTTAAATGTTGCATTTGTACCAGCCTCCATCACTTCCTCTGGCAGATCATTCTATACACGCACCACCCTCTGCATGAAAAAGTTGCCCTATAGGTCCCTTTTAAATTTTTCCTTTCTCACTCGAAACCTGTAGTCTCCAGTTCTGGACTCCCCTACCCCACGAAAAGGACTTTGTCCATTTATCGTATACATGCCCCTCATGATTTTATAAACCTCCATAAGGTCACCCCTCAGCCTAAGATGCTCCAGGGAAAATAGCCCCAGCCTGTTCAGCCTCTCCCTATAACTTAATTCCTCCAACCCTGGCAACATCCTTGTAAATCTTTTCTGAACCCTTTCAAGTTTCACAACATCCTTCCAATAGGAAGGAGATCAGATCAATAAAGGAAAGCATATCAAATGCCTTCTTCACTATCCTATCTACCTGCAACTTGACTTCCAAGGAACTATGAACCTGCACTCCAAGATCTCTTTGTTCAGTAACGCTCCCCAGAACCTTACCATAAAGTGTATAAGTCCTGCTCTGCTTTGCCTTTCCAAAATGCAGCACCTTGCATTTATCTAAATTAAACTCCATCTGCCACTCCTCAGCCCATTGGTTCATCTGATCAAGATCCTATTGAACTCTGAGGTAATCTTCTTCACTGTTCACTACACCTACAATTTTGGTGTCATTTGCAAACTTACTAACTGTACCTCTTATGTTCATATCCAAATCATTATATAAATGACAAAAAACAGTGGACTAGGCACTGATCCTTGTGGCACACCACTGGTCACAGTCCTCTAGTCTGAAAAGCAACCCTCCACCATGACCCTTTGTCTTCTACCTTCAAGCCAATTCTGTATCCAAATGGCTAGTTGTCCCTGTATTCCATGTGATCTCATCTTGCTAACCAGTCTATCATGAGGAACCCTGTTGAATGCCTTATTGAAGGCCATACAGGTGACATCTACTGCTTTACCCTCATCAATCCTCTTTGTTACTTCTTCTTCAAGTTAGTGCAACATGATTTCCCATACACAAATCTATGTTAACTCTCCTGAAACAATCCTTTCCATTCCAAATGCATGTAAATCCTGTCCCTCAGGATTCCCTCCAACATCTTGCCCACCACCGATGCCAGGCTCACAGGTTTATAGTTCCCTGGTTTTTCCTTACCACTTTTCTTAAATAATGGCACCACATTAGCCAACCTCCAATTTTCCGGCACCTCACCTGTGACTATCAATGACACAAATGTCTCAGTAAGGGGCCCAGCAATCACTTTCCGATCTTCCCACGGAGTTCTAGGGTACACTTGATCAGATCCTGGGGATTTATCCATTTTATGTGTTTCAAGACATCCAACACATACTCCTCTGTAATGTCGACATTTTTCAAGATGTCACCATCTATTTCTCTACATTCTATATCTTCTACATCCTTCTCCACAGTAAACGCTGATGTAAAATACTCGTTTAGCATCTCCCCCATCACCTCCGGGCTCCACACAAAGGCCGCCTTGCTGATCTTTGAGGTACCCTATTCTCTCCCTCATTATCATTTTGTCCTTAATGTATTTACAAAATCACTTTGGATTCTCCTTAACCCTATTTGCCAAAGCTATCTCATGTCCCCTTTTTGCCCTCCTGATTTCCCTCTTAGGTATATTCCAACTGCCTTTTACTCTCTCTGATGACTCTTCTTTAGTCATCCAACATTTCCTGCATCTACCAGCCTAACTAGAATGTGCTGTCTCTGGACTCTCGTTATCTCATTTTTGAAGGCTTCCCAATTTCCAGCTCTTCGTTTATCTGCAAACAATTGTCCTCAATCAACTTTTGCCTAATCCCATCAAAATTGGCCTTACTCCAATTTAGAATTTCAACTTTTAGATCCAGTCTATCCTTCTCCATCACTATTTTAAATCTAAGAGAATTATGGCTGCTGGCCCCAAAGTGCTCCCCCACTGACACCTCAGGCACCTACCCTGCCTTATTTCCCAAGAGTAGGTCAGGTTTTGCACCTTCTCTAGTAGGTACATACACATATTGAATCAGAAAATTTTCTTGTACATGCTTAACAAATTCCTCTCCATCTAAACCCTTAACACCATGGCAGTCCCAGTTTATGTTTGGAAAGTTAAAGTCTCTTACCATAACCACCCTATTATACTTACAGATAAACAGAGATCTCCTTACAAATGTGTTTCTCAATTTCCTGTTGACATTTGGGGGTTCGATAATATAATCCCAATAAAGTGATCATCCCTTTCCTGTTTCACTGTTCCACCCAAATAACTTCCGTGGATACATTCCCAGGAATATCCTCCCTTACTACAGCCATAATGTAATCCTTTATCAAAAATGCCACTCTGCCTCCTCTCTTGCCCCCTTTTCTATCCTTTCTATAGCATTTATATTCTGGAACATTAAGCTGACAGTCTTGTCTATCCCTGAACAACATCTCTGCAATTGCTATGATATCCCAGTCCTTTGTTCCTAACCATGCCCTGAGTTCATCTGTCTTCCCTATTAGGCCTCTTGAATTGAAATAAATGCAGTTTAATTTATCAGTCTTATCTTGTTCTCTGCTTTGTCCCAGCCTGCCCTGACTGTTTGATTCACTCCTTTTCACAGCTGTACCAGTCTCAGATTGATCTCTTTCCTCACTATCTCCTTGGGTCCCACACCCCCACCTTAATCGTTTAAATCCTCTCGAGCTGATTGAGCAAATCTCCCTGCCAGTATATTTGTCTCCTTCCAATTCAGGTGCAATCTGACTTTCTTGTACAGATCACTTCAACCCCAGAAGAGATTCCAATAATCCAAAAATGTGAACCCTCTACCAGTTTCTTAGCCACACATTCATCTGTTCTATCCTCCTATTCCTACTCTCACTAGCTCGTAGCACCAGGAGTAATACAGATATTACTATCCTCGAGGGCCTCTTTTTAAAATTCCCATGTTACTGATGATTATGTCTGCAGGAAGTGTTTTTCGTTGCGAATCCTATCAGTTTATCTGATGCTACCTCTCCTACTTTTCCTGAAGTAAACACAGGAGCAGGCCACGTGACTCCTGCACTGTACTTGACAGTTCAATAAAACTATGGTTCATTCGATTGTGACCTTTCATCCACTTACCGACCACTAAAAAGTAATTATTGCTATTTTTGCCATTTTGCTGAACTTTACTTAAATTAGAAAACTTTCACATGCATTTAAGGATTTTTTTACTACATTGAAATTGAAACAGTAGCAGCAGATTTCTCATTTAGTTTTGCAGTAAACAAAATATATTGCAATCATTTTCTTGCCAATAGTATAAAAATCATTTCATCTGACTTTGATTTTAGATAATTGAGTGACAGTACTTTTTCAAGACAGCAAACAAGTTTCAGTAAATAAAATTGAATATAATAACAATGTTCCACATTTCAGTTTATTTCCATGCGACTGTAATAGAGAAGTTAAAGTTTACATTAATGCTATGGAATATTCAGATATGAAGCGAGGATTAATTAATTTCTGTAGAAAGGAAAAGATCTGTTTATATAACAGCAGAGTACATGCAGATAGGTGACAGCCTTTCCTCAATTATTTTTGGGGGGTTCAGAAAAGGGTTCTCATTATTTAGGTGACTCAGTAAGTGCGGTTAAAATCTATCTTATAGTAGATTGCTGCATAGATGAAGTAGGGCTGAATTTTCCCCTTTATGTTTAAAGTGGGGTGGCAAGTGACTTTAACGGCATCTGGCCTGCTATGGTCTGTGCCACATTTTCTTGGATAATCTTCTGCTTTTTGCCTCATTAATTATATAACTGAGCTGTTGTGCAGGTTTCTCAGTGAACAAGCTTGTGAGGTTTGCTGGCTTACTTCCCTCTGGTGCATTAGTTAAACCTTCCTGCTGACCACTTTGAATGTTGCAAGACTGCTCAAACTGTGGTGCTTGGCCTGAAAACGTCTCAGACGAAAGGAAAGCTAAATCTCCATTTTTAGGCGATGATATTCAGGGGCTGCATTTTCAAAGGACCAACGAGGCAAGGCCAGTGATGATTGGATAATAAGGCAATCGCAGCAACAATTGTCTGGAATCTTCCTGCCTCTGAGTCATTTCTCAGTCTTGGGGCAAAAGTAGTGACACACCCACTAGTGACAAGTGGACACTATAGTAGATTGTTGCATAGATGAAGTAGGGATGAATTTTCCCCTTTATGATTAAAGTGTGGTGGTAAGTGACTTTAACGGCATTTGGCCTGCTATGGCCTGTGCCACATTATTTTGGACAATCTTCTGCTTTTCGCCTCATCAATTATATAACTGAGCTGTTGTGCAGGTTTCTCAGTGAACAAGCTTGTGAGGTTTTCTGGCTTACTTCCGTCTGGTGCCTTATTTAAACCTTCCTGCTGAAGAAAGCAGAGGCTGTCCTACGCTGACCACACTTTTCTAGTCAGTAGGCTGGCCCGTGGAGGGGTTCAGGATTTAACTGGCAATTCCAAATGGTAGGACTGATAGCAGAGGTGGCACTATTCAGAGTGGAGTTCAGGCCTCCTTTCCATCAACACAGTCAGGCAGCCATGGCTGCCATCACCATCTGAGGTTGGGGCCCAGATATCATCCTTGTTGCGAACCTGACCCAATGACAAAAACGCTGCCTGAGATGAAACACGGTCTTTTGGAGGAAGATCTGATTTATATCAATGATGCAGCTCCATGAATATAATCCAGCCATTTTAAAAAAAAGTTAATATGTTCTCACATTTAATTCAATCGAAGTTTTCTCTCTTCACATCCCACTCAGGTTAATAGTGTAACCCCTCCCTTCTATATCGGTCATCTTGACTTCAGAATTCCATTCTTATTTAGTCTTATTTATCACTTTACGGGCTGAAAGGCGATTAACAGAAAGGAGAAAGTCAAGACCATTAAAGTTTTAGTTCATTAATTCATTTAATTTCCAACTTGTTTCTTTTCACATTTCGATAATCTCTTTCAGATGATGCTCGATTTGAGATGAGTTTCCTTCTGTAATTTCTCTCCTGCAGTTTTACTCGTCTCCATCAACATGTATCTGATTGCATTACTCACACTTTCTCAGGTTTAAACAAGATCAGATTCTTCACACCTGCCTCTGTTTGGCTTCCTGTTCTCAACCGAGGAATTCAATTTAATGCCTGAAATGAAGGAATGAGCAAACAATTGCTGAGAGGAGGGAGACACGAAGTCACCTCCTTCTTTCTAAACAGTGCTTTCTGCAATTTTTTTTTGTGCAATTATTCCAAATGAAGAGCAAGTGCAAATGAATGTCTCATAAGTAGAAAAAAACATCATGTTTCATTATCTGTGCCATCTTCTGCCACCAGTGCTTTGTTATTGAACCCAGGAACTGAAATGAATGATATGCTCCAATTAACAATAGATTAATGAAATATCTTACTGTGGATTCAATTGGGATATCTATGAAATTAAAGAAGCCACCACCAGGTCAAAAAAAAACTGAACAAAATAGTTCAGTGTTTCTTGAGAATGCAGAAAATGTTAACTAGAAACAGCTCAGGGAAAAAAAATGTTTTTAACTTTTAGTAGACTGCGTCATTCAGAAATGGAGTTTCACAATTCTATTATGTCCTTGGAGTATAGTTTTCCAGCTTCACTCCACCTCACCTCATAAATCTTATGTTTGTACCTGACAATACTTGAATTAATGTCACACACAAAGTCATATATCAAGGCAGTTACATCAAACCAAGTTGCAAAGAAGTTTGTGACAAACAGGAATGTGACTGGAAGAGAGGCAGGATTTAGTCCAAATGGCTGTGCCTTTGGAGAGAGGTCTATCTTGCTATGGGCACAGCCCTATATCAGAGCTCCTTAAGTGGAAACCTGGATTAGGTGGCTAGTGAAAATGGCGTGTAGTGTTCACGTTCATAAAAATCATGAAAATGGCAAAATACAAATGCATTTTTTTGTGTGGACCCTTCAGTTGATATTCATCAGAGTCTAAAAATGTGGGGCTGGAAAAGCATAGCAGGTCAGGCAGCATCCAAGGAGCAGGAGGGTTGCCATTTCAGACATAAGCCCTTCATCAGGAGTGGGAGGTATGGATGCAAAGGGGGCTGAGGGATAAATAGGAGGGGGTGGGACTAAGGTGAAGCTAGCTGGGAAGGTGATAGGTAGATGCAGGTGGGACGTGATGGTGATAGGTCAGAGTAGAGGGTGGAGCTCCCCTCCAACCTATCACCATAATGAAGCAGTCCAATAAATTTGATTTCAGATTTGTTTCAAACTTCTTTCAGATTTTTGCAGAGGTGAGCTGACTCCCAAATCATTTAAAAATAGACGGTGTGAGCCACTTCTTAGACTCCCACCTCCAATGCTGGTGTCAGTTATTATCACGAACACAGGATGATGTTTGAGATTCCTATACCTGATCCACTCCATTGTAGGAGTTAGTGCATCATTCTCAACAACTTTTGTTCCTGGCCAGCTCTCCATGACTCACGGTTAACAGCCCTACAGAGGATTCATAAATCTCAGCCTGGAATTGGGGAAAGGTAACTTCAAAAAGTCTGATCAATGCCCCTCATTCAGCTCCCTCCCAACTCCATTGTTAACTTGATGCCCTCAAACCTCATCCATGGCCTCTCCAAGACTTCCATGAGGCCATCTTGGAACTGATGAAGAGAGAGCAGAGTTATCTACATCTGCTCATTATGAATGTTTTGCTTACCTCCAACATTCACAAGTGCATTTTTTTTAACAATTGAACTGGAGTGTTAAATTTCCTTAATTGAAAGCTTAATGTAGTTAAAAGTATTTTTTGTAATATCTTCTGTAAATGTCTGGATGATTATTTGAACAAGATTAGGAGGTGTTAATTGGTTAAAGGTTCTATTGCTGAGACGATAAACATCTTAACCGATTTACTTTTTTCCAGGGATGTTGGAAAACAGTCTTTCACACAATAAGGTTTTCTGATTTTTTTTTTGTTCTCAGTATTTCAACAAATATTGTTGTTTGAATATGGCTAATTGCAAACTGGGTGAATGAGCATGGGGACCATGGATGGAGCCCCAGCCTATTCAACTTCTCCCTATAGCTCAAACTCTCCAACCTTGGCAATATCCTTGGACATCTTTGCTTTCAAGTTTCACAACAGCCTTCGTTTAGCAGAGAGACCAGAATTGCATGCAATATTCCAAATGTGGCCTAAACAATGTCCTGTATAGCTGCAACATGACCTCCCAACCCCTATACTCAAAGCATTGACCCATAAAGGCGAGCATACTAAATGCCTTCTTCACTATCCTATTGACCTGCGACTTCCCTTTCAAGGATGACCAAATACAACAAACATAATTGAGTTCTGGGCTGAGTGGACAAAATCTAAACCCACCCTGGATATCCCTGGGAATACACTTTGGCATAATGAAGCCCTTTAATCCAAAGTGGTCGTACTGAGTCACAAGTTCCCTCAGTTGTGCCGTACATCTCAGTGTCAAAGCTCTTGTCTGTTGGCTGAGTGATGCTTTTAATTTGGCTTCATGTAACACTGCAATAAGTAAAGTTGCCATGGGTGGACAAGCAGTAGGATATTTATCATTGCCGGCAAGCACTTAATCATTAAACTTCAGCAGAATCTTTGTGCCCACTTAGGGATTCCCCCATCCTATGCTGACGTCCTGAGCAATTGGATCTCTGTATAGGAATGTTTGCGCACTTCAATGCATGGAAACAGGAAATCTGCACGGCACATTTTTAGTCTCCCTGGAGGTGGTGAGGAAGTTGGCAGCAGGGGCAAATAATTGGGATATTTGTCCTAGAGAGGTACTTGCCTTTCACAGCTATTGCAACATTTAGATTCTGGATGAGAAGGTCCATGGTTAGCATTTATCAAGCTGCCACCAATTAAATCCCCTTAATGGTCAATAACAAGCCACTTAAGTGCCTCACCCAAACCGGCTCGATCACCAACCTTCTCAGGTGGCAAGAAAACTAACTGGTTTACCAACAGAAAAACATGGTGTCCTGCCTCCTGGGTTAATGGGTTGGCAGGGTGGAGGGAGGGCAGAGGAGAGTGGTGTCAATTTGATCGAACAAGGAGGCAAACAGAGGGGCAGGGATGGAAGCCAACCTCTGGTTTCAACCTCCAGACCCCTCCCCATGAGTCCCACATTGCAACCCCCACCTCCCCAAACAAAATATGTTCCCTACTTGTTATGCAACTCTTCATGTCTGCACAGCCTGGGCTCCTAATGAAGCTGCCCAGCTCCCTGAGGCTGCTGGCTTCTGATTGGCCAGCAATCCCCTGAATGAATAAAAAACATTCATTTTCTCTCAGGTGGTGGAGGAGAATTAGACATCTCTTTAATTGACAACGTTTAGCGGGTAGAACATTAATCCAGACTGCAGTATTGAATTCTCAGCAGATTGCACTGGGAGCTCTTAACAACAAAAACATACAGCTGGTTAAAAATATGCCTGGGAAAAGGATCTATTTACAGTTTCTTTCCTCATTCACAGGATGTGGGTGCCACGGGCTAGAGCACCACTTATCTCCCAGAGGGCAGTTGAGAGTCAAACACATTGCTGTGGGTTTGGAGTCACATGTATGCAAAAGTGAGGACAGCAGATGCTGGTGATCAGAGTGCCTGACCTGCTGTGCTTTCCCAGCACCACTCCAATCCAGACACTAGAGTCACATGTAGTTCAGACCAGGTAAGGATGGCAGTTTCCTTCCCTAAAGGACATCAATGAACCAGATGAGCTTTCCCCAACAATCAACTCATTAACATCATTAGACTCTTCATTCCAGATTTTTATTAAATTCAGATTTCACCACTTGCCATGGCAGGATTCATACCCTAGTCTCTGGATTAACAGGCCAGTGATAACACCACTCAGCCGTTAACTCTCCTTCACAATAAACATAATCTAGACAGTGGACCACATTACTTTTCTGCTTTAAAAAAAATTGATCCTACTTTTCACCAAGGAATTGATTTTAAAAATGTTTTTATTGTATGTGGATGCTGCTGGCTGAGTCAGCATTTATTGCCCAGACTTGGTTGAGCTACCTTCTTGAACCACAGCAATCCATTTCATGTAGTTAGACGCAGAAATCCCTCGAGGAGAGAAAGTCCCAGGATTTTGACCCAGTCACACTGAAGCATATATTTCAAAGTAAGGGTGGTGCTTTTTGTTGGAGTCAAACCTCCTGGTGTTTCCATGTAACTCCTGCAGAGAACACCATCAAATTAAAGTTCCCCTCCAAACCAAACACCACGGACTCAGAATAATGACACTGTTGCTTTGCTGTCACTGGGTTAAAATTACATAGTTAATATGATCAAACGATTCGGGTATCTAAATAAGTAGATACAGAAGAATCACCCTTAGTGACTGTGATTGGTGCATTATTTTATATATCATAGCCATGAATCATCAGTGGCTCCCAGCATCGAATAGATTTCCTTTCAAATTTGCATTTTTTTCTATTCTTGAAAAGCAAAGCTAACTCTCAGTCCATTACAAGTACTTCTAAACAACGACAGTGCTCCAACAAAAGCATACGGCTCACGTCTAAATTGTTCCCTTGCATTTTAGTGCCTCTCATCACCTGTTCTACAATCATCAATATTCCAATTATGTTCTCAAGTATTCCATCTGGAAACATTTTCCCCACTAATTTGCAGTGTCCATGCTCCCAAGCACCTTGAATTTTGACAGCCCGCTAACAATTAAAGTTTCGGATTTATTTTCTGTAGATGCATTGCAGCCTTGCTACCCATGGAACGTACTACTGTGGATAATATACAAACACAAAAGAACAATAAAACACATTTTGTCCTTTAAGGCAACAGTTCCACCATTTGCTGTACCACCCCTGTGCAATATAGCAGACTGGAATTAATAATTATTGTATGGAATGCAAAAAAAAAGCCATTTAGCATTTTTTGTACATAGGTCAAAGAGCATTGATGACTGATATGTGCATATCATGAGCATCTTCTTTTGGGGTAAAAATCCTGAAACTCCAGTTTACAGTTCCCATGCACATCTTTTATTAGCTAATTATAGGATGTGAGGATGAACAATTTAGTAAGTATTCAGAACATAAGTCTCCCAGAGCATGAAAAAAAAATTTTCAAAGCAGAGAGATTCCTTGAAGTGCAGTGGACAAATTCATTCCATGTCCTTTACTGAGAATGACTATTACATAAGGTGATTGTTCTGCAGTGGCTTGTATTGGAGACTGCATTAGGCTTCACTCAATCTGATGTTACCATGAGGAATGAGATGATGAAAGGTATTTTTGAATCTTAGAGAGAACAGACCTGTTATTCTCGATCTCATCATAATGTTTGTAACGGATGTCTTAATTACTCATAATACCTGTACATGATTGCCATCATGCAACAAACTACATTTTGTTTAAGACTAGGGACTCCTGTCATTATGACTCACTGGTGATTTACCTTTACCACTGTAAACCAAGTAGATCCTTGGACAGAGTCAAATAAAGAGGATAGCGGTACCTGTAGTAAATTATTCCAACTGCAACTTGGTGGTGATTGGTAGCTATCACAGCACATACAGCAGAGACTACCTGTAGCTCCTTCCTATTAAGTCATTGAGAAATTCATTCACTTCTGCTAAATTATTACGTGGTTTCTAATTTTTAACATCAAACTACATTTATTTCAGTCATGTAAATTTTGCATCTAACAGTTCAGGGCGGCCAATGATAAAAGTTATTTTGACAAGGAAGACCATTGTACACTGAGTATTAAAGTTTTAAGCAGGGTGAAAATGTCAGTTCACATGGGGTACTTTGCTATCTCTCTCTCTCTCGCCTCTCTCATGTGCTAGTTTCTCATGTGTAGTCTGTCTAGTGAATGTTGTATAAGGCAATGATTCTGAAGTGGTTACTGTTCATGTAACATTGGCTCCATTCATTCTGTTGATATCACATGCATTTTATGAATCGACACTAGGAGCAGAATCTTATGAAAATCTGAATGACGTGACTCATGGTGAGATGTATAGCAGAATTGGATTTCAAATACAGTGAGTCCAATCTAGATATGAATGGCCTCAAACAACCCCTACCCAATATCACATACTGGTAGAGGTGGAAAATACTTCAAGGTATCATGAGTGGCACTTTGGGGAAAATATTACATATCTATCATCAATGGCAAACGTGGATCTCTCAGATTTGAGTCTGATTTAAGATGCTTTGCATATTTCGCATAGGAAGTTGGACTTGAATTGATTTTGACACTGGATTTCATGAAACGTACGTGAATGATGGACAGGAAACGACTTGCTAGTCCACTTCACCTTCTCCATCAGGTCCCTAATGCCCAGGAAACACATCACTTTTTATGCACTTGGACACAAGCACACTCCTGAGGAAAGAGAGAAAAACAGATGAAAGTCCAGACTTAATTGGAGGAAAACAAATCAGAACATTTCTCATTCACTGAGGTGATCTAAATTATTGCACAAAATGGCATTGACTTTGATTTATGTTTCACAGTACCAATCTCTCAAAAACAGTAATCTCTGCCCAAGGCAGAAATCAGTCTCTCTCTCCCCTTCTCCCTCTCTCCCTCTCCCTCTCTCCCTCCTCCTCCTCTCTCTCCTGGGGATACAGAGAATAAATATTCACCATTTGAGCCAATAGTGTGTTCTACACCTTCACAATTTTCAAAAAGAAAGACCTAACATCTAATCCCACCATGATATGTATAGTAAATATGACTGCAGTTCTCAGCTGGCCTGTCCAATTGAAACAAACAACATCAATATAAACAAAATCAAATCCCTCTAATGTTGATAATAAATCAATCAGAATCTGCAACATCTGCAAGTGGGCGACACGGTGGCACAGTGGTTAGCACTGCTGCCTCACAGCGTCTGAGACCCTGGTTCAATTCCCGCCTCAGGCGACTGACTATGTGGAGTTTGCATGTTCTCCCCATGTCTATGTGGGTTTCCTCCCACAGTCCAAAGATGTGCAGGTCAGGTGAATTGGCCATGCTAAATTGCCTGTAGTGTTAGGTAAGAGGTAAATGTAGGGGCATGAGTGGGTTGCGGGTCGGTGTGGACTTGTTGGGCCGAAGGGCCTGTTTCCACACTGTAATGTAATCTAATCTAATCTTTTCTTGAGCTGACCTAATCAACTGAAATGTTTTAACCTGAGAAGTAATCTTCTGACTCTGTACTGTAAACTTTCCAAAGTATCAATATTCTCCCCAGTCTCATCTTAGACTTGGACTACACAGAATGCAATAGTTTCAGGGCCTTGTTCAGTCAAAGTTGAGTTGGTGATAAGATCGAGAAGATAAATTTATCCCTGAGAGAAATGGTTCTTCACATTCAGGTCCAGGTCACAAGTAAATGGGTCCTTACACCTTCAATTTTGTCAACGAGCTTCTAAGCTTCCTGGGCTTCAAAAGGGAATGGATTCCTGTGAGGATAGGGCAAACATTTCAAACAAGAAGCTTTCATCACCAATTTCACTACAATGTAGTGTAAGTGAAAATGGTCAATTGACCAAATAAAAAAATGTACTGCAAAAAAAAAAGACTTAATGCATATCATTCTGATACAGTTGAAATAAGTGAACACCTCTCAGCATATTATGATATACAGAGAAGCAACTGTTTGCATGATATTGGCACTTTAAGTAGTTGTTTACTTTAATCCCTTAATGTTTTTGGCAGCTGTTTTGAAATCACTGAGATCTGTAAAGGTAATACAATAAAAATTGCAGAAAACATTGCCATTAAAGTATTGTACAAGTGTGATATTGTGATTTTGTTTTTGCTTCAAAAAGTAGTTCAATAACAGAGCAGTGACAGACTGGTAACAGAAAGCCTTTGTAGGTATGATGGCTAGTCATGTACATGGCACTGTTTTGGCAAAAATAAAGCACATTAAGAAGGAATTAAAATAATCTAATTGTAAACAGGGAGCAGATTTGATATGGCATCAGATTGTTGGCTGCTGTTTGAAGGAGCCTTGCCCTTTGTATTTTGGACTTTACGTGAAGTTAAAGGAATTGGGATAGTCTGGTTAATGTTTTACTAGAATGAAGCCCTCCTTCCACTTATACACACACACACACTCCTTAAACCAGGAATCAGGACTATACGCGGATAATCTAACAAGACACACAAAGAGACTTATTTACCCCTATTTTGAATGTTACATTTGCTTCATGATGGTGTGATTACCATCAATGGTATTGATGTACATCAAGGGAAGCTAGATGTGGACCTGTCATGAAGAGTAACGAGGGACAAAACAGAGAAAGTTAAGCTTAAATACATTGGATCAAATTGTTGCATGCTGATTTTGAAGAAATCTAACTATGAAGATTGAGACCAGAAGACCAGAAAACATCAGAGCAGAAATTAGGCCATTCAGCCCATCAAGTCTGCTCCGCCATTTATTCATGGTTGATAAATTTCTCAAACCTATTGTTCCACTTTCTCCCCATAACTGTTGATGTCCTTGATATTCAAGAACCTAACTATCTTATTCTTAAATATACTCAGTGACCTGGCTTCCACAGCCTTAGTGGCAATGAATTCCATAGATTCACCACTCTCTGTCTGAAGAAGTTTCTCCTTATCTCCATTCTAAAAGACCTTCCCTTTCCTCTAAGGCTATACCCTCTGGTCCTCGTCCCTCCTACCAATGGAAACATCTACTCTGTCCAGGCTATTCAGTATTCTTTATGTTTCAATTACTAATCTTTCTAAACTCCATTGAGTATAGACCCAGAGTCCTCAAATGTTCCTCTGATTAGATTACTTACAGTGTGGAAACAGGCCCTTCGGCCCAACAAGTCCACACCGCCCCGCCGAAGCGCAACCCACCCATACCCCTACATTTACCCCTTACCTAACACTACGGGCAATTTAGCATGGCCAATTCACCTGACCTGCACATGTTTTGACTGTGGGAGGAAACCGGAGCACCCACGCAGACACGGGGAGAACGTGCAAACTCTACACAGTCAGTCGCCTGAGGTGGGAATTGAACCCCGGTCTCTGGCGCTGTGAGGCAGCAGTGCTAACCACTGTGCCACCATGCCGCCCACTATGTTAAGCTTTCTATTCCTGGGACCATTCTTGTGAACCTCCTCTGAACATGCTCCAAGCCAATACATCCTTCCTGAGATATGGGGGTCAAAAATACACGCAATACTCCAAATATGGTCTGACCAGAGCCTTGTAGAGCTTCAGAAGTACATCTCTGCTTTTATATTCAAGTCCTCTCAAAATAAATACCATCATTGCATTTGCCTTCCTAACTAATGACTCAACCTGCAAGTTTACCTTGAGAGAATCCTAGACTAGAACTCTCAAGTCTCTTTGCATTTCAGACTTCTGACTTTTCTCTCCATTTTGAAAATAGTCCATGCCTCAGTTCTTCCTATCAAAGTGCATGACCTCACACCTTTCCACATTGTACTCCACCTGCCACTTCTTTGCTCATTCTCCTAACCCGTCCAAATTCTTCTGTAGCCTTCCCACCTCCTCAGTGCTTCCTGTTTCTCTGTCTATCTCTGTAATATCTGCAAACTTTGCAATAATGCCCTCAGTTCCTTCATCTAGATTGTTAATGAATAAAGTGAAAAGTTGTGGTCCAAACACTATGCCTTATGGAACACTACTTTCATGGGCTGCCATTCCTGAGAAGGGCCCTTTTTATCCCACGCTCTGCTTTCTGTCAGGCAGTCAAGCTTTTATCCATGTTAGTGCATTGTCTCTACCACCATGGGTCCCTATCTTACTCAGTGGCCTCCTGTGCAGCACCTTCTCAAAGGCCTTCTTGAAGTCCAAGTAGATAACATTCATTGGAACTCCTTGGTCTAGGCAAAAGTGAGGACTGCAGACACTGGAAATCAGAGTCTAGATTAGAGTGATATTGGAAAAGCATTGCAGGCCAGGCAGCATCCGAGGATCAGGAAAAATTGACATTTCGGGCAAAAGCCCTTCCGGGAAAAATCGACCGAAAGGGCTTTTGCCCGAAACGTCTCCTTGGTCTATCCTGCTCATTACTTCCTCAAAGAATTCTAGAAGATTTTTCAGGCATGATCATTCTTTAATGAAACCATGTTGACTTTGCCCTATTTTACCACACACTGCAAGTATTCAAAAATCTCATCCTTCACAATGGATTCTGGGATTTTACCCACGACAGAGGTTAGGCTAATTGGTCTGTGATTTTCTGTCTTTTGCCTTACTCCTTTTTTAAGCACGGGTGTCCTGTAAGCAATTTTTCAGTCCTTTGGGACCCTTCCTTATTTGAGTGATTTCTGTAAGACCAGCACTAATGCCTCCACTATCTCTTCAGCTATCTCCTTCAGAACTCTGGGGTGCAATCCATCTTGCCCAGGTGGTTTATCCATCTTCATATCATTCAATTTTTCTAGCACCTTCTCCTTGGTGATGGCCACCATACTCCACTCTGACCCCTAATCTCTTGAATTGTTGGGATATTACTCATGTTATCCACCATGAAGACTGACAGGAAGTAATTTTTCAGTTCCTCAGCCATTTCCTTGTTCTACACAACTATCTCTTCAGTGTAATTTTACAGCAGCCCAATTCCCACTTTTGCCTCTCTTTTGCCCTTTATATATCTATAGAAACTCTTACAGTCTTTGTTTGTATTACTGATGATTTAGAGGTGCCAGTGTTGGACTGGTGTGGACAAAGTTAAAAACTGCACAACACCAGGTTATAGTCAAAAAGGTTTATTCAGAAGCACTAGCTTTCGGAGGACTGCTACTTTACCAGGTGGCTGTGGAGTATAAGACCATATAACACAGAATTTATAGCAAAAGGTTACAGTGTGATGCCACTGAAATGATATATTGAAAAAAGCTGGATTGTTTGTTCAGTCTGTCACCTTTTAGAATGACCATGTTAGTTTTGTTTCTTTCTTATGTAAATCCCAGAACATTTTTTAAAGTTACATTCTCAAGTTAGCTTTAACAATAGGTGCCATCTCAGCTCAGATACTGCATTGAAGGTGTGAGGTTAAAGTCCAGCTGCAACCTAATGTTCAAACTGATTCCATTTCTAAAGTGGGATTTACTGAATCTTACATGGATGTATGCAGTTTTTGAGCGAAATAAAATGTAATTTTGCAAGTACAAATTCACTGCACAATCGATATGTGTGTGTGTGTGCAGGGGAGATGGAGTGAGTGTGAGCATGTTAGTGTGCATGTGTGGGAGGGGGTTATGAGTGTCTGAGAAAGAGTGTGTATATATGTATGTGTGTGAGTGGAATGGAGTCTATGAGAGGATATATGTGTGGGTGTGGTGTGTGTGGGGGGGTGTTTGTGTGAGCATATGAGAGAGAGTTTGTGTGTGAGAGGTGTGTGTGTGTGTATGTGTTTGTGTATGAAAGAAAGAGAGAGAGAGAGCGAGAGAGAGAAAGAATGTATAGTGCAGTGTGGTCACCTGTAGTGTGGCATGAACCCATGGTCCAGTTAAGACCATCCCCATGGGTACCGAACTTGGTTATCAGCCTCTGCTCGCCCACTTTGCTTTGTTGCCTGTCCCAAAGTCTGCCTAGGAGGATGGTCACCTGAAGGTCTGAGGTTGAATATCCCAGACCGCTGAAGTGTTCTGTGACTGGGAGCAAACACTCCTGCCTGGTGATCGTTCGGGTTACCATCCTCCAAGGTGGACTTTGGGACAGGCAACTATGCAAAGTGGCCTACTTTGTTTCTTATTATTACTATTGATGTAATTTCATTTCTTATTAATAAGGCAACTGCACCCTCTCTGCCCAACTGCCTATCTTTTTGATAAGATGTATACCCTTGAATATTCGTCTCCTAATCTTGATCCCCTTGCAGCCACATCTCCATGATGCCCACCATGACATACTTGCCAATTTCGATCTGCGGCACAAGCTCATTTACCTTATACTGCGTGCATTCAGATATAACACCTTCGGTCTTGTATTGACCATCCCTCTTCTCATTGTCATTTGTGTGTCAGCATGTGGGAGTAGTCTCTATCAGATATATTTTCCTTTATGCTGACATTAATTTGAAATTGTTCTCCAGGCATTTCACAACAACATTGTTACCAACTCTAATAAGCAACCAATTATACTGAAGAATTGTCAGAAACCACAAAACATGAAATAACTATGATCAAATCGCTTCATTGGTATGTCCCGTTTTTTCTAAAAGTTGTTCCTTTGCTCAAGGAGACTCTGTCCTTGATTTTTTTCAGAGAGGCAATAAACTGTACCAGACTCTGATCTGTCTAGTTTGGTACAGAGATGAAAAAGGTTTTGAGACGCCTTTTGTTATTATGTAAACAGATGAGACTTTAGGCCAAAGTGGTCATGTTTTAGAAGTCACCTGTATAAAGAGAGGAGAGTGGTCAGCACTTTACCTGAGCTGGGCTGAGCAGTTTTAGTTCAGTCTTGAACTGGGAAGTTCAACATGGAGCTGTGTGGAAACTCTCTCTCTTTCTGCCCTTCAACTTCAACCTGTAAGCATGTATTTCATTTATACTGGGTTTAAAGGGAGTTTGCTTATTGTGACTGTTGTGTATATTCGGAACAGCATAATGAAATCTAGTTGGATAGGCTGAGTTCTGTAGGGGTTCATTGTTCTGTTCTTTGTGTTTCATTGTGTAATTTTGTGAATTTTTTTTGTCTGTTTTAAAATCTAGTAGTCAACCTAGCTAACTTACTCTGGGTAATTTTCACTGGACACCTACCGGAACAAATAATAATGTTATGGTCTGGGCTGCCTGCTTAAGAATGTTTTGAGTGGTCTGGCCTGGTCCATAACAGGTATGTTTTAAATTTTACAGATAGAGATGAAATGGAAGTGTAGGTATAGGAAAAGAGAAAAGAGAAAATGTAGGAAGGATATAAAATATTGAACAAATGTTTTAAAAATGTGGAACTTTATGATCATAATGCAATAAATATGAAGCTATTCTTCCTGGACCAATGCGGAAGGAATCGTGAACTTTGTATGTAATTAAAACTGTAAGGTTTACAGTTTGGTCAGTTTGATGACTTCTAATTGATTGTATCCTGTGGGGGAGGCAGGATCCCTTAAGAGTGCACCCTATGGAGCAGCGCAGAATTACTGACAGTATATATCATGAAGCTGTACATATGCAGAAGTAATCAGCATTCCAGAAGTAATCAGTTTCTGAGAGTTAGTGATGGTGAATGCTGACAGTTTCAGTGGAATTACTGCCGCAAAATTCAACCCTACATGATTCCAGGTAATTCCAATGCCACACAAGGTACCCAAAGAACAAAAAAGCAGGGGGGAGATCTGGTTGCAAATCGTAGTGCCACTTGTGTATCACCTTACATTTCGCTTATTCACTGACTGCATAATGACCATCTTTCAAAAATATCAGGTTGCTTTCTTTATTTTCCATGCAGACCACAAAATGAAAATTCGCGAGAAAGGTTTGAATGTCATGTCACTGTTATGTTGGTGAACTAGTATTTTGAAAATCTTCCTACCAGTATTTTAACAAAACCAATACAGGTGAACTTTGTTTTAGTTTCACATTGAATTAATTTACCTTTATCTGCAGTTGTATATGACAATTGTATATGAAGGGCCTTATTATTTAAATTTCTTCAAAATGTAAACATATTGTGGTTTGTGTTTTCACATTTTCTACATAGACCATGAAGGAAAGAATCATTGTAACATTCAATGTTTTAGCAGATGAGGAATGCACTCTATATGCTTCAGGGTTGAACGATAGTAACTCATATTGGCTGACAGGTGCCTGCAGCAGCTGCATTCTATTGCATTATTACAATATTAATAACAAGGGTGCTCAGTGTGAAGTGGCAGAATGATGTATACAAAAGTCTTTCCATGCTGAATTATAGTACTGTGGAAAATAAAATCTACTTCTAATCTTGTATTTCTCATTCATTGTACGTCTGCTAGCTGACACTTTGATGGGTGTGGATCCATTGATAGTACCCAGACAATAAGTCGTATTTAGCGGATGGTCAGCTTTGTCCTTTAGCAGCACAATTCAGCACGGATGTCATTGATGTAGTATTTATGTTGTATTGTGTCTTATACGACAATAACAACAACTTACATTGTGACTTTCATGTAATGAATTGTCTCAAGGAACCTCACAAAAACCAATATGTTACAAGGATGCTTTGCTGCAATTATGCAGGTCATTGGTGAGGACATACCTGGAATGATGTGTGGAATTTTGATCTCCACATCTGAGGAAGGATGTTCTTGCTATAGAGGGAGTTCAGCAAAAGTTTAGCAAATTGATTTTTGGGATGGCAGGGCTGATGTATGGGGAGCGATTGAGTCGATTAGGATTACTTTCTCTGGGGTTTAGAAGAATGAGGGGTAATTCCATAGAAACCTACACAATTCTAACGAGACAGGCTAGACACAGAAAGCATGTTCGAAATGGTGAGGGAATCGACAACCACAGGGCACAATTTAAGGTTAAGGGGTAAACCTTTTAGGTCTGAGGTGAGGAGAAAGTTCTTCCCTCAGAGAGTGGTGAGCCTGTGGAATTCACTACCTCAAAAAGTGGTAGAGGCTAAAATATTAAGGGTTTTCAAGAAAGGGATGGGTATAGCTCTTGTGGCTAAAGGGATCAAGGGATATAGCGGGAGGGTGCGTTTAGGATATTGAGCTTAATGATCAGCTATGATCACAATGGGTGACAGAGCAGGCTCAAAGAGTTGAACGGCCTATTCCAGCTCCTATCTGTTATTTTTTAAGAGCTTACACAAGAGCCAATAAGGAGTTGTCAGGTCAGATGATCAAAGACATAGGTTTTAAGAAGTGTTTTAAAGTATCTTAAAGTTAGATGGGCATGACGTGCAAAGAGGAAATTTCGGAGCCTCGGGCTTACGTAGTTGAAAACGAGGCCATGATGGTGGCAGTTTGGATTGGGAATGTGGAATAGGGCAGTAGTAAAGGGTGTGGATATCTTGGATAATTGTAGTGTTGGTGGAAATGCTGAAATAACTGCACAGATGCCAGTATCCCATCACTAAATCACCCTTCATTAACTTGTGTACAGCATACAGGCTGAAGCCAGCCAGCTCAAAGTCAATCCTCTGGACTGAGGAGATTTTCATTTCCTGGTTATATTTTATTAATCAGTACAAATGACAAACAAACAGTTAACATGAACAGCCGTAAGTATGGAACAGTCGTAAGTATGAAACAGCAATTTACAGGGGAAAGGAGCGGCAAAGCCAGATCCCAAAGCTCATCATACAGCCAGCTTTCAGGGAAATGAGGACAACTTCAAATCCCAATTCCAGTCATCACAAAAATGCCAGTAACAAATACATACAAGACAGTCCATTCAAATAAGAAACAGTGCATAGAATACAGATCCCCCAGTAACCCACTCATCCTTCCCACCGTCCAGCCATTCATAGGCAGCACACCCCTCCTCTCCTTCCAGTTTTCAGTCCGCCCCATGCCCCTTCTGGCTCTTGGTCCACCCTGATACACCTGTTGACCACTTCTAGGACAGCCCGACCCGTTTTCCACACATCCCTCCCCCACCAGGACGACAGCGATCAGGATGGCCTACCCACCTTCCGGCTTCCCTAACTGCCCTTTGCACCTTTTGGTCACCTTTAGGACAGCCCACCCCGGTACGTGCCTGGGGTGACAGCACTGAGGAGAGCCTACCCACTTTCTGGCTCTCGGTCAGCCCCTATGTATCATCTGGCTCTTGCCCACCCCAATGCACCATCCAGCCTATGGACTACCCTGACAGATGTCTAGGCTACGTCTAGAACAGCCTGTTCCCCTCCCTGGGAGGATGGTGCACAGAGCAGCCCACAAGCCTTCTGGATCTCGGCCTGCTCCTACGCATCTTCTGGCTCTCGGCTGCTCTGACACACCTTCCGGCTACCTCTAGGACAGTCCATCCCGATCACCCCTTCTCAGGACGACAGCGCTCAGAACGGCCTACCCACCTTGTGGCTCCCGGGGTAGCCTCCCCATCTTCTGGTTCTCAGGACAGCTTACCCACCCTCCGGCTCTCAGGGTGACAGATTTCGGGATAACCTATGAGCCTCCCAGCTCACAGCAAGGCCTGCCAGACTCACGGACACAGAAGACAGTGCAGATGATAAACCCAACAAGCAACAAGACATTGTCAATTAGCAACAAACAGAATGCCTTTTGGCACACAAAGTCCATTCCCAGAAACAGTTATTTTCAGAGTGCAGAGTCCATTCCCAGGAACAGAGTCCACTCCAGTATGCAGAGTGCACTATCAGAAACAGAGTCCACAACTGAAAGCAGAGTCCACTCCTGACGGCAGCAAATGCACACCCCACAGGACACACACACACAGATGTTCAGTCTCCTGGTCCATCCTCAGAGGAACAGACCCTGTCACAGAAGTACAGTTCATTACAAAAGGTGCAGTTAACTCATAGGGGATGATCAACTCCAACAAGCAGAATCCATTTCAACAGGCAACAAATGCTCACCTCCCAGCACACACACAGGTGTTCAGTCTTTACAGAGGCCTAGTCTACCCTCAGGATCCTGACCCACAGATGAACAGTTCATCTGAAAAGGTGCAGTATTACGCAGGGCCCCAGACCAACCACCAAATAAGTGAAAATACATGCAAAAAAGAAAGAAAACCAAAGTGCGAAGTCTAAGCCCTGCCACAAAATCAGCATAATCCTTTTCTCAAAGTAAAAGAAAAAAGTAACACACAGGCCGTATCAAGCCAATGAAACAACAGTTCCCAAATGAGAACTGAAATACACTGGAAACACAATGACTGTGTAAATCAGCCAGTTTAGGAATCAGTCCTCAATAAAAAAAGGAATACCAGTTAACAAACTGGATGTGCAGATCAACCAGTTCAGGAATCAGGTGCCCCCAAAAAAACACAGAAACCAATAACAGTAGTACACACAAGCTGAGTGGCCAGCCAGTTCAGAGTCACTCCCCTGGTCTGAGGAGATTTTCATCTCTTCGTTATATTTTTAAAATTTTATTAAACAGTGCAAGTTACAAACAATCAACATTAACAGCCAGACACAAGAAACAGCAATTTCCAGGTGAAAGGGACAGCAAAGCCAGATGCTAAACCCTACCGTACAACCCGTTCACAGGGAAACAAGGACTAACCTTGAATTCCACCTTACATTAGAAGGCAATCACACACAAACAGTTTGGTAAACTGAACAATAAAACAGTGCATATAACACAGACGCCCCCGGCAACCCAGCAAGCCACCCAACTTCCGGTCACTCAAAGGCAGTCCCCTCTATGCCCCTTCCAGTTCTCAGTCCGCCCTGACACACCTTCCAGCCATCTCTAGGACAGGCCACTCCCCTCTCTGGGACGATGGCACACAGGACAGCCCACAAGCCTTCTGGATCTCAGCCAACCCTTACGCGGCTTCTGGCACTGGGCTGCTCTGACACACCTTCTGGCCACCTCTAGGACAGCCCGTTCTGATCACCCCATCTCAGGGCGACAGCACTCAGAATGGCCTACCCACCTTCCGGCTCCCGGGGCATCCTCCCAACCTTCCAGTTCTCAGGACGGCCTACCCACCCTTTGGATCTCGGGGTGACAGCTTTCAGGATGAACGATGGGCCTCCCAGCTCACAGTAAGGCCTGCCAGACCCAGGGACACACAAGACAGTGCAGTTGGTAAACCCAACATGCAAAAAGGCAGAGTCAATTACCAAAAACAGAGTCCACAGGTACACTGAGTCTATTACCATAAACAGTTCTCTTCAGAATGCAGAATCCATTCCCAGGAACAGGGCCTGTGTGTTTGCTGGGAGGTAAGTATTTGCTGCATCCTGGAGTGGACCCTGTCTGTTTGAGTGGATCATCCCTTGTGAGTTAATTGCACTATTTACAATGAACTGTATTCCTGTGAGTGGGCCTAGTTCTCTGTGGATAGACCAGGCCTCTATGGAGAATGAACATCTGTGTGTGTGCTGTGGGGTGTGCATTGGCTGCCATCAGGGGTGGTTTCTGCCTTCAGTTGTGGGCTCTCTTTCTGGAAATGGAGTCAGCACACTGCACACTTACAAGCACACACTCACTCTACCTTTCTCTCCCTCCTGCACACGCACACACATATAAGTTTATGGGGCGAATTTGTATTTGCAGAATTATATTTGCAGAGACATTCTATTTTGCTCAAAAAATGCAGAACACACAGGCAGTCATTCCATATAATATTTTGTAAATTCCACTTTGGAAATAGAACCAGTCTGACTCAAGATTGGGATACAGACAGACTCTGACCTTGCACCTTTAAGGCATTGTCTGAACTGAGATGTCACCTTTTGTTATAAAACCTTAAGTTATCTTGAGATTGCGACTTAAAAGAAGTTCTGGGAAATTCTGTGTGTTAAGGTCCTGCTTCACAACTGCCTGATGAAGGAGCAGCGCTTCGAAAGCCAGTGCTTCCAAATAAACCTGTTAGACAATAACCTGGTATTATGTGATTTTTCACTTTATCATAAAAGGAAGCAGCTATTCAGATGATCCAGAAATTCAAAGTATTTGTTTAAAGCCATTGCATGTTTACTCCCTTCAGGCCATCTATTTATCTGTTAATTTGGGGGTGAAAGAGAATAGCGGTAATACAGTGAACTAATAATCTCAGCGTCCTCCTTTGGAGAACCATGCTAGTCTTTAGCCACTCAACTTGATATCAAGAAATGGTTGAGGCACTTGATACTGCAAGAGTTATGAACCCTGATAATATTCTGACATTAGTAGTGGAGATGTGTCCTCCAGAATTCAGCGTATCTATAACCAAGCTAGTCCAATACAGCTACAACACCGAAGGATCAACTCAACAATAAGTAAAATTGCCCAGGAATATCCTGTAAACAAAAGGCTGGAGATGTCCAACCCAGCCAAATACTGGCCCATCTGTCTAATCTCTGTCATCAAAAACTTGATGGAAGGCATCAGCAACAGTGCTAGCAAACATCACATGTTTACCAATAACCTACTCACTACTGCTCAATTTGGGCTCTACCAGGATCACTTAGTTCATGACCTCAACGTAGCCTTAGTTCAAATAAAGGCAAAAGAGATGAACTCGGAAGATGAGGTGAGAATGAACAAAGCTGCATTTGATAAAATGTGGTCTCAAAGAGCCCTCGCAAAATCAGAATAAATGGGAATCATATCTAGCACAATGGGGAGCTTATCTAACACAAAGAAAGATGACGGTGCTTGTTGTAGATCCAACATCTCAGCTCCAAGACAGCACTGTAGAAGTTTATCAGCATAGTGTCCCAGGTCTAAAAATCTTCAACTGCTTCATCAATGTCCTTCCCTCAATCATTAAAGGTCAGAAATAGGGATGACCACCAATAATTTGACAGCATTCAGCATTATTCATGATTCCTCAGTTACTGAAGTAGTCCATGTACAAATGCAGCAAGATCTGGGCAATATGCAAGCATGGGCTGAGAAGTGGCAACTAACATTAGCACAAGGCAAGTGCAAGCCAATGACTATATACAATAACAGATAGTATCTAACCACTGTTTCCTGATATTCAATGGCATTACCCCATCTCTGAATCCTCCACTATTAATATTATGGGTGTTACTATTGACCAGAATCTGAACGGGAGTAACCAATCAATGAGGAGAAAGTGAGGACTGCAGATGCTGGAGATCAGAGCTGAAAATGTGTTGCTGGAAAAGCGCAGCAGGTCAGGCAGCATCCAAGGAGCAGGAGAATCGATGTTTCGGGCATGAGCCCTTCTTCAGGAATACAAGTAACCAATCAATTACTGTGATTCAAGCACAGCTCAGAGACTACGAATGGTGCAGCAAATAACTCATCTCCTGATTCCACAGGGCTTATCCACCATCTGGAAAGTGCAAGCCAGGAATGTGTTATACTCCCCATTGCCTGAATAAGTGCAGCTCTAACAACACTCAACAAGCTGCAGACTATGCAGGATAATGTGACCAATCTGATGGGCAAATTCAGTACCTCCACCACAGTTATGTTGTAGAATTAGCATATAACATTCAAAAGTTGCACTAGAGAAATCCATAAAGGCATTTTCCAAAACCATCTACAGCCCTTACCATCTATAAGGACAAGAGAGCAGAGACATGTGAACATCACTACCTTCAAGTTCCTCTGCAAGCCACTCACCATCCAGACATAGAAATCTATTGATCTTCCTTCAGTGCCGCTAGATTACATTCCTGGAATTAACCCTCTCCCCCCAATAGCATTAAAGGTGCACCTAAGAAAATGAACAAGAGAGGTCCAGACAGTAACTCAGCACCACCCTCTCAGATACCTTGGGCAGGCAATAAATGCTGGCCTAGCGAGCAAAGTGCACATCCCATGAATAAACCTTTAAAATCCAAAGACCCATTCTAAAGTTCTGGGGACAAGAGTTGAACTCTTATCGCAGTAACTGATGAAATTTAAATTCAATTAATTCAAATTGGAAATAAAAGCTGACAACACAGCACCCATTAACTTACCATCAATTGTTGCTTCAGAAAATATCAAATACCATCTTGAGTATTCTCAAAAGAAGAAAATCTGACACAATTGACCGATCAACAAATTACTTTCTGAGATACTTTATTCTACATATTCAATACCCTGTGGTGGAGAATTTTGTTTCAATCTATAACTCTACTTGATGTCTATTAATATTCAACAGTGTTCCAGTGTTCTAGTTATCTGACATGTTTCTTCAACTTCATCCATGCCTTTCATGAATTTAAAGGCTTGAATTGTGTTTCACCTTGATCTTCTTAAATTCTCCTCATTCTTCCTTCTTAGTCTGTTGGAACTCTTCTTCAAAGTCTTGCTGCCTAAGGCATTCTCTGACTCCTACATGTACAGTTTCAAATTAAAAGAAAAAACTCTGCAGATCAAATTATTCCATATTTTGAAAGGTTTTATTGCCTCTCAAGTTCTCATCCTCCAAGTGCATGTGCATATGGGATGCGATGTGAAAAAGACCATTGCATGGCATTGTTTATATGACTTTCTCTTTCTCCTCCTATCTCTTTTTCACCATCCCAACTCTCCAACCGTAAGAGACCAACACATCCTTGAGACTTATTGATCATCAATACGAGTTGACATTGTTGATTTTCTTATGGACTATAACTGCAGGTAACTTCAAGACATTGAACAATTATGAGTATTTTTAATTATGAGTAAACATCCATGACTTTGCTCATGGTCAAATGAAATTGTATCCTCTTTTACTCTAGCAAAAATAGGAAGCATACCACACTTCAGTCAATGTTGTAAAGGGAAGTGACAGGAGACCAAGGTTAGACCAGGGAAACCCAGTGGATGTTATCTACCTAGACTTCCAAAAGGCCTTTGATAAGGTGCCACACGGGAGGCTGCTGAGCAAGGTGAGGGCCCATGGTGTTCGAGTTGAGCTATTGGTATGGATTGAGGATCGGCTGTCTGACCGAAGGCAGAGAATTGGGATAAAAGGTTCTTTTTCGGAATGGCAGCCGGTGACAAGCGGTGTCCCGCAGGGTTCAGTGTTGGGGCCGCAGCTGTCCACATTATATATTAATGATCTGGATGAAGGGACTGGGGGCATTCTAGCGAAGTTTGCCGATGATACAAAGTTACGTGGACAGGCAGGTAGTACTGAGGAAGTGGGGAGGCTGCAGAAGGATCTAGACAGTTTGGAAGAGTGGTCCAGGAAATGGCTGATGGAATTCAATGTGAGCAAATGCAAGGTCTTGCACTTTGGAAAAAAGAATACAAGCATGGACTACTTTCTAAACGGTGAGAAAATTCGTAAAGCCAAAGTACAAAGGGATCTGGGAGTGCTAGTCAAGGATTCTCTAGTTAAGACTCATCAAATCTGGCGCTTCCACATATTAATTTGGATAAAGAGCCTTTAGCAGTCAGATGATTTTGCATTATTATGTAGCTTCCCTTTGAGTTGAGTGGGCCTGTGATGAGACATGAGGGTGGACGCTAGGAAATTGTTTCCGTTAGGCGAGGAGACTAGGACCCGTTGACACAGCCTTAGAATTAGAGGGGGTAAATTCAGAACAGAAATGCGGAGACATTTCTTCAGCCAGAGAGTGAAGGGCCTGTGGAATTCATTGTCGCAGAGTGCAGTGGAGGCTGGGACGCTAAATGTCTTCAAGGCAGAAATTGATAAATTCTTGATATCACAAGGAATTAAGGGCTACGGGGAGGATGCGGGTAAAGTGGAGTTGAAATGCCCATCAGCCATGATTGAATGGCGAAGTGGACTCGATGGGCCGAATGGCCTTACTTCCGCTCCTATGTCTTATGGTCTTATGGTCTTATGGTCTTTTGGGTCACCATTATAGAACAAAGAACAAGATAGCACAGGAACAGGCCCTTCAGCCCACCAAGACTGTGTCAACACATTTTACACTGACACCATTTTGATTGTGTACTGATCAGTAGGCCTCTGCCCTTTAAATTACATCCTTTCTTTGGATTTAGAACTAAAGGGATCAAAGGGATAAGAGTTAACAATGCACTTCAATCCCAGTCTATGTGTAAGTAGCCTGAAGTTTTTGTATTTGTAGTGGTGTGCTCTGAAGGTAATTGATTTAAGAATAGCTATTAAACATCCCTGCACTGCAGGTCAAAAAAAAGGGAAAAGTAAAAGTCTCGCTGTGTTTACTGCCAGCTAACCATTGCTGGACAGAACAAGGACAAAGGAATTTCAGTTAATCTGCAAAGTCACCAATCTCAAATTTAACTGTTAAACTATCCCCGAGATCAACCAGAAACATCCACACTAATGGCTGCAATGTTTGGCTATCTACTTTTCATAATGATTCGGAGACCAATTTGTACATTTTTTTAAAAAAACTTGTATGTTGAGTTATTGTTTCCTGTCATGAGTCACAACAAATAAGCTAATTCTTTTGCTAACTTAAGAAAGCCTGGTTAAATTGGCTCATTTTAAGATATCTGTTTATTTGTTCTGGCAGAATTGTACACACAACAACTGGGAGCCTTTTCAAATTAAACTTGTTGCAACCAACCAAAAGGATAGGTAAAAACGAAGAGAAGCCAGTTCATCTCTCATGACCTGGGATTTTGGAGAATCCCATCTAGAAACATAACAAATGGGGTATCTCTTCCAAAAACTGCACATTATAAGTTGGGCCTCATATTCATAACATGAACTTAAAAACAAAATGAAAGAATTTGAAAGGTCAAATTGTTACGTTGAAACCATTTTTTTATTTAAATTGCAAAAGATTTTCTTGAGTTTGGATTACTACAGTATAGAAATTATTTTTTGACTTAACACTAAGAAGGGCTCTAATCTTTAACTTTTAACTTTGTTCCTTATTTCTTACTAACTTGCTCTTAAGTTTTTGTACCTAGGTACCTATCCCTAAAATCAAGCCAAGTGTGGCAACATTGAGATTTTTGACTGTGCTTTTGTACTTGAGTACATGTGACAATAAAGTCTAAATCTAAATCTAAACATTCATGGTCAGTATGTCACTAGCAGAATTGTGGGAAACTATTTTTGAGGATTTAGATGTTTTGTCTCTCAAGTAGTTAAATGATTCATTGAGGCACTTAGGGATTCGCATTTCACTTGAAAGCCAGAAAACCTGGAATTTTAAAAGAGGCGGCTAATGGTTCACAGGTGGAAATGAAGGATGATGAAATGGAAAGAATAATAGAGAGATTAAAACTGCAGCAGCACAAATTATAATTTCATAAAAAAGGGAAAGAATGAGAAAAAGAGAGAAATGGGAAAAGGGAAGGAACAAGGAAAGGAGAGAATTTCAGGAGAAATGGCAGGAAAGGGAATTTGAACTAAGACGGCTTGAGCTGAGGGGTAGGATCCTACTGTGTCCCGTGAAGCTACCATTGGCTCAGACGTATGGGCAGAGGCAACTCATTTTTCTTCTTTAATTCCCAAGTTTGATGATGATTTGATTTGATTTATTACCGACATGTGTACTGAGGTACAGTGAAAAGTGTTGTCTTATGTGCTTTACAGGCAGATCATACCATACAAGTGCATCAAGGTAACAGAACAGAGAGTGCAGGCTACAATGTTACAGTTGCCAAGAAGATGTAGAGAGAGGTCAACATTAACATTTAACAGGGTCATTCAAATGTCTGATAACAGCAGGCAAGAAGTTAATCTTGAACCTGTTTGCATGTGTATTCAATTTTTTATATTTTTCTGCCTGATGGCAGAGGGTGGAAAAGTGTATAACCAGGGTGTATAAAAGAGTATAACCTTTGATTAGTTTGGTTGCTTTCTTGAGACAATGGGAAGTATAGATGAAGTCAAAGTTTGTGCGAAGATTTGTAGCTCGGGTGCTCGTTGTTGTGGTTCTGTTCGCCGAGCTGGAAGTTTTTGTTGCAAACGTTTCGTCCCCTGGCTAGGCGACATCATCAGTGCTTGGGAGCCTCCTGCGAAGCGCTTCTTTGATGTTTCCTCCACTGTTTATAGTGGTCTGTCCCTCCTGCTTCCGGTTGTCAGTTTCAGCTGTCCGCTGTAGTGGTTGGTATATTGGGTCCAGGTCGATGTGTTTGTTGATGGAGTTTGTGGATGAATGCCATGCCTCTAGGAATTCCCTGGCTGTTCTCTGTCTGGCTTGCCCTATGATAGTAGTGTTGTCCCAGTCGAATTCATGTTGCTTGTTGTCTGCGTGTGTGGCTACTAAGGATAGCTGGTCGTGTCATTTCGTGTTCCATTTATATCGTTTATTGATTTATCTCACTGGGTTTCAACCTCATTAAATGATCACCAGCTAAGTACTTTGCCCATCATTGCTGGACTACCATCAATCCCTTTAATGAAACCTGCAAGTGTTGCCTTCCCTACAATGGTGTTGTAAAGTATCATACTTCATCATTTAACTTTTTGTTAAAGCAGATGTACAAATGTACCCTGATAACACGATGGATCCAGATTTCCTGCTGTAATTATTACTGTGGAAGGATTGAAGCAAGGCCATATGGGCAGCTGGGATTTTGACCAAATTGCTGACAGATTGATGACAATGACATTTCTGGTGGAAACGTCAGCATAATGGTACCTGAGGTAATGGGGTATGTGCAGTGGACAAGAACGCACATTGCTGAACACAAGAGCATTTCTGGATAAGCATTATTTAACACTAATTAAGCTGGGATTTGTTCCTTGTTCAAATCTTGTCCCCACCGCCCTCACACACAAAGCTTTCTCCCAGACTGCAGAACAGGAGGGAGCCCTCAGCCACTTAACTGGCAAGCGTCACACCTTCAGTCAGATTGAAGAAGGCTGGGTGCGGAAATAACAGAGGAAGGAGGGTGGGGGAATTGGGTGGAGATGGAACCCAGAGAGACAACAGCTGTTGAGCAGACAAAGGGATGGATTATAACAGGCTGGTGAGAGTGAATTACTGATAGTAGGGACCACAAGTATTTTAAAACGTGTTACCAGCTTGTTTTCTCTAAATTCATGGAATCTGGGCACTACTGGCTAGGATAGCATTTGTTATCCACCCAGTTAGCCACATTGCTGTGGGTCTGGAGTTACAAGCAGGCGAGACCAGGTAGGGTTTCCGTAGGATTTCCCTTTGTAAAAGGCATTATTGAAACAGAAAGGTTTGTCCCCCTCCTCTGCTCCCCAACGATTGTTCATTATCAGACTCCCAATTCCAGATTTTTATTGCATTCAAATTCTACCATGGAATTCCTAGAGGCATGGCATTCATCCACAAACTCCATCAACAAACACATCGACCTGGACCCAATATACCAACCACTACAGCGGACAGCTGAAACTGACAACTGGAAGCGGCAGGGACAGACCACTATAAACACCGGAGGAAACATCAAAGAAGCGCTTCACAGGAGGCTCCCAAGCACTGATGATGTCGCCTAGCCAGGGGACGAAACGTTTGCAACAAAAACTTCCAGCTCGGCGAACAGAACCACAACAGATGAAGTCAATTGATGGGAGGCCGGTTTGTCTGATGGACTGGGCTGTGTTAAACAACGCTCTGTAATTTCTTGGGGTCTTAGGAACAGTAGCTGAAATACATGCAGTAAAGATACAGATAGGATACTTTCTAAGGTGCATCTATAAAACATTGTTAGTGTCTTTATGGACATGCTGAATCTCATTAGCCTCCTGAGGAAGTAGAGGTGAAGTGTTGTGATACTTTCCTGACTGTGGTATCAATGTGGGTGGACCAGGATAGATTGTTAGGGATCATCACTTCCAGGAACTTGACACTCTCAGTCATCAATCTCTTTCAAATGGTTAGCATACCAGATAAACTGACTTATCCAACACTGGTCCTTATTACTGTAGTGTAAGCTTTCTGGGAAAGCTCACAAAGTTTACTCCCTTTTGTCTGAGGCAAGTGCAACTGATTACCAGGCTGACAAAAAGATTATTTTAAATGTGCACTGGGTGGCATTGGAAGTGTACCCACGGTAAGCAGACTGGCCAAACGGGCCTGGAATTTAAAAAGCCTAAGCTTTTCACGAGTGAATAAGGACATTAAGAAACTTACAAAAACCTTTGGGACTAGTTTTTAAAAAAAATAATTTATTGGTCTTAAATTGAAGCAAGATAGAGATTTGACTTAACCTATAAAGTTGTATTCTCTTCACTTGATCTCATTGAATTTTGGAGTGACATTTGTTCTTTACCTCATTTATACTCAGATGTCATCAGCAAGGCATGCACTAATTGCCTTTACCTGTATTGTTGGAGTTCATGTTGAAAAGATTTTTTGTAATTTTCTGCAGTAGTCGGATACAATTAAGTGCCTTGCTCAGCCTCGACCAGACTATGGTAGAGGTAAAAGTTCCTCAAAAGGGCATCAGTGGATGATATGGATTATTATGACAATACAATGTCTTCATTTTATTAAAACCAGCTTTTTATTAATCCTTTCTTTGCTATCAGTAGGTGTACATTTAGAAGTGTAAACAAAAGTATGATACTATGAAATCTATCAATGTGTTGCTGTCTGGTTTTTTGGAATTATTGGCACTTGAGTATACATAATATATTTTTAAAAATTAAGTTCAAGTTCAAAAACCGCTTTGATGAGCTTTAAACCCTTGCTCTCTGGATTACAGGCATGCCTCTAAAACATTAACCCAGTAATACAATAACACTACTGCATCCTCTAATACTGGGGTCAGAAAGCCTAAGCTCTGAAACAGCATGGAACCCATTAAGGGCTCATTTGCAGCTCCTTACTTTCATTGATCAAACCCATTATTTCCTCATTATCAGTTTTTAGAACGTGTTTCAAATTTAGTTGGAATATCCTGTAAATATGTCCTTAGGGATGGATGCTTTAACAAATATCAACTAGAACTTGTGAAAGGTTTAATTATGAAAATATGAAATTCTTTCAAATGTCATAAGAAGTTACATTTGCTGTTTTGACAAGCAAAATGATGTTAGACACGATTACGTTATTACATGCAGCTGGTCACTGTTTACTGATGCTGATGGAAATTAGCTTTCTTGTATTTAAAGTTTGGTTAACTTTATAAGAGAGTATCATAAAAACCTTTAAAGTCTTGGTAAGAAAATTATTTATTTCTTTGCTCTCAGTACATGCTAAAAGCATCAGCAAAAATATGTTGCAAGACATTGACATATGTGTTGCTGTCTAATTTTTCATAATTATTGATACTTGTGTAACAGCACTGCTGTTCTTAAGATTGTTAACTAAATTTAAAAATGTCTCTTCTTGCTGACCACTGATCTAATATAATATTCAACAGACACTCCTGCTCTCTGAAATAGTGGGCCTGAAGGTGAGAAAGCAACTGAACAACACAGGGTCTAAAACTGAAAATTGTTGGTTGTGAAGAAGGACCACTGGACTTGAAATGTTAACGCTGTTTTCTCTTCATAGATGCTACCAGACCTTCTGAGTCTTGCTAGCAATTTCTGTTTTAGTTTCTGATTTCCACTTCCACAGTTTCTTTTTTTTAACTAGACAGGATGGTGGCCTACTGGACACCCACCACCTCCTCTGCCTCCATCAGGACTAGGTTCTGGGCAGGATGGTCCAAGATCATCCTTCCCACCTGCTGCCAATGGAGGATCTTAAGTCATTGATGAATGGCAACCTGAGAACCTATTCAGTACCTGGCTACAATAACCTCAGCCAGTGGCCCAAGTTGGGAGGGGCTCCCTTGACTGGCACTAAGTTTTACATGATCGAGGGAAAGAACATTGGGCAGCGGTTTGGCTGCTGAGAGCCATTCCTCTGCCATTGCTTCAAATCCCCACTCCCATTCCCAGCAATCTCAGAAAATTCTCTAATCCTCACAAGGTGCTCGGGGATGCCTTGATCTCCAGAATCTTGCTTGTTCTTCCAGCTGCAGCCATGGTCTGCAGGTCTCCATCTGACTGGCAGTTCTTTCTGGTCAGGCTGCTAGCTCATTTTAGTGATGGGCCCACCACAGCCCTCTAAAGTGCCTGTTTGGAAAAAGATCCCATGGGCCTTTCTCTAAAGAGTCAGATCAGGTGTCCTGTCATTTTTGAGCAGGTAGTTGAAGGTTAATGGGAGTAGATGGGAGACTGGAGTAGCACTGAACGTTGCAGCAGACCTACTCCTGCTCCCAACTTATTTGTTTGCAATTACACTCAACAACAATAAAAATCTCGAATAACTGAGTGTAGTGTAGTAAATATTTAAGCAGATGCTGAAATCATTACAGATATATGAAGAAACCATTTCTGAATTACCTTACTGCTACAGCACATAAATACTTAATTCCTAACAATGCGTCTCCATTGCAGTCCTAAGTGACCGTCTGCTGCAGAAAAATCACATTTACAGGTGACCAACAGGAACAGCAGTTATGATGACTAAATAACCTAGGTCTGCTGATTTAGTTGCATTTAGAAAATGAACTTTCTCATCTTTATCTGTTTCAAAGAGCAGGACCATTAACTCAAGTGATTTCCCATGCCAGAACACTTACAGCTGCATGTCAATCAAATAAGTTCAGCTCAATTATTATTGATGTGGTTTTTTTCACTGTTGTCTGCATGGAGTTCACAGACAACTCAGTAATAATTTAATTTGTGAGATTGCTGAACTTCCACCAACTTTTAGCTGACATCAGAAAGTAATGATGCTGATGAAAAGTTACTGACCTGAAACTTTGGGCTGAATCTTGCTTTTTATTTGGCTAAGCCTGAGACGCAGTTTTTTTTGAGGGATTTCTGTCCTGAGAACTGGCAGTCAGATGGAGACCAGGTCTAAGTACCAACCCTATCCCTATGATATCTGATTTTGGCATTATACTACCACAGACACCATTCTCAGAACAACTTACTACTCAGAATTCATTGACAGCTTTTGCTCCCGCATTATCTTTCAAAGCGCGTTGTATATTCAGACAAGCATTGCCAGTCCAGAATTGCCCTGCAAGTTTTATGACATTTGCTACAGATATGGAGGACAGGAACAAATCCTCATCCTTCTTTGGGATCTGGAGGTCCTGCTGGATGCGGGGGTGCCAAAGCAGGACTGCCCCTTCCCCATGGAAGCCCCAATACTAGACCATGCCAGCCCCTATACTGGACCATGCCAGCCTGATCTGAAGTTGACACCTGGGATAAAGCAGTCTCGACTGTCTGGAGGAATGCACAGCACTGGAGCAGGAAGGTCAATGATCTTCTCCACTCTGCCCAGGTCAGTGCTATCACCTTCTCTTTGAGACTTCACACTCACTTTCTCCCTTTGCCACTATACCCATATCCACACACCACTATCACTATTTCCTGTAAAACATTTTCACCACCCGCTATCACCTCCCCAACCCCACATATCACTAACTCGGCATGTCCTCTGTATTTGCTAGTCTTTCTCTTGTGACACCTTCCCAATTGCACCAAAAGTAACAGCTGTACCACCCACTTTCATCTCCCTAAATACCTGTCTCCTTCTGTCTCATTCCAGGAGGGAAGCAGCACCCACTGGGGCAGAAGGAGTCAAGGCAGGTGGTGGGCTACCACCATTCAGCTCTTCACCCTTCATGTGGAAAGCATGCTTACCCTCACTGCTGTGAGTGGCTGGTCAACTTTCCAAGCCTCTGTGTAAGTATCTGAGGGTACCTTGACTTACTGTGCAGGGAGTCCCTGAGTGAAGGCTGTCCCCCTTGATATGATGGAGTCTTGTTTAAATAAGGAGAAAATGACGACTGCAAAGGCTGGAAATCAGAGTCGAAAAGTGCAGCGCTGGAAAAGCGCAGCCGGTCACGCAGCATCTGAGGAGCAGGAGAGTCGACATTTTGGACATAAACCCTTCATCAAGAATTCCCTCACCCTAACCCTAACCCTAACCTTCATCAGGAATTCCTGATGCCCGAAATGTTGACTCTCCTGCTGCTCGGATGCTGCCTGACCTGCTGTGCTTTTTCAGTACCAGACTCCTGTTTAAGTAAGGCAGGTCAGAGTGGTATACAGTTTTGTATCTTTGGCTGAGAGGGCACAGTGCAAATTGGCAAAGATAATGTAAGACAGAGGTATTCTGAGCATCCAAGTGGGCATAGCATGAGTGAGCACCATGGCAGAAAGTGAAGAGTCCAGAGATACAGGCTGTTCCAGTTAATGAACTGGGTCTGTGTCCCTTAGCGGACAGTGTCTTTGCAGTCACATTACAATAAGACTTGCTGGTGTAGTCTAGGGTGCAGCACTGAAGACCAGAAGATTACTGACAGAGGATCTGACATGTGCCATGACAGGGCAGACCAGTGGCTCAGTAGTTAGCACTGCTGCCTCACAGCACCAGGGACCTAAGTTCGATTCCATCCTCGGCTGACTGTCTGCGTGGAATCTGCATATGCTCCCCGTGTCTGTGTGGGAACCCTCTGGGTTTCCTCCTACGGTCCACAGTTCGGTGGACTGGCCAAACTAAATTGTCCAAGGATGAGCAGGCCAGATAAATTAGCCATGGGAAATACAGGGTTACAGGAATACGGTGTGGGTGGGTCTGGTTGGGATGCTGTTCGGAGGGTCATTGTGGACTCGACTGGCCAAATGGCCTGCTTCCACTCTGCAGGGATTCTATAATGAGGGATCTTAGGCATATCTGATGCCAATGTCTCTGCATGTGGAGAGTATGTAGCTGATGCCCATGGAGCATGCCCTGAGACTTTTAGCCCCCAGTGTCTAACATGGAGCTCCTTTGGCGCCAAGTCCCTCTCCATTCCATGTCGAGTTTTCTCAACACCCAGTTTGTTTCAGTGTTCGGGAAGAGAGGTAGCTGAATATTAATGAGATGAGTTGTGGCATTCGTAAAGGCATTTAAAAAGCAGTAATCCCTCTTAATTAGCAGATTGCTGCTGCTTTGTTAGAAACTCACCATGCTGCTTGCCAAAAGCATAAAAGATACAGCATGGTGTTACAGACATTGCGATTGAGCTCACTGGAATTCTAATTGACAGCTCCCCCAATCACGCCATAGACCATATCAGTCAGGCCCCAATAGGGTGCTACCTTTTAACTCTGTTTCTCTCTTCACTGATGCATCCTTACCCCCTGAGCATTTCCAGCATTTTCTGTTTTTATCAGCAATTAATGGAGTTGCTATATTGAAAGTTTTATGAAGAACTTTCTTTGGTGGGGGCAGTAATTTGAACTCAAAGACTTTTAACAAAATATTAATCAGTGCACGAAGTACGTCACCTTCATGATAAATTAATGGCTTGTTGTCAATAAGCATTTTTTTTCTAAAGCACTAATGGGCGGGCAGAGTTGTGAAACAGCATCTCAAACCTGAAGTGTGACCACAGCCACAGGGCCGGGCTGTTTCTAAAAAAAAAAATATTTTTGAAACACCTCCCTGGGCTCTGACTTACAATTCCTGTTAACCAGCTCTGAGTAATGAAGGAAAAGCAATCTGAGTAGGTGGCTTAGCTGTACACTTGCTCTTGCAGTGCAGATGACCCAGGCAAAGTTATACCTTAGTATTGCTCTCCGAACTTGGTGGCGGTCCTTCTCCCTGAGCTGCAAGTGGGTACTGCAGATGCTGGAGATTAGAGTCAAGATTAGAGTGGTGCTGGAAAAGCACAGCAGGTCAGGCAACATACGAGGAGCAGGAAAATCGAAGTTTCGGGCAAAAGCCCTTCATCCCCCGGCCTCATTCCCAATGAAGGGCTTTCCCAGCACCACTCTAATCTTGACTCCTTTTCCCTGAACTAATTGTGGTGATGCTGTTCAGATAATGGCAAAATACAAAGATTCCAGTTTACTGACTGGACAACGATGAGGGGCCGGTGACATATGTGACAGTTACAATGGTTCTTGTGGAAGAAAATACAATATTGTTGACCTTGTACGATCAACTAGAGAGAGAGAGAGAGAGAGAGAAAGAGAGAACAGCAAACTTAGGGAAGAATATTTGACATGAGTTTGATTTGCTGTCAAAGGACTTAAGGAACCTGGAACAACATTGTGACGTTGTTATACTGATGTTCCCTTTTTGGGCATAAATAGCACAGTGTGGGTGGAGTTGGTTGGAGGTTTCTTTGTGTTTGTGGGATTTATAGAGAGAACTGTATGTAGAGGGTACACCTTTCGTAATATAACAGTGAGATTAGAGCCTGGTATATCTCAGATTACCATATGTGGTAGCATTTAGCATTAATAATCAATAAGCACAGTTCTAAAGAAACTTAAACTCTCAGGTGTCAATATAAAACTATACAACAAAGATGCTGATAGGTTTAGAAACCAAAAGGGGAAACAAACGTTCATGGGAAAAGAGAAGGCTTTGAGAGCGGCAAAAATCTATCTGCTGCCCAGGGAATAAATTCTGATTTAGTACTCGCAAGATTAGGCTGATTACTGGGCAAGCAAAGCAGATTAGAACCCTTCATGGAAAGAGAAATGCAAAATACTCGGCTGGGAACCAAAAATAAAATTATCATCAGTTGCTGAACAAATTTTGAGTATTTTCTTGAAAACAAACTGATCAATAAATAAGTTAAGAATATTCTGAAGAACAAGCTTAAGTTAAATTGATTGAAAGAAAGTAGTCAGGAATAAGAATCATTTCTTAAAGCTCTGAAACTTCAGAATCCAAGTGTGAGGATAATAAATTATTTTTTATTTTGACGGACTGGCTGAAGAACACAAGTTTTATCAATGTGACTTGTTAAAAATTGTATCAGAGACAAAGAAAAGGAGCACCAATCTGATCATGTATCAGATTAGATGTGAACATACGCTAGATTAAATAAAAAATATATGAACAAAATGATGGCATTTATCTTTGATATAGTTCAAAAATCATTGACTCTTATTATAGAAGCCATGTTGAGAAAGATTTTGGAAATCATTCAGCCATCTTGGAAGAGGAATATCTTCATTCACCTCTATGAATACACCATATTGGTAAAGGAAAATCTAACTTCACATTGCAAACAGTATTTAGAACAGTAGAAACTTCAGCAGGTTTGAACTTTAGTACTAAAACATAAATACTCAAAAGCAATTTTAATCTTGAATAAATACAACAAAGCAACAAAAGGAGTGTAGTACAGGGAGATCAAAATCCAAACAATTATTATCCAAATCAAAATAAATCAATGGCTTCAAATTCGCATGAACAATCAGTCAATGCAACAAAATTCACCAGAATCGATCTATCCATCAAAGAAATTCAAGCTATCAAATCTGTTTGATAGATCAGCAAATTGTCAAGTGTGAAAAGCACAATTCTTAATATTTCAATCAAGTTAAAAACTGGACACAAAATCAAGTGAAGGACTGGTGCACATGAGAAGACCATCAAATATTGTGTTATACAGACAACTGATTGATGAGAAACTCATTACATTTGACAATAAAACAGCTTTTTATTTACTTTTCACTTCATGAAGTATAATACTTCCCATTCATATGCAATAATCAAAGTTCTAAAAATTCCTGAACCTGAAGGCAACTCTTGACCTTGCCTTCTGCTTGACCAGATCTGTCTAACAAAGAAAAGAACAAAGAATAGTATGGCACAGAAACAAACCCTTCTGTCCACCAAGAGTTTGTCCACATAAGTTGCTTTTCTAAAGTAAAACCTTTTGCCTCTATCATGCCAATATCCCTCCATTCCCCCCATTCATGTATCTGTCAAGATATTTCTAAAACTTTGCTATTGTCTCGTATCCTCCATTACCTCCTGTGGCAGTGCATTCCAGGCACTTATCATCTACTGTGTAAAAATAATTTGAATCTCACCTTTAAATTTATCCCCTTTTACCTTAAATCTAAGTCCCCTAGTAACTGACATTTCTACCATGGGAAAATGATTCTGACTATCCATTTGATCCATGCCTCTCATTAGTTTGTACACTTCCAACAGGTCGCCCTTTCATCCTTTGGAGTTCAAGTGAAAACAAATCAAGTTTGTCCAAACTCTGCTCTTATTTAATACCCTCCAAATCAGGCAAACATCCTGGTAAACTGTTTCTGTACCCTCTCCAAAGCTTCCACATCCTTCTGGTAGTGTAACGTCCAGAATGGTACATAACATTCGAAATGTGGCCGAGTAAACTTCCATACTGCTGCAACATGACTTACCAATTGTTATATTCTATGCATCAACCAATGAAGGCAAGTATGCCATCTCCTTTCTTGACCACCACCTCCACTTGTGTTGCCACTTTCAGGGAACTGTGGACCGGTACACCTAGATCCCTCTGTACATTGATGATACAAAACTTTGTGCTATTTACTGTAACCTTCCCTCTTGCATAATATCTCTCAAAATGCATTACCTTGAAATTTTCTGGATTAAACACTGTCTGCCATTTTTCCGCCGAAGTCTCTAGCCAGTCCATACCCTGCTGTAACCTCTGGTAATCCTCATCACTATCCACAGCACCACCACTAACAACCCCGCCCCCCATTCTTTATGTTATCTGCCAACTTATTAATCAGACTATCTACACTCTTCACCAAAATGTTTCCATATATTGCAAACAACAGGGGTCCCAGCACAGTCCTGCAGAACACCACTGGTCACACATCTCCAATCTGAAAAGCACCTTCCACTACTACCCTCTGTCTTCTGTGATTAAGTGGTTTTGTATCCATTTACTAGCTCAGTGCAGATCCCATGTGATGTCACTTTCTATATCTGCTTGCCATGAGGGACATTGTCAAATGCCTTGCTAAAATATTTAGGCAACATCTAACATTTTGCCCTCATCAATAATATCCTCAAAAAGGTCAATCAAGTGATACATGACCTCCCTGCACAAAGCTGTGCTGCCTATCATTAATAAATCCATATTTTTCCAAATGTGAGTCAATTCTATCCCTAAGAATCTTCTCCAATAATTTTTCCTGTGCTTTCTAAATTACCCCTAGACTCCTACCTTTCCTGTCTCACCATCTTCTCTGTTAGGCTACCTTCCAATCAACTCTGGCCAGCTCCTCCCTTATATCTTTATGGTTACCTTTACTCAATACAATACCATTGCATCTGATTGTCCCTCTCTAACTGCATACATAATTGTACACATTACTGTACAATTGCTCCTCACGTGATCCATCTACCTCTGATTGTTGCTGCTTTATGATACAGTTGTACCTTCACAAACATTTTCCGAAGCTTTAGATATATCTTGATGAGAAAAATGTATAACACAGATCATGATCTAAAACTCAAACACAGAAAAATCAAGCACACCAGAAACCAGGCTTAGTCCGTAAGCTGTTGAAATTTAAACCTGGAGCTCAGCAATGAGGTGTGATAGATGTATTCTTTAGAGCTGCATTGCTCTATTTGCATTGATCTTTCAACTGAATTGGAACAAAATGTTTTTGTTATGAAGCAGGAATGCAAAAGCACTTTATGAAGAATTAGCTATCCATAATTTTTCTATAATAAAATTTTGAAGGTTATGGTTACAGCAAATATACTTAGTTATATCGCACTCAAAGAAATTACTCTTCAGAAGACATCACCTGCTTTATCAAATATATTGCATAGATGTTGAAGGTGGTCACAACATTCATCAATAAACAGACAGCTCTATCAATATTGTGAAATGTTATAACATTTCTTTGATTTTATACACTTATTATGAAAGGATATTCAGAAGTATTTTTCTGATTATATTTGCTGCTCACGACCTCATTGCTGAACAAGACATAGATCAATATAAAATTAAATGGAAATCTTCTAGTCAGTGGATTTTAGATTAGTGCACAGTAGTTATGTTGTAGTTCAATTATTTTGAGCATCAAAATGTGGAGGTAGATAATATATCAATGGAGGAAATGTGCAGCAAATCAGACAAAATCAAAGTGAAAAAAGGAGAATGCATACTCAGTAACTGAATGGAAATGTTTAAAAGGATTCCTGATGAGAATTGTAGGTAATAAAGTGAGGGAATGATGAAGCAGTCTATTCAACATTGTTAAAACATTAAAATACTGCATTTTGTTTATTATACACTATCATATATTTACATACTAACCAATCAGCTCTTAGCACAATGATCTAATTTGAAAATATCATCTAACACAAGCCGAGATATTACTGAGTACATTATCAATGGATCAATGTCGAAAGCACCAGGCCAGGAGAGATGCATCCAAGGATACAGAAGCAAGTAAGAGTGAAAATTGCAAAGGCACAGGTAATTACCTTTCAATTGTCCTTAGGTTTTGGGAGTGGTAAAGCAAGTTTAGAGGTTGTAACGATCGACCCTGCAGTCACAGACAAGGTAGTGTAACTTCAGTGGTGGGAAACTTCTGGAAATTATTATTCGGAAAAGAATTAATAGTTACAAGGTAAAATGTAGATTGATACAGAAGGGTCAGCATAGGTGTGTTAAGGGAAGATTATACAGAATTTTAAGCTGAATAAACAGGGGCATCGAGTACAATAGGATGTTAGTTATAATAAACTTGATCAGACCTCAGTTGGATATTTTATAGAGTTCTGGGTGCCACACCAAAGGAAGGAAGTAAATGCATTGGTGAAAGACCAGAAGAAATTTATGAGTGAATGCAGGGATGAGACATTTCTGTTAAGAGGAAAGATTGGTGAAATTGGTAATATCCCGGTATGCCTGGCAGTGCAGGAAGAATACCAATGACGTTCCAAACTCTCCAGGGAAAGTGCCACCATTTTCCTTCTGCCATCACACGTTCCCTCTATCTCTGCTGCTGTACCTACTTTCCATTAAGGCTCATGCTGCATCCCTTTCAAATTTGCATGCAATATCTTCCCTCACTCACTCTCACTCACCCCAACTAACCCTTCTCCATCCTATTATCCCTGCCTGACATTTGTGCTGCCTACACATTCATTCAGGTCACCTCTCCACCATTCCCCTACCTGCACCAGCAGTAACAGATCTGCCAGACACTTTACTATTGCTCACCATCAATGACCTCTTAGCTTGCCTTGGTTCTATCATCTCCCTCCATTGTATATTGAATTGCTATCCCCTGCATCGCAGCATTCTGCCTCCACTCCTTTCAGTTCTCAGTTTCTTCCCTGCAACATCAGCCCCTGATAAACCCTACCCCTTGACGTTTAGTGGACAGACCCATTGGACAGTCAGTTGTCCATCCCCTCGAGCAATTAGCTGGACAGTTGCAAACAACTATTAACCAGAATCCTGACTGATATCCATATAGCTTTCAACTGTGTTCCTGTAACTTCTTCAACTGGTCTGCTGTCTGGACTGGAGAGGTATGGACTTTCTGACTGTGAGCACCCAACTGGACATCTCAACATGCTCAAGCCCCTGGACTGATGAGTCCTCTTGACTTACTGTGTCAGGACCATTTGACACACAGGTACTGCCCTGAGCAACAGTGAGGAAAGCTCCTTCATTCTATGCCAAGGTCATTTGCAAGCAGCACATGCAGTTTGCTTGGCACATACATGGCACATGGTACATGGGTGTGGGAGACGTAGCAATATGCCATCTAACAACAATCTTAACTATTGACTGCTCGCAATCACGACAAGCTGCCAGCTTTATTTCAGTACTAAACCACAATGCTGTACAGTATAGCTATAAGATGAGCCTTTAAGTTTTCTCTGAGGTGGCAGAGCCCAAGAAAAGTAAGGCAGGGACGCTGCCAGCATTTAGAGAAGTGAGGGAGTGCTAATCAAGTAAGTGAGCGGCATTCAGTTGTTCTCTGGTCCAATCTGTGAGCTGGTTTCCTGTCCCTGAGCTCAAAGTGTTCTTACAACAGCAGCCTTTCAATGATAGTTGCTGGCACACCTGAAAGTGTAACCTTAAAGCACATGAATGCCATGCAAGTTCTGGGGAGGTGTTCCACAATGCTGCAGAGGCTGGCACATGTTGGTTTCAGTGTCAGTAGATGTAGGAACATGCAGCCGGTGCCCAGGAGAGTGCTCCAAGACTTTGATGCCCGGTGTCCAAGATGCTGGTTGGAGCTGGATGCGGTGAGCTGGAGTTACCAGATACCTGCTCAGACTTGCACGTTGGGAATTCTTGATGTCTATTTTCATCGTATCATACAGTACAGTAGAGGCCCTTCAGCCCATTGAGCCTCTACCAACAAAAAATGCGCTATTACTTACACCAGTCCCATTTTCCCATGTTAGGCCATAATCTTCAATGTTATGATACTTCAAGTACTTATCCAAGTATTCTTTACAGGTTATGTGGTTTTCAGCCTCAATGACCCTCCCAGGCAATGCATTCCAGATCCCAACCCCCTGTGGGTGAAAAGACTTTGCTTCAAATCCTATGTAAACCTCCTGCCTTTCATTTTAAAACTTTGTCCCCTTGTTCTTGACCCTTTGACTGAGGGGAACAGTTGCTTTCTACCCATGCTGTCCATGCCTCTTGTAACATTATACATTTCACTCCGGACCCCCTTAATCTTCTCTGCTCCAAAGAAAACAACCTGAGATTCTCCAGCCACTGTTCAGGCAACATCCTGGGGAATATCCCCTGCAATGTCTCTAGTACAATCACATCTTTCCTACAGTGCAGTGACCAGAAGTGCATACAGTACTCCAACTGTGGCCTAACCAAAGCATGTACAATGCTAACGTATCCTCCCTGCTCTTATAATCTATGCTTCGATTGTTAGAGTCATAAATCATAGAGACACACAGTATGGAAATGAATTCTATAGTCCAACCAGTCTATGCCAATCATCATCCCAAACCAATCTAGTCCTGCTTAACTGTGCTTCGCCCATATCCCTTCAAACATTTCTTTCTCATGTACTTATTTAAATATCTTTTAAATATTGTAACTGTACACACATCCACACTTCCCCTGGAAGTTCATTCCATACATGAACCACACTCTGTATAAAAACCTATCTAATTGTCCTTCATGTCTTTTTAAAATAATTCTCCTCTAATGTACAAATATGCTCCCTTGTCTTGAAATATCCCACTCTAGAGACAAGACACCTGCCATTCACCTTATCTATGCCCCTCATGATTTTATAAAACACTATAAGGTAACCCCACAATGTCCTACGCTCCAGTGAAAAATGTCCCAGAATATCTAGCCTCTCATTATAACCCAAACCCTCCATTCCCAGCAACATTCTGGTAAATCTTTTCTGAACCCTGTCTGGCTTAATAATATCCTTCCTATAACAGGATGATCAGAACTGGACACCCTATTTCAGAAGAGGCTTTACCAATGTCCTGTACAACCTCAACATAATGTCCCAAATCCTATACTCAAAGGTCTGAGCAAGAAGGTAAGTGTGTTAAATGCCTTCTTGACCATCCTATCTATATGTGATGCAACTTCAAAGAATTATGTAACTGAACCACCAGGTCTGTCTGTTTTACAACACTATCCAAGGCCCTACTTTAATTGGATAAGTCCTACCCTTATTTGTTTAACCAATACCTCACATTTATCCAAATTAACTCCATATTCCATTCTTCAGGCCATTGACCTAATTGATCAAAATCCCTTTGTAATCTTAGACAACCATTGTGGAACCACTGTCCATTATATCACCAATTTTGGTGTCATTTGTAAACATACTAATCATGCCTTCTTAATTCTCATCAAAATAATTTATTTAAAAGTCAAACAAAAATAGACCCAGCATTGATCTCTATGGAACACTGCTGGTCACAAGCTTCCAGTCCGATAAACAACCTTCTACCTTTGCTCTCTGTCTGCTGCCATTTTGCCAATTTTGTATCCTATTGACAAATCTCCATGAATCCCATGTGATCTAATTTACTAATTATTCTACCATGCAGAACCATGGCCCATATCCCTCTAAATGCTTCCTATTCATATACCCATCCAGATACCTTTTAAATATTGTAATTGTCCTAGCCTTCACCACTTTCTAGCAGGTCATGCCATACATGCACCACCCTCTGCGTGAAAAGGTTGCCTCTTAGGTCCCTTTTGAATCCTTCCCTCTAACCTTAAACCTCGAGTTTTGGACTCGCCACACCCCAGGGAAAAGACCTTGACTATTCACCCGATCCATGCCCCTCATAGAGTTATAGAGTCCAACAGCATGGTCCAAACTGGTCCATGCCGACTGAAATGTCCATCCACGCTAACTCCATTTCTCTTCATTTAGCCCATATCCTTCTAAACCTTTCCCAGCCATGTGTTTGCCCAAATGCCTTTTAAATGTTGTTACTGTACCCGCCTCAACCACTTCTGCTGACAGCTCATTTTATAAACCTCTATAAGGTGACCCCTCAGCCTCTGACGCTCCAGGGTAAACAATCCAAGCCTATCCAGCTTCTTCCAATAGGTCAAACCCTCCAAGCATGGCAACGTCCTTGAAACTCTTTTCTGAAACCTTTCAAATTTCACAACATCCTTCCTATAGCAGGGAGACCAGAATTGCACACAACATTCCAAAAGTGGCCTGTACAGGTGCAACATGACCTTTAACACCTATACTCAATGTTCTGACAAGCATACCGAACGCCTCCTTCACAATTCTGTCCATCTGAGATTTCACTTTCAAAGAACTATGAACCTGCACTCCAAGGTCTCTTTGTTGTAAAATCTCTGTGAAGTATCCTTAACCATAATCCCAAGATTAACTCACATCCTCTCCTTGCCTTCCTGATCTCCCTCTTAAGAATGCCCCAACATCAAGAGATTTATTTGAAAAACGCAAGTGTCCCACATGCCATATTAGCTATCCTATTAACTCTATCCAACACCTTCAGGGATCTTGGGATTTTGTCCACTGGTCAGTCAACAATTGTTTCACTGAAAAACAGAACCAGCACAAAGCCAGAAAAGACACCAACAATCTCAGCACACCCAGACACGTAACTAACAAGCTGAACAGAACACCAACATTTCACCGGACACTCACTGATGATGTTACCGAGAATGGTGATGGCATTTCTATGAACAACAAACTTACCAGCTCAGTGAACAAGTCAACAAACTAATTCATAACCTGAGCTGGAAATATTTTTGAATACTCTGAACTATAGTAATGGCACTATTGCTTTGAAAGGTATAAGTTGTCCTTTTCTTTTTAAGAAAGATTTTAAGACAGAAGTGATAAGCAGTCTATACAATATACAGCTTGCGAGATTTTTTTTTAAAGTTGCAATGATTGAAGCAGTCTGAATGGGTGGGACCAATCTCCCACAGAACCACAATTTATACTTTCAGTTTTCAATAGAATTTCCTAGGATCTTGAAGTTAGGATTGGTAGATCTCTTCCCGCTATTCTTTCTCTCTCTCTCTCAGAGTTTTCTTTTGTTGCTTTTCCTCCTGGACTTGAAAATTGCCTGCATGATTTTGCTGAATTTGCTCTTGCCAAAGGTGTGTTTATGGAATGCTACTATTTTGGAACAGTTACTGTTTAGTAGTTATTATCTATTATGCTGTTAAGTTTTCCAAAAGAGTTACGTTGTCTCCATTTCTTCTATTTTCTATTTTAGTTTAACTGTAGGGTATGAATAAAGTATGTTTTGCTTCAAGTTTGACCTATCAAATTGCATCCAGAACACAACGCCTGGCACTTGCCTTTAAAATACAAAAAGATTAGGAGCTAGGCTAACTTCTGAATATTTTTTGAGGGGGTTTTGTCTGGTCCATAACAATATATAGGTATTTGGTGAGTGAGAAGGTATCTATGCCTTTTTTCAATATGCTAGTCCCACTACTGACAGGTTTTGAAGGGTTACCTTGTGGAATCAAGGAGCAGGAGAAGTTTTTTCTCAACTCAAGAGTTATTATGGTCACAGTTGGAAAACCTATCGCCCGTATGGAGGATCTACTTCTAGGTTGCAATTAAATCATCATTTGTTATAGTGAAATGGAAAAACTGCCTGTGTGGTGTGATGGGCACTGGTTTTGATTTTGGTGTGATTTTGCAAACTGTTAATCTGAACCTGAGGTGTAATCCTGGGCAGGCCTTAGGCCTCTCAGTTGGGTTTGGGCCCTGAATGTGTTATGTATCTGAAAACACATGTCACAACCAATTTCCCTGCCCTCAAAAATAATTAAATAGGATGATGCTGTGAGTATTTTGGATCAAATCTTCTCTGATTTGTTTAATAATGTAAGTCACAGAGAAAATTAGAAACTAAAGCAATTGTCAGTTGTGAGGATGCTGTCTTATCAGTGCAGACATTTGTATTGATACAAGAACCACAAATTATATTTTTTCGATGTGCTCAGTATAATTATCAAATCATTAGTGTGTCACAGTGAAATATACAGGACCAAAAGTATTGTTTGCATCAAGGGAAGGCTTGCAAGGTGTGGGAAATGATTCATCTCGTTGGGGAGCTTGTAGTGCATTTTGATATTTGGGGTGAGGGTGGGGGTGGGACAGTGTTCTGTGACAGGAGCAAGCTGGTATTAGGGAACCTGTAGTAGCTGGATGTTTAGTCTGAGGTACATTCTCACATTTGTCTTGGTGAATGCAAATTAAAGCAATTCTGGAAAGTTTTTAACTACAGTTTAACAGGTGCTGGCTCTTTCCTCTGCAGTGATTGCAATGAGGTCAGCCAGCTGGACCTTATTGAATATGAGCTCCCTGATTGGGGCTGTTAATCTGATCCTATCAGGGAGCCCTGGCTGACATAAAAAGCTGGCTCTGCATGGGCAGTACTATAGTCAAGGTCTGTTTATGTGTAAATAATGGGTGACTTGGTGATGGGATAACAGTCTCTCAAGAGTTATTTCACCTCTTGTTAAAATTGTAAGTCCCATATTGGGGGTTGTGAGCATGATTGTTATTCACTGTTACTTAATGATTTGTTCACCTTAATTTATACAGGATTATTAGAAAATGGAACCTAGCTAGAAAACTCAAAGCATTGCCTTTCAAGTTTCATAATGCTAAAGGCACATTTGAATGTGAATTTTGCTGCACATAAAACACACATTATCTAAGTTATTTATATGTATAAATCTTAAATAAGTTGCCTAAGTGTACATTTTACTTGTTAATTAGAAAGAACCTTGTTAGAATTTTGTAAGTAGCATTTAATGTTGAAATTATTGGGCTTTAACTATGCTTTCTCCAAAGACACTTCCTGTTGGGAGGCGGGGTTGTACAATCTGCAAACATTTCCATGGGTGCCAACAACACAGTTCCTTACAATAGTAGACAGTGCCTTATTTAATTGTATATTATGTGATTGCTGTGGTCATAATTCTGGTTCTGATGGTATCCTGGAATGAATGTTGCTCTTACACAGGCGGGCGAGGGCACAGTTGAGCCCTCACCTCCTCCCCAGTCACCTCCCAATCCACTTTGATCTCAACTTGGGCTGCAGGAGGAAACAACAAGTGGAGATTTGATACCTTCCAAAATTACCACACAACACGTACATGCCGGGAGACATTTAGTTACAAAATTTCTCTGACACTATACTGAGAAAGAAGTGAGTGATTCATTTGAACAAATATTTATTCAACCTGGAAGAAACTGTCAATGAGCTCCAGGCAAATTAAGAGCGAGTCTCCTGAGAATGGGAACAGATAATTATTTTTCTAAAGTGTGTTCATAATAAATATGCTGAAAATGTGAATATAAGATAGTAATATAAGTTCTGCTTGTAACATTGTCTTAATTAAAATTACATGGTAGCATAATAATTCAATTGTTCTTTGTAGGCTAGGTGCATTTTCCATTAAGATATATTAATGATCAGAAGTTTGTAAATGTGCAAACAGTTGACATTTAATCTTCCTTCACCATTCTAATTATTTAGATATGCAGACAAATTTACATTCAGTTCTCAAACTTTTGGAATACAGCTAAAAGTGTGAAGAAAGGACAATGATGCATCAAAGCATACACCATTAAATAGTCAATTTACTGTCCTTACCTCTGAACCAGAAGGCCCAGTTTCAAGTCACATCTGCGCAGAGGAGTATAATTTCTGAGCAGCTTGATTGGAAAATATCTATAATTTCAGAAAGACTTTGATGGCTATAATCATGTGTGAATACCTAATTTTATGAAAACCAAAATATGATGCCGGTACATTATATTTGTATCTGAACTGCACTGTGAAAATTTCTATTCTTGTCCATTGTAGAAATGATTGCAGTTATTGTTGTTTCCAGAAAACAGTAGATATCAGGAAGAACTTCAATCACAATATTCTCCAATACAAATCACTTTCTCCCCTCTCTCCATTACAATCCTTTAGAATTAGATTTTGTTGTCATGTGTATTCAACTGCAGGGATACAGGAGTACAGTGAACAGTGTACAATGTCATCATTCCTTGCACCATCTTAGGTACAAAATCTTAGATACAAAGTATTAAAACGTGCTAACGATGTTAACAATTGAATTACTACTCTTTCCTTTGCGAAATCACCTCTATTCTTTTAAACAATCAATCTTCCTCCACGGTCTCACAGCTGGTCCATCAGTATGTTAAGGGAGACTTCGAAAATGGTCAATCCAAGAAAGAGTTAAGCAATTGCTGAACTTAAAATAATTTTAATTATTTTTGATGTTGAGAGAAAGACAAATAAATATGTTGATAAGAAAAGAAATGAAAATAGAATGGAAATAGGAATAAAAAAGTATTGATAAGCAGGACTGAGTCATTTTAAACTTGACTGTACTTTCTAAATCACAGAGATAAGAGCATAAGAACTATGGTTAACCACTTTTAACTGGCTTTACAAATTATAATTTTAACTTGTAGTGATGTGCTTAGAACTCCTACATTAGTAATACCAAAAGCAGTAATGGAAAATTATTGGGTAGAATAAAGGTTAAGGAATTTGGCTCATGTCTTAATATTATGCATTTTAATAACTCAGTAGGTTTAATTATTCTTTTAACATAGTTTACATTAGAATGCAAGAATCATATTAAAATCATAATTATAACTTAATGAGCAGTCACCCAGTAACACTTTTCATTTTTCCCTCTTGAAGTCAGTCTATGACTCATACTGAAATTAAATTCCACACACACTGGCAAGCAAAAAGTATGACAAACTAATGACCGTTGGTCAACTTTAAGCCAAGACAGTAAGTGCTGGAAAATGACTGAAATAATTAACAGCTAAGGCCAATGTTGTTCTGGCTGTACAAAAGCAAATTAAAGTCATCAAAAAGCTTCAATATTTTTGATGGAATTCTTGGCCATTTTTAACTACCACTTTCCACCAAGTTTTCTTCTCTACCACCCTCCTCCCATTCCTCAATTTCCCTGAAATCATCCACTTTTAGATTCCTTTGAACATTGTCCCACAAGTGCATGTCTCCTCTCAATACTTCACCAGTTGGGTATTCTCAATGTCTGAACCCATCTCGAGAAGGTATCACAGTAGAGTCTAATGCTGGCTATTCTGCTTCGCAACACACTGTAACAGTCAAAGATTCCTCTAGGTAGCAATCAGTGAAAAGGAACCAGCTTCTTCTCTAAACCCAGGCATGAACACACCATTCGTCACTTTTCTATTGATGTCTTAGGAGAACCTAACTCTTCCAGCAGATGAGAGTTGTAGCCTTCCTTAGGTAAGCACTCTTTAAAAAAAGCTAAGCTACTGGAAGGATTAAGTCCTTTCTTTCAAATACATTTGTCTTCACAGAAGTCATCTATGGAAATTGGAACCTAGGGAAAAAAATGTGTGATGGCAAAACAAAAAAACTGAGAAGTTGGCAATGTTATCGAGGGGTTGTTGTATGTTGGTTAGTCTACTTGGAATGAATATTAAGTCATTAGTAAGCTCAGATAACAATTGGTTTATTACATAAAAAGGCAGTCTATGCTGATGTAAAACCAATTCTTTCACTGATAAAACAATGATAATTCTCCCTCCAGGTTTCTCAGTCTTCAGTGCTCTGAACTCATCCTTATGTGAGGTGCCTTTTACACAATCATGCACATTAACTTTTGCAAACCTGAATACCACAGGGCTCATAAATCTTTCCTAAAAGAAGAAATAAAATTGTAGCATTCTGGAATGCTCATGGTCAGTCAACCATCTTGTTATAAAGCAACTGGCATTTTAAGAAGTTCAAACAGATTGGGAAAATAACCAACATTTTAAAAAAAACATTCACAGGAATGGCAGTCACTGGCTGAACCAACATTTATTATTTAATCATAATTGCCCAGAAAGCAGTTAAGAGTCAATCGCATTTCTGGGGATTAGGTGTAACCTGTAGGCCAGATCAGATAATAATGGATTTCCATCAGATAAGAACATTAGAAAACCAGATTCTTTTTTCAACAATCGACAGTTTTGCACAATTGCATTCTTCTAGTGCTTTTCTAATTCAAGGTTTTGTTTATTAAAATTCAAATTTCACCATCTGCCACGGTGGGATTTGTTTACATGTCCTTCGACTGGAGTTCCAACTTACTACTTCAGTGACATCACCACTACGGTACTGACACCCCTTAAATCCAAACATTTAACGGATTGAAATGTTTATATTTACACATAATCTTTTATAATTTGACTGCATCTTTCTGATCTGTATGTCTATTTGGGGTTACCATGCTGGTGCATTTAGAAATTCCTCTTGTCCACAAAACAACCTCCTCAAAATACACCGCTGGCTGGCAGCTAATGAGGTTACTAAGGTAGCATGACTTGCATCACAGTGATACTGCTTTAATAAATCTTCTGGGCTTCACATTGAAAACATAAAGGTGCTGCTCAACAGCTTATGCATCACCAGCTCATTGACCTTTCATCATGACTATGCTGTGACCAGATTAGGAGTTTTGAATTGGTTCCCCTCTTTTTCTCCCCCCTGTTCGTTAGTTGTAAAAATTTATCTTTGTATGCATTTTCACATTTCAATTAAAACATTGTACCAGCCCAAATTAAATAACTAATTACAAGACTTTCTTGTGTGTACAAAAGATAAATATTATTACTTAATAACTCTGATAAAAATAATAAAATGCAATATCAAACACGCACACATAAACATAGGTGCAAAGTTAATAAAGGACAGAGTTACTGGTATAGAGAGGGACAATAAAGGCTGTGTAGTTTAAATGTGCTAACAACCCTTGAGATGTTCTATTTCAGCCCGAGAACACAATTCTATGATGGTTGGCTTGTAGCTATTGATATTTTTGTATTCTTGGTGAGTGGCTGTTTCTCCAATGTGCTTTTTCAATAGGTGCACATTTTGAAATGTTAAGGAAATGGGAAAAAATAGACTTCCAATTCTTCCTGTTATTTCTTTCTCTCTTTGTTGCTGTTAAGCAACATATAGTTTCTTCTTATATTCCCATGCCTAGCTTCATTATTTTCTTGCAATTTGTATCACCTGCAGCAGAACTTCAATATGCGCCATTTATTAGTATAAATGGAAACAACAGATCTCAGTGTTTTGATGCCTGACTCATTGTCTTTAGATAAAACGATAATTTCAGTTCAGATGATACAGTCGATTCCACGTTATTTTCTGAACTTGCCCCTGTCTGTGGTCAGATGATTACTGCAGTTATTTTAGATCAGCCTTTGTTCTTTCAAAACCATTTTAGTCAGTGAAAAATCTCAGATATTCAAATCAGGTGATGGAAGTTGCAGCTTGGTAGTTTGTGTTTCCAGCTACGATAACCACCAGAAAAATGTATATATCTCAAAGCTTTCCGTCAAACGCTTGCATGGAACAGAAGTACAATCACAAGAGATGGTCTTTTGGGTTGAATCACCATTTGATTTCAGTTCCACTTCAGATTCCTGGTATCAGTCTGTGTGTAGCTGTGTCACTTGGACAGGTTTAGTGCCTGGGTTAGGCTTCAACTCTAATACTGTAAGCTTTCACGCAAAGAAACAACTTGGTTATGAAGAGACAAGTAACTGAAGAAGATTGTACTCATAAGCATTTGGAGGAAGAAATTTAATGTTAATGAATGCAAAACTGCTTCCCGGTCATGAAGGTACTGAAAGATTAATGGTGTGAAATATTCTGATAATTTAGCAGAAAACTTTAACACAACGTCAGAAAACTGAATTTTTGTCTCCCTGCCAATCAAGTACCTGCCCCAGACTTCTAAAGCTATCTCTGGGCCAAGAGGTTTCCACCCAGCAGTTCTAAAGAACTTTCTGCATCTTATGTTTCAAGTCTTGAATGATTTCATAATCAGTGGGTGAGAGGATATGGGAATATTCAATTATAACTTTAGAAATATAATAATCTATCATTGCTACATGTATTACAAGAACCAATGCAACAAATTCTGTGAATTTATTACTGGTTATGACAAAAACATAGTGAAAACCACAATCTAATAACCTTGATGGAATACAGATGTGATTTTAAAACATTACCAGTATGTAATAGGTTTTACTTTATGCCTCAATGTAAGGCAATTTAATTACCCCAGAACCGTATTACACCAAGTTACAATATGGAATCTCATGCAGCCAAAACAAGTGGAATTCAAATCAGATTTTAAGATTTGAAAAGTGTCTTTGTGATCATCATAAAACCAAGGTGACATGGATGCACAATAAAGAAACGAGAAATCCATCTTAAGATTTGCCTTTCAAGTGCAGCATAAAGTTCAAGGGTTTTAGCAAAAGTTTATGTTTTCCACAAAGGTTTGGCAGTAACAAGCATAGCTAGATTAATGTCAAACTGTGAGGATGAAAAACAAACTTTGCAATTCACTTGAACAAACTTCAAGAATTAAAACTTAAGTTTTTGGCAGATAGTCAATGAGCTTGATAGGAAGCTAGAAAAAAGTGCTGTTGGCAAAAATATATAATTGTGTTCTGAACAACAGCGGCTAAAGCACTGCTTGATGAATGAAGCTTTCACTCCTTGGACCTGGAATTAACTTTGTCACATTCCTGCCAGCTGTTTGACAATTTACTTTTTGATGGAAATGTAATCATTTAATCAGAAACAATCAGTGGACAGAAATAGTTTATTGCACCTTGAAAAGAAATACACTGTATCAAGCATGCCTCATGCAAAAGCATTTTCACTTCCAATGTGCAAATGAAAGATTCAAATCGGATTCTGTGTGATTACTGCCTTAACTGGCCAGAGAGCCAATGGGTCACCTGATGCTTTCCCCACCATTGAAAGCAATGGTTAGTCTGGAATAGCTACCTTTACCAACCTCTTGGCTTCTCCCATTTATAGTCCCATCTTTGGAGGGAGCATAAAACTCAGGCTATTTTGTGCCCAAGTCAAGCCTAAAAATTGACCAGTTTGATATGCGCAACTACCAAATAGTCTTTAAAAACACCAAGCCTGCCTGCATTTTGATACCCTTGTGGAAACTTTCTCCTAGAGGAACAATTTGCCTTTGTGCCCTAAATAAAACTGTGGTCGAAAATGATATCCATTGCTTTCAAGTTACCCTGTTCAAGCTGGAGAGTTAAAAGTAGAATAAAAGAACATGGACCACCACTGAAGAGTTTGAAACAAATGGAAACTAAAGAGGGAGAGAAAGAAAAGAAAAGAAAAGAAAAGAAAAGAAAAGAAAAGAAAAGAAAAGAAAAGAAAAGAAAAGAAAAGAAAAGAAAAGAAAAGAAAAGAAAAGAAAAGAAAAGAAAAGAAAAGAAAAGAAAAGAAAAGAAAAGAAAAGAAAAGAAAAGAAAAGAAAAGAAAAGAAAAGAAAAGAAAAGAAAAGAAAAGAAAAGAAAAGAAAAGAAAAGAAAAGAAAAGAAAAGAAAAGAAAAGAAAAGAAAAGAAAAGAAAAGAAAAGAAAAGAAAAGAAAAGAAAAGAAAAGAAAAGAAAAGAAAAGAAAAGAAAAGAAAAGAAAAGAAAAGAAAAGAAAAGAAAAGAAAAGAAAAGAAAAGAAAAGAAAAGAAAAGAAAAGAAAAGAAAAGAAAAGAAAAGAAAAGAAAAGAAAAGAAAAGAAAAGAAAAGAAA
>NC_057744.1:17387218-17407189 GCF_004010195.1 Chiloscyllium plagiosum
GGAGTGCAGACGCCCACACCCAATATACACGTGGTCCACGGGCTCCACAGCGCCACAGAACAAGCAGTTGGGCTGGGAGTCCGTGAACCACCGCAATCTGCGGTTGCAGGGGACTGCTGCGTGCAGCACCCTCCACCCCAGATCCCCGAGAGAAAGGGGGAGGACTCCCGCGTAGAGAGCCCTCCACTGGGGATCCCCACCGCCCGGTGGCAAATGGGCACGCCAAGGCGTGTCCGGTCGGTGGATGAGGGAGAAGAGGTGGACGGTGTGCAGCAGCAGTCTGTACAGGGCTCTCCTGTTCACCTCCCTAAACGAAACAAAGTTAAAATTTCGGAGGCGGCTCAGGTTGTGGGGCACAGGCTCCCGCGGGAAGTACGGGACCTTGGGGCCAATGTGAAATTCCGTCCGGGCTGGGGTGAGCTCGGTCGGGATCCCACCGCACACCTGAGCGTCCTCCAACTGGTGTACTACGTCGGGTCCGAGCACCGCCGTTTTGAGGCGTCGGATGGCGGTGGCCACGTACTGGACGTCTACCGCCGCCCTGCCTGCTATGTCCTGCGGCAGCGTCCAGCCCAGGCCCCCGGCACCCAGCACGTCCCCGACCCTGGTCACCCTCGCCGGCGCGGCCCTCTCCTCCGACAGCCACTCGAACCCGCGAGTACGGAGGTGCGGATTCCTGAGCAACGGCTCCCTGACGACAGCCGCTACTCCAGCCGGAGGGTAGGCGCGACGCGATTCGACCATGTTCCAGACAGTGATCAGGTCCTGGTAAAAGACAGGCAGTGTCTGGAGGGGAACCTCCAAACCGTCACGGTCGACAAACAGGAGCTGCGTGTCGTAATTGAGGTTACGCACCTGGCGGAAAAAATACGTAGCCAGTACGCCCCACCAAGAAGGAGGCTCGATGGAAATGTATTGCTGCAAGGTCTGAAGGCGGAACTGCGGGCGCACACCAGCGACTGACCGCCCTCCTCAATAGAGAGACTCAGAACCTGCGCAGCGACCTAGTGGATCTTTTTGTTCCAGAAGAAGTTGACCAACGTTCTCTGGAAGGCAGCGACAAAGCCAGGAGGAGGGACCAAAGTGACCAGCCGGTAGCACAGCATGGCGGCCACCAGCTGGTTTATGACCAGCACTCGACTCCTGTAAAATAGCACTCGGAGCAGTCCTGTCCAGCGGCCTAGACGAGCCGAGACTTTGGCCTCCTGCTCCTGCCAGTTGGCCAGCCAGGATTCCTCAGCCGGGAGGAGGTAGACCCCCAGGTAGAGGAGATAGTGGTACTCCAGCTGAACCCCCCGTAACTCCTCTGGCAGAGAGTCCACCCGCCACGGACCGACCAGTAGTCCGGAACATTTGGCCCAGTTGATCCTGGCGGAAGACGCTGCCGAGTACACGGCCTGGCACTTGCGCATCCTCCCCAGGTCAGCCGGATCGGTGAAAGTGAGGAGCATGTCGTCGGCGTAGGCCGAGAGGACCACCGCCGTGCTCGCGCCGCGCAGAACCAGCCCCGACAACCTCCTCCACGCACAGGGAATACAGCTGGCCGGACAGGGGGCAGCCTTGACGTACTCCTCTCCCGAAGCAAAGGGGCGCCGTCAGGGACCCGTTAACTTAACCAGACACTCTGCGGCAGCGTACAAAAGTCAGATCCGGGCGACGAACTGCGTCCCGAACCCGAATGCCCACAGAGTCCCAAGCAGGTACTTGTGATTGACCCTGTCGAACGCCTTCTCCTGGTTGAGAGACAGGAAGGCGCTCGGCAGACCAGCCCGTCGACAGAAATGGATCAGGTCCCAGACCAGGTGGACGTTGTCGTGTATCCTCCGGCCCGGAACAGTGTAGGACTGGTCCGGGTGAATCACGTAGGCCAGCACGGAAGCCAGGTGAGAAGACAGCATCCTGGTGAAGTCTGTGCTGAGGAGGGAGACCGGACACCAGTTCTTCAAGGAACGAAGGTTCCCCTTCTTTGGCAGCAGGACGATGACCGCCCTGCGCCAAGAAAGGGCAGCTCTCCGGCATTTAGACACTCCCCCAGGCCCTGTGCGTAGTCGCTCCCCAGGACGTCCCAGAATGCCCTGAAGAACTCCACAGTCAGCCCGTCCAGCCCCGGGGACTTGCCCCTCGAGAGCCGGTCGAGGGCACTGGTCAGCTCCTCTAAAGTGATGGGAGCGTCGAGCCTTCCGGCGTCCTCCGGGCTGAGCTGCGGCAGGTCCTCCCACAGAACTCTGCGAGCATCCTCGCAGGATGGATCCGGATAGAACAGAGCCGTGTAATAGTTTCGGATGTGGGCCCTGATGCCCTCTGGATCCGAGAAGAGGGACCCGTCATTGGCCAGCAGCATAAGGAGCTGCTGATGGGTGCCACGCTTTTTTTCCCCCCAAGGCCCCCAGAAAAACATTCTGGGAGGGAGGAGCGAGGATAACACCTTCCTCCCCTCCACGGCTCGATGACCCAGCAGAGGGTCCTCCGTCATCGCCCACACCATGGCCCGTGTGGTTGTTAAAGTCCTCCCCAGGGGCCAGAGGAGTCGATTCAGCAGGAGGCCCCTGCTGTAGCCCCTGGTGGTTCAGGTAGGTCGGGCCTCGGTGCGGGACAGTCAAGAGGCGCTGTTGGCTCATCCCCTGGAGAGGGGCAGCACTGCCGATGCGCTAAAGTGTCTCTCCCCTCCAAAGGCCAGTGCCTCTTCCCCAGAGAAGCAGGGGGGAATTGATGGGCCTTCCCCTCCCTGCCCGCCTTGGTGGTCATGGGGCCCGATGTCCCGCCCCCAAGCCTTTCCCGGAATACGATTGGCTGGGGGAAGACAGGGGGCGTGGCCAGGGTGGGGAGGGTCAGCCGTGTCACTTCCGGCCTCGCCCCTGGTTTATCAGAAGATGGCGGGTGGGCAGGGCAGTGCAGGGGCCCAGTGACACGGTCGCTGCAGAAGGTGGGGCAGCGGTGGTTCCCCCAGGTTAGTGCCAGGGTGTGGCTGGGCTCGGGCTCTGACTCTGGCTCTACAGCACCAGGGGCAGGTGTTGAAGCCTCAGGGGTTTCTCTATCGGGGTGGGGAGTGGATGTGGGTTCAGTGGGACCAGGATCAGGTGGGGGTTTGGGGGTCAGGATTCCCGTGCCGCAGGGGCATTGTTGTGCTGGGGCGGGGCAGGTCGTGGGCTAAATGTCGGGGAAGGGGATAGGGTGGTCTCCCCGTGGGCGGGCCTGACGCGTCGCGTCTTCTTCAGCACCTTCTGGCCAGCCGGACACTCACCCCCCTCCCTGCCAGAGGCTGGAGCATTGGAAGCCTCCGGTGCTGGGGCTTGTGGTGTTGACTTTGGGGGAGGGGGAGTGGGTGCGGTGGCACCACCATCAGCTGTTGGTGTGGGCTGGCCAGCCTTCTGGGTGGGGCAGTTTTTTCTTATGTGCCCCACCTTGTGGCACAGGTGGCACTGCTGCCATCTGCTGTCCAGAAGGCATGGTAGGCTGTGCCCTCATGGAGGAGTGTGAAAGAGCCCTCGGTGACCTCCTCCCGGGCCAGGCAAATGAACACCTGGCGCCGGAAGGAGTATATGTATCGGAGGGCGGGGTCCTTAACACCGAGCAGGAGCGGTTGGACACCCGACCGGATCTCCCCCCAAGGTGTTGAGGTGGGGAAGAAGGAGCTCACTGGGAATGAAGGGCGGGACGTTAGAGATCACGACCCTCTGGGCCGTAACCTCCAGAGGGTCGATGGTAAACGTGTCCCGCCCACAGTGAGCCCCCTCTCCACAGCCAGGTGGAGCGCCTGCTCGGTCTTAAGAAAAAAGACGGTCTTCCCGTACATCCGGGCCGCAGCGACGATGGCCAGTGGGCCGAGCACACTAGCCATGGCCTTGCTGCAGACCTCCTTGGTCATATTGGGGTGGGGATAGGCCTTTAACCCCAGGCGTTTGGTTAAGTGCCTGAAGGGGGTCGTGGTTGCGGCCAGGGTTGGGACAGCCGAGCCTAAGGCAGCGGCTACCCCGGCATAGGTGCGGCTGGGCCCCACGACCTTCGGGCTCGCCATACTCTACTGCTTACTTTTAGTAGGCCTCAGGCAGCAGCGGTGGAGATGGGCCTCTGGCAGCAGCAGCGGTGGAAGTCCTGGGGATGTGCCCAAGGTGAGTCCCAGGCAGTGACGGTGGAGACCGGCCTCAGGCAACAGCAGCGGTGGAGGCAGACCTCGGGCGAGTCCCAGGTAGGCCCTTGGTCGCAGCGGTGGGGGGCAGACCTGCTGGGGAGGGTCTCCAATGCAAGTCCCAGGCAACCCCAAAATTGAGTCCCAGGCAGCAGCAGTGGAGGTGGGCCTCTAACAACAGCGGCAGTGGTGGAGGTCCTTGGAGGGGCCGCAAGGCAAGTCCCAGGCAGCAGCAGAGAGGCAGGCCCCAAGCAGCAACAGCTGAGGCAGGTCCAGGCAGGGTCCCAGAGACCAGCAGTGGGAGTGGGCCCCAGGTCAGCAGCAACACTGCCTTGAGCTGGGTGAGGCCTAGGCTGCAGCTTGAAAAGTAGGCCCTAGACTCAAAAGCTCTCATCTCCTTCTGCTTCTGCCTCCTCCTCTTTTTCTTCTTTCCTTCCTCTCGATGCAGGGCAGCTAGTCCAGGGACAGTCCCCTTCAAGGAGGAGAGTCCTTGCACGTGTGCACACTCACACCGATCCAACTCTCAAGATAGGCAAACACCCGAGTGGCCGGTGACAGGCAGTGCCCTTCACATCGAAGGGCAATGCTGTGTGATCAAAACAGTGAAGGGGAGGGTAGGGACTAAATCAAAATAGAGTTGGAGGGGGAAATAATGCACTGCACTCCACTCCCCACAGCACCCACCTCTCCCTGAACAACTCCAGGGATCTTCTGTTAATATCTGTCAATCAGGACTCCCTAATTGAGGTTGTTAACCTGGGCCAATCAGGGAGTGCAGTCAATGAGATCCATCCAATCCTTCTCCCAATCACTACAAAAAACATACACTTTCATAGACATGTTGTAGTCTGGAGTTACGGACAATAATTGTAGACAAGAATCATAGAGTCATGGAGATGTACAGCATGGAAATAGACCCTTCAGTCCAACCTGTCCATGCAGATCAGATATCCCAACCCAGTCTCGTCCCACCTGCCAGTACCCAGCCCATATCCCTCCAAACCCTTCCTATTCATATACCCATCCAAATGCCTCTTAAATGTTGCAATTGTACCAGCCTCCACCACATCCTCTGGCTGCTCATTCCATACACATACCACCCTCTGCATGAAAATGTTACCCCTTAGGTCTCTTTTATATCTTTCCCCCCTCACCCTAAACCTATGCCCCCTAGTTCTGGACTCCCCGACCCATGCCCCTCATAATTTTGTAAACCTCTATAAGGTCACCCCTCAGCCTCTGACACTCCAGGGAAAACAGCCCAGCCTGTTCAGCCTCTCTCTATAGTTCAAATCCTCCAACCCTGGCAACATCCCTGTAAATCTTTTCTGAAACCTTTCAAGTTTCACAACATCTTTCCGATAGGAATGAGACCAGAATTACACGCAATATTCCAACAGTGGCCTAACCAATATCCTGTACCGCCGCGACATGACCTCCCAACTCCTGTACTCAATACTCTGACCAATAAAGGAAAGCATACCAAACGCCTTCTTCACTATCCTATGAGGAGCTATGAACCTGCACTCCAAGGTCTCTTTGTTCAGCAACACTCCCTAGGACCCTACCATTAAGTGTATAAGTCCTGCTAATATTTGCTTTCCAAAAATGCAGCACCTCGCATTTACCTGAATTAAACTCCATCTGCCACTTCTCAGCCCATTGGCCCATTTGGTCCAGATCCTGTTGTAATCTGAGGTAACCCTCTTCGCTGTCTACTACACCTCCAATTTTGGTGTCATCTGCAAACTTACTAACTGTACCTCTTATGCTCACATCCAAATCATTTATGTAAATGACAAAAAAGTAGAGGACCCAGCACTGATCCTTGTGGCACTCCACTGGTCACAGGCCTCCAGTCTTAAAAACAACCCTCCACCATCTTTGAGCCAGTTGTGTATCCAAATGGCTAGTTCTCTCTGTATCCTGTGAGATCTAACCTTGCTAATCAGTCTCCCATGAGGAACCTTGTCGAATGCCTTACTGAAGTCCATGTAGATCACATCTACTGCGCTGCCCTCATCAATCTTCTTTGTTACTTCTTCAAAAAACTCAATCAAGTTTGTGAGACATGATTTCCCATGCACAAAGCCATGTTGACTATCCCTAATCAGTCCTTGCCTTTCCAAATACATGTACATCCTGTCCCTCGGGATTCCCTCCAACAACTTGCCCACCACTGAGGTCAGGCTCACTAGTCTATAGTTCCCTGGCTTGTCTTTACTGCCCTTCTTAAACATCTTTCTTTTCATCAAATGGTTGGCCAGTAATTCATTCCATTCTCACCTATCATTGGCATGTTTTGAGAGGATTTTCAAATTGAGCCCAACCTGTCTGGCCACATTATGAAGGCACTTTCCTTGGCCATCAAGTCCTGAGTGAGACTTACGCCTTCAAGCCACACAGGCTCCAGTAGCAGCACATGTGGTGGACTTAAAAAGTATGTTTTGGTGAAAAATGAATCTCTTTATCATCACAATAACACAACTGCAGTATCATATCAATAAACCTGAGTAAACCTGGTATGCCTGATATGGATATTGCTTGATGATCACATTCATCCAACCCATGCTTGCAAACCTTAGGACATTACGGTAACCATTAGATATAATTCTGCTGTTGGGACAACATTAAATAAATCTTCCAAAGTGTGCTAAGGATTGCATTGGAAACAAATTTAAGATTAACATTCAGTCTTGTTAGTGTGTTAGAGCAATATATATTAATACACCGGACCCTGTTTTATGTAGACATTTGGAATTTGTGTATATACTGCACTGGTCTGAGAACTAAGATTGAAAGATAACTGTTCCTGCTGCATCTCCATGCTAATGATAGCCCAACCACTCAGCACCCTCTTCTTATACTGGATTAATTGGTGTCCTTTTCTTCAAGTAGGTATCTTTAGTCCTAGTCCTGATGACTGTGAACCAAAATATTGTGACGACTTGTTTCATTGTAGCAACAATATTTCCTAATAAGGTGACAGTATTCAAAGCGTAAGCTTATGTCAATTATATATGGTAACAATTAAAATGTTAAATACTTAATTTGCTTTGTCTGTAATCTGAAAACATGAGGAAATCTTGTGAGAACAATATGCCTATTTAAATTTACTACATTTGCTAATAGACAATAGACAATAGGTGCAGGAGTAGGCCATTCTGCCCTTCAAGCCTGCACCACCATTCAATATGATCATGGCTGATCATCCTTACTCAGTATCCTGTTCCTGCCTTATCTCCATAACCCTTGATTCCACAATCCTTGAGAGCTCTATCCAACTCTTTCTTAAATTAATCCAGATACTCCACCGTTGTGAAGTAGGAGTTCTGAGATACATACTTGACTCTTGATCTAGCTCTGTACAAAAGACTAGTGAGAATGCCAGAGTAATGTAGTGGAGGTGACCAACATTGACACTTCGAAGGAGAAAGAAAGCGAAAGATATGTTGTTGGTTTTAGTGGAAGAGAGTGAGGAGAGACATGTTGGAGCATTAAGGTTCATCTGGACCTATTGGATTAAATTGCTTATTTCTATGACTTAAGTGCTGTCTAATGCTATTGTGATGCTGTGTAAGTAACTATTATGGATTTTCACACATCAGATAATGATTAAACAATCCAGTAACATGAATTTGCATGGAATCTGGCAGCAACACCATGGTCTGACTCAACATGAAAACACCAACCTAAATTGGTTAGTCATATATTAAGCTAAACTGGAAAAGTTCTTACTTGTGCATTACTTGAACTAATGGAAAGCAACAGAGAGAAAAAAAAATGAACTCTTCAATTCCATCATGACATAGCGCAAATTATTTGCTAATCAATCAAGCTAACAAACAGTACTTAAAAGCATTGCAAACACAATGAATCATGCTGATTTCACAGCTGGTGTCAAATGGATGAAGTGGATGGCTTAGTGACTCCCACTAAATATAATAACCTATAACAGTATAAGAACAGTCTTCATTTCAACACACTTCGCAACACTGGAATTATTACAAATGGTTAATGGACAATTATCCTGGAAAGGTTATTCAAATATTAACATGTTCAAAACCCTTCATTGTTTGGCCAGATATAGTCAGAAAGCTCTGTCACACTGAAGAGTGTTCAAGAGAATTAAAAGTAGCATTCTTCAAATAATCAATGTGCAATGTCAGGATTTAGTAGTCCATTCAAGGTTGTAGAAAATTTGGTTTGTACATCCTTTGCCACAGATCAAAAGTAAAAAAAAACTTGTATGTTCAGCCTGTCTTTGCAAACAAAGATCTTAGTGCTTATAGTTGGAATGTCAACCGTATTGACTGACTGATCTGAAAGAAAATGATCAACTCAGAAAAGAAAAACTGTTATTTGATGATTGCAGCATTTTGTTTTGTGCACAGCATGTCAGAAAATCACTTAATATATTTTTGCAACATATTAGGGACTCAGCCTTCACTAATAAATTTGAATGGAGAAAAATGTTTTGAGCAAGTGAGATTATTATATTTCCTTACAATTCATGCTGCAGGGAATTTGCATAAACGCTGTTTATCTATATCTAGTGCAAAGACAGAAGCTTGCACTTCTAATGGCTAACAGGATAAGTTGCTCCTGTCTTATCTGTACAATCAGGTTATTTCCGAGGGAAGAATAGAACATTTGGAGAGTCATCTAGATGTGTTTATATATCAGCTGATAGTTAGCTTCAGACAGTATTGGAGCTTTTGCTTATTTATACTATGAACAAGACCAAACAAAACAGTTGAAAGGGAAGCAAAATGTTACAAAAGGGAAAATTAATAATTTCTGTGTTTAGGAAATGAATATATTTAGTCAAAGACTAAATCACATAACTCAATAGTGACAACTTTTCTCATCTGATGAATTCTTCTTTTATTGATAAAACTAGAAGGAAAATGTGATTTGGAAGTATCAATTTTATCAAAACGTTTTGCACATCAAGAACCTAATGGAGTACAATGACTGGAGGCAAACATGGCAGCCATTTTATACAGAGTAGGGTCAAATGGAGAATAATAAGTGGCATTAAACTTTTAAATTTTGTTACTGTGAATGTTAAATAAAAATCTAACGTGCTGAGGAAAATGTAATTTGTAAGTTTGATCATTTGTTAAATTATTTTGCCTAAATTTTGATCTATGCACTTGCAGCCAAAGAATTTTTTTTTTTGAGATGCGTAGATCTCTGGCTATTGTTGCAATCAATGCCCATCCCTAATCTCTCTGGAAAAGCTGGTGGTGAACTCTCTTTCTCAACCGTTTTCAATTCCAGGGGTGTAAGGACACCTGCACTGCTGAAATGCAGGATTTTGAAACAGCAACAATGAAGGAAGAGCATATAGTTCCAGGTTTGTAAAGTGCTGTTGGAAGAACTTTGGTATATTACTGCAATATATTTTGCAGATTTTTGAACACATGACAGCTACTGTGCATTGATAATAAAGGGAATGAATATTGAAGATGGTGGTTAGATGCCAGTCAAGTGGACTAGTTTGTCCTGGATGGAGTGAAGCTTCAAGTGTTGCTGAGCTGCACCATCCAGACAGGTGGACAGTGTTCCACCACATTCCTGTGAAGAGACAGGAGGCAAGTTATTCACCTGAGAATTTCTAGCCTCTAATCTGCTGCATTCACAAACTGACAGTTCAGTTTCTGGTCAATGAAGTGAGTGGAAGATTCAATGATGGTAATGCAATTGAACATCAAGGGGTTATGATTAGATTCTTACATGTTAAGGATGGTCATTGCCTGGCACTTGTATGGTGCAAATGTTACTTGTTACTTGTCAGCCTATGCTTGAATGTTGTCCAGGTATCATTGCATTTAGAGTCATGAAGTCATAGAGATGTACAGCACCGAAACAGACCCTTCGGTTTTAGAGCTGCTTTGGTATCTGAGGAGTTGTAAATGGCGCTGAACATTATGTATTCATCAGCAAACATCCCTATCTTTGATCCTATGCTGGAGGTAAGGTCATTGATGAGATAACTGAAGATTCTTTGGCTACCAGGGCAGAACACTACCCTGTTGAACTTATGCAGTTGAGTCCTGGTGCTAAGATGATTGACATCCAACAATAACCATTTTGCTCTGTGTTAAGTATCACTTCAATCAGTGGGTAGATTCCCACACCTTCCACCAACAGATTCCCAGTGACTCCGGTTTTGCTCAGACTCCTTGATGTTACACTTGGCCAAATGCGACCTTGATGTCAGGGGTAGTTGCTGTCACTTTACCTCTGAAATTCAGCTCTTTTGTCTGAATTTGGGCAAAAGGTTAAATGAGTTCAGGAGCCAAATGGGTCCTGCATTATTGCCAAAATGTTGACAGAGCCCATAGCCTCACCAGTGTCCAGTACCTCCAACTGTTTCTTGATATTGTGTGGAGTGAATTGATTTGGTTGAAGATTGGCATCTGTGATGCTGTGATTTCAAGATGAGACTGATGTGGATAACCACTAGCTGAAGATTATTATAAATACTCTAGCCTTGTATTTTGCATTGATGTGTTGGATTCCTCCATTGTTGAGAATGGGAACATATGTGAGGCCTCTGCCACTTGTTAGTTATTTAATTGCCCATTACTCTCACTGGCAAGACTGCAATCTGATCTGTTAGTTGTGGAATATTAATCCTGTCTATTGCATGCTGATGACACTGCTCAGGTAACTGAACTCTAATGACCACAACTCTCTTCCTTACTGGTAGGTAAGACATTAATCAGCGGAGACCTTCCCCCTGTTTTCCAGGAACGCTTTATGTCACACCGGGTTAAATGTGGCCTTCTGCCCAGGGCACTCACTCTCATCTCATCTTTGAAATTCAACTCTATCAGCCATGTCTGGATGAAGGCAGTAATGAGGTCAGGAGTTGAGTGGTGTTGAAGGAATCCAAATTAATGGTCAATAATCAAGTTAATTATTCAGCAACTGCTGTTTGATCTCTTCCACCATTTCACCTTCCACCTAATGATCAAGATGGTGCAGTAATTGGCTGGGATGAATTTGTCTTGCTTTTTCTGTACATGACATATCTTTTTCATATTTTTGATGGTGTTGACTAGATGGTGTTGTACCTGTACTGGATGCAGTGAAATCTGGAGCACAAGTCTTCAGTACTATTGCAGGAATGCTGTCAGGGCCCATAACCTTTGCAGTATTCAGTATCTCCAGGTGTTTCTTGATATCACATGGAGTGAGCCAAATTGGCTGAGGACTGGTATTTGTAATGATGGGGCCCTGTGAAGGAGGCAAAGATGTATCATCCGGATGACACTTCTGGCTAAACCTTATTGCAAATAAGATATGTGTGGAGCTTCACTCTCCAATTAGTTGTTTAATTGATCACCAACACTCAAGGCTAGATGTGGCAGAACTGCAGAGTTTAAATCCAATCTGTTGGTTATGAAATCACTTAGCCCTGTCTATCCTTCACTGCTTGGTATGTAATTTCTCTGGTTTTGTAGGTTCAAAAGGTCAATGCCTCATTTTTAAGTGTAGCTGGTGCTGTTGTTTCCCATTGAACCATCCTTTGGCTTGCTGGTAATGATTGAATAAGGTATTTTCTGGACAATGAGGTTGCGATTATGTTGAAGTATGGTTTTACTGCTATTGATGACTCTCATGGATGCCCAGTCTTGAGCTGCTTAATCTGTTTTAAGTCTATCTAATTTATCACAGTGGTAGTGCCACATAATATGTTCGAAGATATACTCAAAGTATGGGTGACAGATTTTGCCTTCACCAGGACTGTACAATCATCACTCCTACCAATATCAATATGGAGGGCTGCATTTGCAGCAAGCAGACTGGCGAAGAAGAGATCGAGTATGCTTTTTCTTTTGTCTTGCTTCCTTCACTACCAGTTGGACATCTATTCTAACAGCAATGCCTTTTATCAGTTTTCTCAGTAGTAGTTAGGCTGCTGAGCCAACCCTAGTGGTAGACACTGAAGGCCCTAATCTAAGTACATTCTGAACCCTTGCCATTCTCAGTGCTTCCTCCAACTGTTATTCAATCTGGGGAGTACTGATTCATGAGCTGATGGGAGAGTATTAAATAGTAATTGGCAGGAGATTCCCTTGCCCATATATGACCAAATGCCAGAGTTGATGTGGAGGACTCCTCGGCAACTCCCTCCTACCTGTATATTATTATGTCACCACCTCTACCGAATCTATCCTGCCCACATTATCTGGGTCACTGGCTTACTAATGCAGTGAAATTATCAATAAGCCATTGCCTTCCCCTTTTGAGTTTCGAAGCATGATATACATAAGCTATTTTTGCTTGGTCAGTTAACTTGAACCTTTCTGAAACTAGGATTTTTCAAAAAAAAATTAGAAGATTATAAAGTCTGTATGTGTCAATGACTGTAAATTTTGATAGAACAGCATGTATTATGGTGTCTTATCGAAGGAGTGCCATACTTCATACAGACGGTGATTTTTAAGTCTTGAAAGAGAGTCTGTTATGTGATACATACAATATGTGCTAAACTGAGGGAGCAGTTCAATACTTAATTTATCTTAACGTACTGCTTTAATGAGTGGATGTCTCAGTCTGACTGCAATGCGCAGAGCTCAGAGCAGGCTGAATCAGACAAGAATCAGAGCAAATAGCTCTATTTTCAAATTCTGCAATAGAAGCAGAGATGCCTCTCAGTCTTGGATTCAAGACATAGTAATCTGCAAATCAACCAGAAGTCATCTAAAATACATACCATACTCCATAAATGAGTGTATAGTTATTAGACAAATGAATCCTTTATGGATATTGTAGCAGCATATTTAACACCAATTTCTATTTTAAGTAAAATAAGCACTATGATAGGAGGGGTAGACAGAGAGAGATCGAGAGAGAGGGAAGTGTCAGAGATGGGGAGAGAAAAACATTGAGAAAGAGACATCGACAAAAATATAGAGAAATAGATAGTAATGGAGAGAGAGACAGAATATATAGGACTATATCAGGCTCTCAGGATGTGTTAAAGTGGTTTACAATCAACTAATTATTCTTGAACTGCAGATATTTTTGTTATGCAGGAAAATTCAGCATCCTTTTGTATCCAACAAGATGTCACAGTCATCAAATGAATGCTTGATCAGTCAGTGGAGTCTTAGAATATATTTGAGAGAGAAATGATGGCCCCCATTACTTTGCAGATTTTCGTGGAACTTTTTACGTGGAATTTTTTGCATGAGCTGAGCTGGCAGATTGCTCAACATCTTATCTGAATGACAAAGCTGGCAAACAGAAGCGTCTATATGGGTCAGGATGGATTATACACTCTGTGGGTAGATATAAATTATAGAGTCTTCTTTCTTATAAGTTTGGAACTGACAGAAGGATCAAAGACAAAAATAAATTTGAACACTTCTTGATTGTCAGATCTTGTGCAATGTGATAATACAATGTGACAGTCCTCTTGAGACAAAAGTAAAAAGGAAGATTGCAACTGTTGGTAGTACATGAAATAAAAATGAACACTCTATTTGGTGTAGATCTTTCATTAAATTGAGAAATTGGAAGATAAATGACCACTTTTGTGGACCTGAACTAAATCTGAAGTGAGGTAAGTAAAATGACAACTGGTAAAAGTTAGGTATTAAATGCTATCTTGTTGACCGGTGGGTACAATAATGTTAGACAGTATTGGGCACAAGCCTTGTATAAACTCAATGGATTGTAATAGTTTAGGATTATAAACACCTTTTGTGTGCTGTTACTTTCTGGAGAAAGTATTGGCCTGATTTTTGTGGTCAGTAATGAAATTACATTGTTTACTAATGATCCCAAAGAAAGCTGCCTATAAAGATCTAATTATCACCATGGCATGGATTTACACTTTCTCAATGTTATTTTCAATTCAATGGGCATTTCCAAGGGAAATATCATCAATTAGAACAAGCCGCCAATCACATTTAGGTATTCTCAAAGTTAACAAAGCAGAATGAGAAATGAAGGGATTTATCATATTTTATAAAATGGGGACAACAAATTATTGGGACATGGTTGATATTAATTAGAAACTAAAACTATTAGTATAGGCAATGATTTTAAATGCTTAGAATTTTAATGAGAATTGGAATGTTTGACATTACAATGTTACATTTATTTTCTAAGGCCTGAGGAGTTCTCCAACAGTTGCTTTAGCTTAGTAGGTCATGATAAACCTAATAACGTTTCAATAATAGGGTGTAATATTTTATGGAGAATGTTAAAAACAATGGAATGTCTCATCAAATCAGCCTTTCTCCAATTGATTAGGCTGTGGAGACTGCACATTCTATATAGAGGTGTAGAATCACTGACAGCAACCTCCTGTAGTTCTACATTTCATTATGTACAAAGTCCAGCAGTTGCCAACATTCTCAGATGAAGTGATGACCATGGCACTGACAATTTGACTATTACAAGCACAAAATCTGGACCAATTGGCATTTATTATCATGTGCCACCAGGCACATTCGAAGCTTCAAACAAAATGAAGCAAATTTGAGTTTGTCTGCAGTAAGTATTTAAAAGAATGATTTAACAGCATGAAGTCAAGCCCATGCTGGATTCACAGCATCACTAACAGTAATGAGGTTTTTTTTTGAGAAACCACTAATAGATTGAAATCCATGGAAACAGAATTTTTTTTGTAACATTGTGACAAATTCAAAGCAGTCACGTATTTCCACAATTGCCTAACAATCTGTTACTGCAACTAAGTGTGGTTTTGACATGCCTCGAATTTCGGTTATTACTTATCTTTTATTCATCCCTAAAGTCCATAAGCACTTCTGTCACATTTATTGTCTTCCATAAATCAATTAAAGTTCATTACATTATCTCAATCATCCTATTTAGAGGCTGCACTGCATTGACCGGATGCATTTAAGTGTCAGTCATGTATATTGTATGTCAACCAAAGGAATAAAGTGTGCAAAATGCATCACATCATAAATGATGTACACCAGGGTTCAGAACAAGGACAGACATTTTTTCCATTCTTGCAGAGTCAGCAATAAACAGAATATTAATATAGATAAGCATCAATATAGCTTTCTCGCAGACTGAATAAAAATCATCTAAATTCATTGTGAACTATTGTAGTTGTAAATACTGTCTCACCAGTTGTGAAACTTTAAGTAACTTACTTGCAAAACATTAGCCTACACATCTTTTCACTTCTTTCAATTGGAAAGAACAATCCATGAAAATGTTACAGTAAAGAGAAATTATCTTCGTTTTTTTTTCCCTATGACAGCCGAGTGTGATCATGTTAGGAAACAATATTCTCACCACTGGGGATCACAATTCATAAAATGGTATGTAATCAGAGGCTTTATGACAATCAAAGATACAACCTAATTAAATAAAAGAAAGAGTAAAGATATTGAAAGTTCTATTAACAAAATGGAATTAGTTTATGTCAGTTGGCTGGATTGTTGGTTTACAAAGCAGTGTGATACCAGCAGAGTGAGTTAAATTCCCATCAGCATGTTGAGGTTACCATGAGCGACTCTCCTTCTCAATCTCTTCCCTTGCCTGAGGTCTGGTGGCCCTCAGGTTAAATCACCACCTCTAATGAGAGAACAGCCCTAGGGTCTGGTAATACTATGGTGATGCAATATAATACAATTAATAAAATGTTTCAGAAATGTTGAACATCCTATCTCAGTGTGTAGTTTTTAAAAACTCTACAGGGTATTTAGTATTATAAGAAACTTTATGGTGGTTTGGCATTTGATGTTAAATATTAATAAACAGCTTATTAGATATCCGCTCATCAGCTGCAGCATTTCTGCAATATTTAAAATTTTGAAGCTGACTAATTTTAAGTTTGTCATGAGCGTTTTAGTTAATCTTCCACATTGCCAGGCATTTGTCAGGAGTCAGAGTTTAATGCACAGAACTACATGCCTGTATTTACAGAGACACTGAGTAGGCAGTATAACTCAGCCACCATTACTGCTCCAAAAATAGCAAATCATAAATGAGTTATTTTTATTTCTAGCCTTGCTTTCAACAATTTGATGTGCTCATCATTGTAGGGCATGTAAGGGTTGCCAAAGGAAATGTGTTCGATTTACATTTATGCACTGACAAATCTGCCAAGAACAGCTGGAGCAGATTTGCAATTCAGAGTAAATTTAGTACTCTGGCCCAATAATATACCTTTTGTAGTCACCTTAAAAGAGTTTTTTCCTTTCAGCATCACAATGTGGTATTTAAAGATCTCTCACTGGTCAGCAGTGGAAAACTGAACATCTAGAGTTAATTAGCAATGTACCATGATAGATTTGTGTCACAGGATAAGACCAGAAGCCAGAACGTAGCTAATATCCAGTCCAAACAACCTCCAGTTCATCTGCAACCCTGATCATATTACGATTACTCCTACTGTGCATGTCATTGTGCTGCTCCTACACCCATTCAGAATGGTCTTGCAAGAGAATGGATACTCTTTCTCAGTGGAGAAGTTCATGTGTTCAAATCCTGAAGACATCATCGAGCACATGTACCGCATGGACCCCTCCATTGTCTCTCCATATCTGTGTAATATGTTGAGGAACTCCAGTACCTGGGACTTTACCTGCTTCTGAACTGATTCAAAATGATTTGATCTTTTAAAGCAATTCAGTCATATTTGTTCCATTGGAGTTCATTGTTCTTGATTCATCACATAATCCTTCTTTGCAGGTTTTAAATGTGATCTTCTTTGGATCCATTCCTAAACATATTAAGGGCAGAGAGAGAATGAATAAAAATGTTACAAACACCCAACCCGCAATCAGCTGGAGTTATACAAAATTTCAGCCATTATTCTGTACTGAACAGAGTTTACTTGTGGGTCAGGTCATGTTCTGAACTGCTCCACTTTCTGCTATCTTCTCTGAAAGGACTATTGTCCAAAAGGGAGAGAAGAGATGAGTGAAAGCAAAACAATGAGGCATTGCATGTGATTTAGATCATTATATCACTGACTTGGCTAATAAAGGTAAAGTACTTTTTTTATGAAGTTGAAATTTCTTTAAAAAGTGTTTCAATTAAATCCGACTAACATTTCACAAAAGTCCTCATTGCTATTTTTTTTTAACCAAAAGGATGATTGTGCTTCAGCGGATATTAATTCAAATGAGTTAGTGGGACTGATTTCAATATTACAGGCATTATGACTGAATAATTGAACTCACTGGACTCATGAGTATAAATATTCTCTAATGGTAAGAAGATATGTAGAGTAGATTCATTCTTTGCACTTTAATTAATTGGAATTAAATAATTGCTTTGACTGTGATTTGAACAATCTTTAGAGAGAAGAAGGAAGACCAGCTGAAAAAATATGTCTTTCTGACATTGCCATGAACTGTAGATATGGATCAGAATTTGAGTACTGGATGCTGGCAGGTTAATCAATTCCTATCAATATTATGCTGCATCAGATGGATTGGCCACTTGGTGACAAATGGGTCATTTTCCCTGCACTTAGTGAAATGTTTAGGTATTCTGGTGAGCTGCTGCAGTTCAGTCGTCCGCTCCAGTAGATGACTTGTTTGGAAGCTGACCGCAGAATCGGAATTTGGATCTTGATAATGATGCTGTTAGATACTCTTGTCGTAATGTGTAACTGTTAGCACAGAGTCACAGAATTCTTACACTGCAGAAGGAAGCTATTCTATCCACCGTGCCTGCTCAGGTTTTATATCCCAGTGTGTATTTCCCATCTTTTTACCGCATATCCCTGCACATCACTTCTATCTAAAAAATCATTCAATTCTCTCTTAAATACCTGCTTCCACCACATTTCTAGGCAATGCATTCCAGACCTCCAGTACTTACTCATTTTTTTTCAGACAGCACCCCTACTTCTTTGCACATCACTTTAAATCTATGCCCTCCCATTCTTTTTGTCTTTTACGAATGGTAACACCTTCTCCTCCTTATCTGCTCTCTCTTAAATACCTGCTTCCACCACATTTCTAGGCAATGCATTCCAGACCTCCAGCACTTACTCATTTTTTTTTTCAGACAGCACCCCTATTTCTTTGCACATCACTTTAAATCTATGCCCTCCCATTCTTTTTGTCTTTTACGAATGGTAACACCTTCTCCTCCTTATCTGCTTTGCACAGCTCGCTCATCATTTTGAAAACATCTATCAAATGGGCTGTGATTATTTGAAGTGGTTGGGGATTAAGAAAATTTATTTATTCTGTTCCTTAAAGGAACTTATATAGTTTTAGTGTAGGGAGGTTAAAACTTCCTCAAACCAATGCTTGAAGGAAGTTCATGAGATCACAGCAAAATGTTTCCACACTATTATTTCACAGCATAAAGATTGGTCTTAATTTCATGATTAACAACAGCAATATGCAGTTGGAGGCATTGTTAGTAGCATGATGTCCAAGAAATGTAACCTCAGCAGTTCCTGCAAAGACCAGTAAATTGGATGAATTAAAAGTTTTGTTTTTTGATTCTTCACAGGATGTGTGCATCACTGGCTGGCCCATCATTTATTGCCCATCCCTAATTGCCATTCAAACAGAGTGGCTTGTTAGAGTTATTTTAGAGGGTGATTAAGGGTCAACCATATTGTTATGGGTCTAGGGTCACAAATAGACCAGACTAGGTAAGGATGAAGATTTGCTTCTCTAAAGGACATTAAGTGAATTAGATGTTGATTGTTTTAAAAACACAATGGCTACATGGTAGATATTAGTCTGGCTTTTTTTTTAAGTTAAAAATCACGCAACACCAGGTTATAGTCCAATAGGTTTATTTGGAATACTTTCAGAGTGCTGCTTCTTCATCAGTTAACAGATTTCCATCAATCTAAATTTCATAATTTGACAAGGTGTGATTTGAACCCATGACCACAAAACATTAACCTGGTTCTCTGCTACATGTATACCAAAGATGTGACAGATTTCCCACAGCATTCTCCAACAGTTTTACGAATGGTTGAGTGCAGAAATATTTTGTGTATGTTAAAAATTATGAAAATAATGATTATCAAGATGTAACAGACAACAACAGTTATGGTCAATTACCCAGCAACAAGTCTACACTGCAGGGCAGGAGCTGTGAATCCCTTGGAATAGTGTCCAAGAGTTGAGGAGATCAGGAGTTGGAGTTGCTGAATGTGCGGTATAAGAGAGAGATAGTGAGAGATCACGTGGAATGAGTTAGATTATTGTGGGTGAGGGTGTGCAGCGAAGAATGTAAATTCATGGTAGGTTAGCTTGAGGGGCTTTGGGGTGGTGAGCAGTGAACTCTCTGCTCCTTTTGGTCCACAGCAGTCCTGGAAAAGCACCTTTCTGCTTGATCTGACAGCTCCTACCTCCCTTCAGGCCCTGGCCTTGAGAAATCTGGCCCAATACACTTAGCTTGTAAAGACAACATCTGTTTATTTTGCTTTATATTTGAATTGTGTACCAAAATAAGAAAACAGAATACCCTGTTTTAAACAAAAGAAATCGTGGAAGGAGATGTTACAGTTTTGAAACCAGTTAATAAAACTCTTTGTAAATTATACTTACATTGATGCCATTTCAACTTGGGGAAGAATTTCTGGAGTCATCCACTCACTGCTGAGTCTTTAGGACAGTTTTGCCCAAAGACAAGATGTAGGTATGTTTTTCAATCAAGGCCATGTATGTGGTCATGTAGGAGAAAGTGAGGACTGCAGATGCTGGAGATCAGAGCTGAAAATGTGTTGCTGGAAAAGCGCAGCAGGTCAGGCAGCATCCAAGGAGCAGGAGAATCGACGTGTCGGGCATAAACCCTTCTTCAGGAATGAGGAAGGTGTGCCAAGCAGGCTAAGATAAAAGGTAGGGAGGAGG
>NC_057744.1:17412301-17426423 GCF_004010195.1 Chiloscyllium plagiosum
GGAACCCTCCAACCACAAGGGATGAATGCAGATTTCTCCAGCTTCCTCATTTCCCCTACCCACCCCACCCCCACACCCACCTTACCTCAGTCCCAACTCTCGGACTCAGCACTGCCTTCTTGATCTGTAATCTTCTTCTCGACCTCTCCGGCCTATCACCCTCACCTTAACCTCCTTCCTCCTATCACATTCCCAACCCCCCTCTCCCAAGTCGCTCCTCCCTACCTTTTATCTTAGCCCGCTTGACACACCTTCCTCATTCCTGAAGAAGGGCTTATGCCCGAAATGTCGATTCTCCTGCTCCTTGGATGCTGCCTGACCTGCTGCGCTTTTCCAGCAACACATTTTTCAGCATGTATGTGGTCAGGAGAGCTCAGCCTGACAACCCCTGATTGGCTCCTGGGCAGGTTGACAACCAGGGTGTGAACAATACAGCAGCAAAAAAAACCCTCCAGGCTCCAAAACAAATCCTCTCTTTCCTTGCAGAAAGGTGATATGAATTGGAACATAACCAACTATTCTCATTTCCCATGTGCCTATAGTCGAGGGTGTGTTGCTGGAAAAGCATGGCAGGTCAGGCAGCATCCGAGGAGAAGGAGAATTGACATTTCGGGCATAAGTCGATTCTCCTGCTCCTTGGATGCTGCCTGACCTGCTGTGCTTTCCCAGCAACACACTCTCGACACTGATGTCCAGCATCTGCAGTGCTCACTTTCTTTTACGTGTGACAAAATAAATTAAATCATAACAGTGCTGGAAAATGGGATTAGAGTAGATGGATGTCTGATGACCGGAGCTGTAAAAACTCTATGACACTTTCCTAAATGGGTCATGATAATTGATAAAACCTGAGACATGGAGCTTCATTTAAATATTATAGCTCGAATTCCACCTTTCAGGCATGGACTGAGTTATCAGATACCAAATTTGCCCTGATTAAACTGAAAAGTGAAAGAATTCTGATAGTGGATTAGGTTTAGATTCCCATTTCCAATAATTTTACTAACTTCCCCTTCAACACGATTAGGAGGTAAGAATTAAATTATTCCTTCGATAACTGGACAATGTGGTGTTTGGATGAAGCACCTTAAGTCTCAATTAAGCTTTCTGTGTATCGGGAGATGACACTTCAAACAAGTAATCAAAGTCCTGGGGTTTTTTTTGATGTTAATAGCTGTAATTTACTCCACCTCCGAGTATAAACAGCCACAGCTACAGGAATATTGAGGAATGTTCACTCAGGCCACTACAGAGGCAAGCAGTTCAACAACGCCCCCTTACAAATCATGAAACTATCCCATTAATGAGCAAACTACATGTTTGAATAATTTATCTGCTGACCGAGAGAAGTTAATATTTGAATTGAATGACTAAAATTAGGCAATGCCAATAAGTCAGGTTTAAAAAAAGTCTTTCGACAATGCAGAATTTAACTTTCGCCACAGGTCATTTTAATTTAAGCCTTTTTATGTCTAATTAGTTTATGGTCAATCACCTTTGATTTCTTACCCGACAAAAGTTTGGCCAGTTGGCTGGATGATCTTTCATATCATTCAATAATAGTCTATAAAGACCAAAAGATTGTTGAGTAGTCTGGTTTTCACCTTATCCTTACCATATAGCCATTATATCATGGAGTGATAGAAAGAAGCCAGTAGCAGGAACCATCCCAAAGATCAATTGTACAACTCCATACCCTGACTGTCCAAGATTAAAGTAGTGCTGGAAAAGCACAGCAGGTCAGGCAGCATTGACTTCTTGGGCAAAAGCCTTTCATCAGGAAGGTTTCCTGATGAAGGGCTTTTGCTCAAAATGGCGATTTCAGTACCCACTTTCACCCTGTCCAAGATCAGTCCCTGGTTTTTGCTGAGATAAAACTTGAGAAACGAAAGCATATATGGTTCATTTGGGTATACCTTTACCAAACGAACCAGCTGCAATTTCCAAGAAATGCCTTTGCACCAAACTACATTGGTTTTAATTTAAGATTTCACTTATAAACCAGAGGTAAACTGTACAAAAACAAAAGAGTTAATTAAAACTCACACCATAGCCACTGATAGAGTTCAAAAATCAATTGATTAGTCTGCAAGTGAAAGTTGGTCTCAGTAATTTCTCTTCTCTTAGGCAGGTTTGAGAAGGTCTTTCTTCGTTACTGAGGGTGTGAGCCTGAGAAAGGACACTGATTTTTGTTCATTTATTCTGACAGTAGATTTTTAGGCTTTTGCAGAGGCATTGCTGATGACACTCCTCTTGGGATTTGAGATGCCTGTTGTATTTTGTCCATGTCTCTGATGCATACAGGAGGACAGGTTAATCTGCTTCCCTGTTGAGCATGAGCTTGGTGTTGGGATTGAGGTTTTTGTCATCTAACTACATCTTGTTCCTCGTATGACTCAGTGAACTCACTGATATGAGTTCTGGAACTTGGCCTCTCAGTATGAGTACTGCAGCTGTGATCGAGGTTGAAGTTGTCTTAGTTTTGGACTTGAGGTGACATCGGTTAAGTGATTTATTGCTTGTCCTCTCCAGCAGCTCCATGCTAGCAGGAAGCTGTATTGATATGGGGTATAGTGTCCCAGAAATGGACAGTAATGGAAACCATAGAATCAACATCAATTTTTGTCAAAACCTATCTGCTTCACTAATATTATTTAGAGAATAAAATCTGTCAGCCTTCTCCAGTCTGGCATCCATATTCTCAACAATGTGGTTGACTCTTAACCACCCTTTGACATGTCTGATGAAGGGCTTATGCCTGAAACCTAGACTCTCCTGCTCCTTGGATGCTGCCTGACCTGCTGTGCTTTTCGAGCACTACACTTTTCAACTCTGACTCCCCAGCATCTGCAGTCCTCACTTCCTGTTTTGACGTGGCCTTACAAGCCACTCAATTTAAGAGCAATTAAGGATGTGCCAAGGTGCCCATATCCCAGGAAAGAATAAAGAAATGAAAATTATTCTGGTCTATGGATTACATACAACAAAAATACATTACCATCTGATTACAGATTTCCAAACATATTGAGCAGTATTTCCTATTGATATAAGGAAAATGCAATTGCTACAATTGTTACAATGCAACCACTAATGTTATTATTGTTCTGGATGAGGTAACAAAATTACATTACGATCTTAAACCAGACCACCAAATGAAACACAGCCTAGTTCAGTCCATGGGTTGGGTGCATGTCCCTGGGCACACAGGGATCCTTCAGCATTACGATGAGAGTTGCCAGTGCAGTCCAAGGTGCAGCAGCAGCTTATAAGTAAGAGGGATATGTGCCATGAGGATTCCTGGAGGTTGGCACAAATTGGGCTTCATGGTTGGTGCCCATGCAGCATGCCCTGAAGTAATGATACCTGGTATCTAATGTGGAGGTCATTTGGAGCAACTGCTGAGGTGAACATGGCAGTTGCTCACCCTGATTTCCATGTCAAGTTTTCTCAATGCACAGTTTGTTTGGCAAGTTAATGAACATTTCTGCACCAGACAACTTATGACTCTATTTGGATTAAGCTACATCACAATTCATTGATTAATTTTGGAGCCTCTTGTGACTCATTAAGAAAAAAGCATTTCAGATTACACAATTAAAATTATAAGGCTGATTAAAGATGTGTTTTCTTCAATAGTTCACAGTTTTGCATAAAATGCACTAAATGGTGTGTTGACTTTTCCTATAATTGGTGAGAACACTTTCCCTCCCACCCTGGGAGTGTATTTCTTCTCTGTCACCTGGAACAGAGATACTCCTGCACTGCTTTCACCAAGACAAACGCTTTGTCGACAATACAAAATTTTACCCGGAAGGATGTTGTGATTTTTCACCAGAGTGTGTGTAGATGGGAGAGAGAAAGACATAGAGAGACAAAGAGAGAGAAACCCAGACAGGGAAGAGAAAGGGAGAGAAAAAGAATTGTAACTCACTTACTTTGTTGACGAAATTGATTCCTCTAGAAAGACTTGATTCTCTGAAATAAATAAAACACAAATTGCTAAAATTTACATAAATGTACTTTCCAAAAGAATATAAATCTGACCTAAACAATGTCTTGCTCCAAGTCATTATGATGTTATTGGAGAAGCAGGAGACTGGAGATTTCACTTAAGTGGATTGTGCAGACTCAAGGAGTTAACTCCTCTCTCACTGCAAGCCAGACTTTATCCTTTCAATGCAGTTAACTCTTTTACTTTTCTCCCAAATTCCAACATTTTCTGAACGTATAGTATGTTCTTTTGGTGTATTTACAAATATAACCTTTCGAGTTTTGAGATGACATAAGCATGTTTGCTGCTGCACTCTCTGATATATTAATAATAATAGGCTATTTAGATGATGGAGGTGCCATTTAATTTTGGTATATTCTATGTGTGTCACTTATTCAGGACTAAGTGAACAATTATTTTTAAGTATGACGCTGTAATCGACAACATTCCTGGCTGAAATTAAGAAATGTACTGCAGCCCGGTTCATACTCTCTATCCAGGTGCAAAAGCTCCATGCATTTTGCTGTTCAATGTTCCAGCAGTAACTAGAAGCAAATGTTCACAGCTCTCTGCTAAATGGGCAATTTAATCTCAATTTTCTGCAAAAAAGGGTAGCACCATCAACTGCAGAATGGAATTTACTTATTTCAGGGATTTTATTGCAAAGTGATTCATGTTGAACATCTCTGAAGAAAATTCCATCATACTGAGCTGAAACCCTATTACCTCTTCTTAATGCTGATGGTAAGTTTTGTCTGGCAAATTGAAAGTGACAACAAATTGGTCTCGACTGTAGAAACTGTGCTACGCATTGACCAAGTTATAAGCATAAAGCAAATTATACACAAACACAATCAATAATAAATGGAACACAAGAAATCTGTTACTTGTAATGAAAGGTGCCAACAAAGTCAATTATAATTAAAAAAGGGCAAATGAGTTCTGATCTCAAGACACCCGAAGGATTTGGTATTTAGTGACAGCATTCAAACCCATCTCCTTAACCAGGTACCAGAGTTGCGAAATGTACGTGTCATGCTCCAATGCCATCAGGCACTGATTTTTACTGGGTTCGGTTTGTGGAGCATTTTAGAGCAAGGGTTTGTGTAGGGTGGAGGAAGATTGGGCTTCCTTTACATTTCTGCAAATTGTCCCCACCTGCCTTTCACTGACAGTGTCCCCAGGGCTCAGGAAGACAGGTTAAATGTTGTCATAATATTTAAATGTACTCATTATAATTCTCACAATAGTGATAAAATATGAACTACTGGATTTCAAATGCTATCATCTGATTTCAACATCTGGCACTTTAATGAAATTAAAAGGTTTTTAATAAAAGGTATAAAACATAGACAGACTTCAACTGGCCAGAGCACTCACCTGCCTGATCATAAAGATGGGCCAAACTTCATAAAACCAATGTGAAATAAACAAAATTGTTCGAATTGAAATTAACATTTTATCAAAAGCCTGAGAAAGAACCTCATCTCCTGTTTGGGAATTTTCACAAATTGGAGACGGAACCTCACCTACAATTAGCAAACCTTAAAAAAAAACTTCTGTTGTCAAAATACTCAACACAAGGTGATAATACAAGGCTGAAAACAACAAATGCTTGAGATCACAGTGGTTCAGGCGACATCCATGGAGAGAAAGAGAGAAAGCCAATTTTTTTGAGTCTAGATGACTCTTTACCATATTTCAAGGAGTCATTTCCACAGAACTGGAACCAGGAGTAGAAAGTACCTCTCAAGAAAGAAAAAAAACATAGTCCAATAACATACAGGTTATAAAGAAACTTCAAAATGTGGAAATCTCAAAGTATAACTGAAATGTTCACTACTGCTGATGATATGAGACAGCAATTAAAACAACTATAGCCTTAAGATCAAACACTACACCTGAAGAATTTTAAGCTTTGTATTCCCTTTAATCTTCCTTTTATGTTGGACGGTGTTCCTTTTTAACTTTAAACTTGTGCATGCGACATTGCAGTTCATTATTTTTACCTCGGAGATAACAGACAGTAAAACTGTTCATTCTTTCATCCAAAAAACTGATAATTATCTCTTTACTAATATGGTAGAAATTGGATAACTGCATTTTAATTACAGAGAGCTATATCTTCATGCTAAAAGGGCATTAATCTTTGTTGTGGCCATTTGTGGAGATTGGAAAAAAGGGGAGCGATTCATTTTTCTTATTTCAAAATATACTTTACTCATAAAAATTTCTTTGTGTGTGTGTGGGTAAGCGTCACTTAAGAAATTTGGTTCTGTACAGTATCATATGAAGATACAAACAAGCATTGGAGCTTGACTCCAACCAATAAACAAACCAAAAGCATTTTTTACTTGTACAAGGCTATATTTACAAATTTGAAGCATTGGAAGGGTCCAATAACTGAATGGACCCCCATTTGACTTTGGCAGGAAGTTCTTAGATGATCTTTCTCCCAGCGGCAGCTACCCCAGGCTTTAATACATCCCTCAGCACATAGTCCTAGGCTTTGGAATGTGCCAGTCGGCACTGCTTGGTTGGGATTAATTCCTTGCTCTGGAAGACCAACAAGTTTTAGGCAGACCAAAGAGCATCTTTCATTTTGAGCTGATGGTCCTCTGGCCGTAGGTAATGTTCAGCTCTGTGTGTATCTGGGGAACAGTCAGTAGAGCACTGAGTCCTGTGTCACAGAGCTGCCCGGAATGAACCTCAATAAAAGCCATTGCATCTCTCTCCAGAGTCCCTTTGTAAAGAAACATTCTAGAAGGAGATATGTGACAGTCTCTATCCTGCAGACTGACCTGATGTACATGAAGGTTCTCACAGGTAGTGTCCTTTTCACCACCAGCCAAATGATGTCTTGGTTGTTCTTGGAAAGTTCTGGAGATGGGGCATTCTGCCAAATGACTTCAGGGAACAAGCCGACAAAAATCCACCCTCTCCTTTTCCCACAGGGTCACTTCCTGAAGGACTTGTGGTTAAGGGTATCTTTCTTCGCAAATTTCTCCAGAAAGGACAGGTGATATGGAATGATCCAACTAATTCGAGCATTCCATTGTAACAAGGCCAGACCCATCTTCTGCACCACCAGGGAGAGGTAGAACACAAGTACTTAGTATTTGTGTACTGTGGGTCAATGCACATCTTGATGCAGCCACACACAAAGGTGGCCATTAAAATTAGGGTGGTGTTGGCTATATTTCCCCCAATTATACATGGTGTCCATATGGACATGGTCCACCTGCTCTCCACATGAAGTAGAAGTTGGTTCGGGTGACTGCAATGGTATAGGCCCAGGGAATGAGCCAGACCTGCACCACATGCAACAACAAAGAGAGTGTCTCATACCTGATGACCAGGGTGTTGCCTGCTATGGAGAGGGAGTAGTGCTCCCAGAAGCCCAGTTTCTTCCTCACCTTGGCGTTGTGCTTCTCCCAAGATGTCTCTGAACAATGTTCCCATCAGCGTCAGGTAATCCGTCCTGACGGTGAAAGAGATAAAAAATTGCTTGGGTCCAGTTCCCAAAGAATATGGCCTCGCTCTTACCTCGATTTACCTTGGCTCCTGAGACCGGTTCGAACTGGTCACAAATGCTCATGAGTCTTTGCACTGACAGCGGACCCAAGCAGCGGACCCAACATCATCCATGTAGAGGGAGGCTTTGACCTGCAGGCCTCTGCTGCCTAGAATAGTCACTCCTCTCAGGATCGCATCCTTCCTGATGGCTCTTTCCAACACACAAACAAGGCAGGAGAAAGTGGGCAGCCCTGTCTGACTCCCGATCTGATCAGAAAGCCTTGCTTTCCTCCCATTGACTGAGACTGCACTAATGATGTTGGTATAGGGCAGTCGGATCCAACTGCAGATTCATTCCCCAAAGTCCTTTTTGGAGAGCAGTCCCACATGTAAGTGTGCGATATCCTGTTGAAGGCCTTCCCCTGATCCAGGCTGATGAGGCAGGTATCTAACCGCCCCCCCCGCCCCCATCCTGCTCCTAGGCAATTGTATCCCTAAAGAGTGTGAGGCTTTCAGAGATCATCCTGCCTGGTACAGCACAGGTTTGATCAGGGTGACATCACCAATCCCAGAGCAGACCTGACCCGGTTGGTGATGACCTTAGACTGGATTTTGTAATCTGCACCCAGTAGTGAAACTGGTCTCCAATTTCTAATTTCCAGACGGATGGAAATTAGAAGGTAACATCACCTTCACTTACAAGCAGAAGTGATTTTACCTTGGCTTATAGATTTGCACATGTTACCCATGTGCTGTTGTCCAAGATCCTCCATGATAAAGGACAAGAATGATGGGGAGGTTGCACTGTCTATGGGCTTTGTGTGATACAGTCTGGCATAAAAGGATTGGCTGAGCTTCAGGATGTCAGACTGGGATGACGTTACAGAGCCATCTTCCTCCTTCAGGCTGCTGACCACAGAGCTCTTCCTGCACCCCTTCTGGAAGAAGAAATGTGAGCATGTTGCATCCTCCTCCACAGTGTGGGCTCTTGACTGTATGATTATCTTGGAAACCTCCAAGGCAAAGAGTGAGGTTTGTTAGCTCTTCACCACCTGGAAATCCTCCCTTGATATCGACCCCATTGTCTGCTGCAGGAGTGGGTTCAGCATGATTTTCTGGAGTTTCAATGGCTTTCTCCATTTCTCTCTCTCTCTCTCTCACCTTCTGAACACCTTTGAGGAGAAAACCTCTCAATGTTCCCCTTGACTGTTTCCTACCAGTCCAGTGGAGACTCAAAGAGGGGCTTGATGGTTCTCCAAACTGTGCAATCCTTTTTGAGATCCTCAATGTGTTCTGGATCAACAGTTTCATGTTCAGCTTCCACATTCCATTGCCAGCCTGTTAGTCATCTTGTAGGTTACAGTCAGCTGCCAGAAGCAATGGTCAGAAAAGAACACTGGCTTGGTGATGGTCATCTGACCGAGAATGTGCCAGATGCAAACAGGAACTCAAATAGCTGGTCGCGGTCGGACAGACCAATGTCTATGCTGCACTCCATCTGCAGGGGTGCTGAAGACTTTGTGCAGCTTGATGACCTTTACTGTTTCCATCAGGACTGATTCACCCCTCACCTGGTCATAGCGAATATCAGAACGGCGTGGTTGGTCAGTTGATCATCCCACCTCTATTCCAGATCCTTCAAAATTGGAAATGGGTTGTTTGGAAATTTTAATATTCAACTGATCCCAATCCATCCACGATTTTAGATGTTAAAATGAAATCCAAGTGTCAAGAAAAGAGCATGAGGCAAGAGATTGTTGGTCATGGTGAAACCATAGCTTTTGTGGGATAAATTGGTAAAGGGAGGATGGAGGAGAGGGGGGTGCAGAGCAAATGTTTAGATTAGATTTCATACAGTTTGGAAACAGGCCCCTTGGCCCAACCAGTCCACACCGACCCTCCAAAGTAACTCACCCAGACCCATTTCCCTCTGACTATTTGACCTAACGCTATGGGCAATTTAGCATGGCCAATTCACCTGACCTGTACATCTTTGGACTGTGGGAGGAAACCGGAGCACCCGGAGGAAACCCATGCAGACACAGGGAGAATGTGCAAACTCCACACAGTCAGTCACCCAAGGCTGAAATCGAACCTGGTATTGTGAGGCAGCAGTGCTAACCACTGAGCCACTATGCCACCTATGCAAAGCAGGGAAGAGATGCAAGATGTGATGCAAATAACCATGTCTCTGAGATTCCTGGCAGCTCTCATTAACAGCTGGAGTTTCCAGTTTAGCACCAACAAACAACAACATTGGAAGACTTCCCACAGTGTTGAAGCACTGGGGGAGGTACAAAGATAATGTGGTGCCAAGGCAATTTGAGGGATTGAGACTGGAACAGGATGATACAGATTTTAAAGTAGAGGCATTTTAAATCCATCTTATTCTTTGCTGATGTGGTGATCCTGCCATGTATTTCCAGTGTTCTGTTTTCCAGCAGCTATTTTTCATACTCCTCTATAAATGCAAATTCAAACAACCAATTTGTAAATGTGCCTTAGCCCATTGAAGTGTACATTTAGCAACTTTATTGAAACAAAAACCAACAATAACATGAATAGAATACTGGAACTTCTACAATTAGAACAAAAACGGTGATCAATCTGCACTCTGCTCTTTCTAAAGGTGAAAATTCAACATATTATGCAGCAGAGTTTGGAAAAGTGCAGAAGTAACAGGAGTGACTTCAAATTCCCTAATATTGATTGGTATCTCCTTAATGCAAATAGTTTGGATGGAGCAGAATTTGTCAATTATGTCCAGGAAGGATTCCTGACCCAATATGTAGATAGACTGACTAGAGGGGAGGCCATATTGGATTTCATGCTTGTCAACAAACCAGGTCAGGTGTCAGATCACTCTGTGGGAGAGCATTTCAGTGATAGTGATCACAACTCCCTGACCTTTACGATTCTCATCGAGAGGGTTAGGAGCAGACAGTATGGGAAAGTAGTTAATTGGGGGAGGGGAAATTACAATGCAAGTTGGCAGGAACTGGTCTGCTTAAATTGGGAGCAGATATTCTCAGGGAAATGCACGACAGAAATGTGGACCTTGTTTAGAGAGCACTTGCTGTGAGTGCTGGATAGGTTTATTCCACTGCGACAAGGAAGAGACGGTAGAGTGAAGGAACCTTGGGTGACAAGAGACGTGGAACAGCTAGACAAGAGGAAGAAGGAAGCTTACTTCAGAATGAGGAAGCAGGGATCAGACAGGGCTCTAGAGGGTCACAAGGTAGCCAGGAAGGAACTGAAGAATGGACTTAGGAGAGCTAGAAGGGGACATGAAAAAGCCTTGGTGAGTAGGATTAAGGAAAACTCCAAGGTGTTCTACACTGATGTGAGGAACAAGGGGATGGCCAGAGTGAAGGTAGGGCTGATCAGGAATAGTGGAGGGAACACGTGTCTGGAGTCAGAGAAGGTAGAGAAGTTCCTTAATGAATACTTTGTTTCAGCATTCACTACTGAGAAGGACCTTGTCATTTGTGAGGACAGTGTGAAACAGACTGATGTGTTTGAACAGGTTGATGTGAAGGAGGAGGATGTGCTTGAAGTTTTGAAAAACATGAGGATAAATAAGTCCCTTGGGACAAACGGGATATACCTAATGTTACTATGGGAAGTGAAGGAAAAGATTGCTGTGCCATTAGTTATGATCTTTGCATCCTCATTGTCCACTGGAGTAGTACCAGATTATTGGAGGGTGGCAAATATTATTCCCTTGTTCAAGAAAGGGAGTAGGGATAACCCTGGGAATTACAGACCAGTGTGTCTTATGTTGGTGGGCAAAGTATTGGGAAGGATTTTGAGAGACAGAATTTATGATTACTTGGAAAACTATAGTTTGATTAGAGATAGTCAGCATGGCTTTGTGAGGGGAATGTCGTGCCTCACAAACATCATTGAATTCTTTGAGGATGTGACAAAACACACTGATAAAAGTAGAGTAGTGGATGTGATGTACATGGAATTTAGCAAGCCATTTGATAAGGTTCACCATGGTAGGCTCATTCAGAAAATAAGAAGGCATAGGACACAGAGAAATTTGGCTGGCCCATAGAAGACAGAGGGAGGTAATTGATGGAAAGTATTCAGGGTCGAGGGTGTAGTGCTGGAAAAGCACTGCAGGTCAGGCAGCATCCGAGGAGCAGGAGAATCAACATTTTGGGCGTAGGCCCTTCATCTGGAATGATTCTGGTCTTCAGAATAGTCAGTCCTCACTTTCTTCATGGAAAGTATTCAGCCCAGAACTCAGTGGCCAGTAATGTTCTGGGACTCTATTCTTTGTAATTTTTATAAATGACTTGGATGAGGAAATGGAAGGATCGGCTAGTAAGTTTGCCATTGACATGAATATTGGTGGAGTTGTGGATAGTGTGGAGGGCTGTTGTATGTTGCAACAGAACATTAACAGGATGCAGAATTAGGCTGAGAAGTGGCAGATGGAGTTCAACCTGGAAAACTGAAGTGATTCATTTTGGAAGGTTGAATTTGAATGCAAATTACAGGGTTAAAGGCAGGATTCTCAGCAGTGTGGAGGAACAGAGGGATCTTAGTGTCCATGTCCATAGATCCCTCAAAGTTGCCACTCAAGTTGATAGGGTTATTAAGAAGGCGTATGGTGTGTTGGCTTTCATTAGCCGAGGATTGAGTTTAAAAGTGACGAGGTTATGCTGCAGCTCTATAAAGCCCTGGTTAGACCACACTTGGAATATTGTGTTCAGTTCATTATTGGAAAGATTTAGAAGCTTTAGAGAGGATGCAGAGGAGAATTACTAGGATGCTGCCTGGACTGGAGGGCACGTCTTATGAAGAAAGGTTGATGATGTTAGGGCTTTTCTCATTGGAACGAAAAACGATGAGAAGTGACTTGAAAGATAGGTACAAGGTGATGACAGGCAGAGATAAAGTGGATAACCAGAGACATTTTCCCAGGGCAGAGATGGCTATGATGAGGGGCCATAATTTTAAGGTAATTGGAGGAGGTTTAGGGAACGTGTCAGAGGTCGGTTCTTTACACAGAGAGTGGTGGGTGCGTGGAATACACAGGCAGAAGTGGTAGCAGAGTCAGATACATTAGGGACATTTAAGTGACTCTTGGATAGGCACATGGAAGATAGTACAATATCGAGGTCTGAAGGGCCTGCACTGTGCTGTACTGTTTTCTGTTCTACATTAGAAAAAAACACTTGTCTGGAGAATTCTAGGTGGTTGGAATAAACAGGCTGCCTGGAATGGTGTCAACTTTATTTGAAATGCTTACATTTGAAGCATTTAAACTGTGTTGGTTATAAATAAATTTCTTAAAACAAATACTGTAGTCATGGATTTGGAGCCAACTGTATTAACATATGTGACTCATATTTACAGCATCGTTGCTAAGTTGTCTGACTCTGACATGAATGACAGACAGAATCAGAGAGCTTAGCTTCTACATCCCTTTGCTTAACAAAGATGTCCTTTTTGAAGGAATGTAGTTAAAGCCAATAATTCAGGCCTTTTATTAAATCAATCCAAAACAACCATCACTGATCACTAAATGCTTTTTTAAACTTTTCTATAATTTCTTTTGCGCTACCCTACTTCACAGTTGAAAAGTGTCACAGCAGGTCAGTCAGCATGTGAGAATCAGGAGAATCAATGTTTTGGGCATAAACCTCTGATCAGGACTGCTGATCAGCCCTTTCCTGATGAAGAGCCTATGCCAGAAACGTTGATTCTCCTGCTCCTCAGATGCTGCCTGACTGCTGCGCTTTTCCAGTGCCACCCTTTTCAACTCTGATCTCCAGCATCTGCAGTCCTCACGTTATCCTACTTCAGAGTGTTGGTCACTCAATACTGATTGTTTCAGGCATTGGGGTAGAGGGTTTGAAGGTCAGGGGGAGGGTTGGGGGTAAGTAGCAAGGAGCTGTGTGGAAAGGCTCCTAACACATTTCCAAAAAGATATGGAACATTTCAAGGGTGGACAGCGCGGCTGGCTGCTAGCTTCTACTCACTAGACAAATTAGATAATGGAGTGTGGTCAGGAGGCTGCTGGGCTCCCAGGCCGAAGAATTAGTCAACCAAATGGAATGATGGGATCCGAGCAGAAATTATGAAAGCCTTTTCGAATAAATTCCCTGCAAAAAGCAGAGATTCTGCAAAATACCACAAGGACGTAACACCAGGGTGTGAACAAGTACCTCTGAGTTAAAGAGATGCTAATGAGCACAAGTGTGACCTGGCATCAGTGGAAACAAAGGAGACGTTGCATTTCAACTCTTCCCCGGAACAGAAAGGCACTAGAAACTATCTCTGATGATTAAGGACTGTAATCTGATTGGAAGACTCGACAGAACTTTCTGGAAATATATAATTTATTCTTTCCAGAAAGGTATACAACCCTGGGTTTGGTCTTAAAAAAGACTGAAGAAGCAAAATTAACTCTGACAGAAACACAGACAGACAGATGGAGAAATAGAGAACTTCACCAGCCTGTCTCCAAGTTCAAGTATGCAAAGTAACTTAACATTGACTGTATAAGCAAGTTATTCATAGTGTCGTACAGCTTGGGAACAGACCCTTCACTCCAACTTGTCCTTGCTGACCAAGTTTCCCAACTAACCTAGTCTC